>NC_134708.1:16548700-16876200 GCF_043290135.1 Rhipicephalus microplus | reverse complement strand
ACACACATGAACCGACGGGACGGCACAGCTGGCTGCCGCAAAAACGCGGGGCAAAGCTTTGCTCACTACTAGATTCTTTTGACAGGGACGCCAAAACGAGCCTGGCCCCGTTTTATTGCGCTAGCAATTATATGGACAGTCCAGGCTGTTTTTTTTTTGCCATCGTCACCGCGGCCATCCTTCACTGTATACGTATCTATACATATGAACACTCAAAGAAAAAAGTTGCCCGCGCTCGGCGCCGAGCTCGTTGCGATGTGCCGACGCGTGCTCATCTCTTACGTGTACTTTGCCGCATGAATGAGGGGCGCTTATCCTTTGGTGGGGGAATCAAGTGCCTTCGGCTTTCACTGAAACAAAAGCGTTAGTTGCCGAGCCCACAAAGGTCACTTTGGTCTATGCACAGGCCCCTTTTGCGAAAACAGTGCGCTTTTCATACACAGCGAGGTATAACAACTGGGACACTTGTTAATTTGTACTCATCTGTACCTGTGCCTGTGATTACGTATCGTGCACCGTTTTTGTTTAAGGGGAGACGCGGGTCGAAAAGTCGCGTTTTTTTTCCAAATTTCACCTTTTCTGTTTTTTGTTGCTTTATCATCTTTATACATTATATTTTGACATCTGAAAATATCACAGCGAAATAAGCATCAGAAGTCAGTGAAAAACGCGTCTGAGTGAGCGGCAGTGACGCGCGGCATCACGAAATTTACACAAAACGGGCTGCTGTTCGCGTGCTCGCGGGGCCGCGAAGAGAGCTGTCCGCCATATTGCGGCCGCTGGCTCGTGTAGAGTTGTCCTTACTCTCCACGATCCCGGTTCTTGAAGTCTCGTACGTTCACGAAAAATCTAAAAAAAAAGCAACAAAAACAGTCTTTTCCCGCCGTTTCAAACCGCGCGCCACTAACGCAGGGCCGCCATTGGCTGACAGCACCCGTGTTTTCTTGCCGTAGTTCGCTTCACTGTTTTCCGGAGTTATTTTTCGCTGTTTTCGTGCCATGGCAAGCCCGAAAAAGGCCGTTGCCGACCATCGGAAATACAGAAGTAAGAACAAGTTCAGAGGGAAGCGGCGGAGGACGTACAAGAAAGCCACCGCCAACGAAAATGTCCGCGACGGGCCAGCGGCCGGTAGGCCTAACATCGACCACGGCAACGTCGACCATGGCAACTGCGACGACGAGATCAACGCTGCAGTGAATTTTGTGAGTGCATCGCAGAAAAAGATCGCGTTATTCGAAAACGACGTCAGGCCGAATGCCGATCGTGCCGAAAGCGTAGTGCTGTGCGAGTTGGGTGCATTGACGGCCGTCGTCGCAGGCGCGGCATGCCCCGTTTGTCACGAGAGTAAACTCGCAGTTCGGGCACCGAATAAAAAGCGGAAAGGCCTTTCGGCGTTTCTGGAGCTACACTGCGAGAATGCGGAGTGCTCGGAGAGCATCCTTTCGTCCGCGTACTCGTCGAAGCGGGTCGCGTCAGATGGCGGCCGCGGTGCAAGCAGAAGCTACGACAGCGGGAGTTCGCGTGACGCCTTTGCCGTGAACCTGAAAGTGGTGCTTGCAGCGCGTGCCGTCGGTATCGGGCATGAGCAACTTTCACGATTTTGTGCAGTAGTTGGATTGCCAAACCCTATGCACCATAAGACCTTCCATGCTATCGGCAAAAAGATTCACAGTGCGGCAGTGAAGGCTGTCTGTGAAAACATGCAAAGGGCACGCAGCGTCACCAAAGAGGTGGCTGGTAACAGTGACGTGCCAGTCATGTTTGACGGCACATGGCAAAAAAGAGGCCACAAAAGCCACAATGGTGTGGGAACTGTAGTGTCCTTGGACACTGGTTTGTGCCTGGACTATGAAGTGCTTTCCAACTTCTGCCTGGCGTGCAGTTTGCATAACGACATGGGAGGCGATGAAGAAACATGGCAGGCGTTTCATCATCCCGTTTGTGAGAAGAATTGCGACTGTTCTTCGCATGCCATGGAGGCCGAAGCTGCAGTGCGCATTTGGCAGAGGACTGTGGACTATGAGACACCCCTGCGGTTCACCATCTTCCTAAGCGATGGAGACAGCAAGGCCTACAACGGGGTCTGTGATGCCAACGTGTACCCTGACACTCCAATTGAAAAAGAGGAGCGCACCAACCACGTGGCGAAACGTCTGGGCACCGGCCTGCGGAAGCTGCCAACGCCACTTCCACGAGGGGAGAAGCTGAAGGAGACCACCATCCAGAAGCTTCAAACTTACTTTCAGGTGGCCATTGTGAACAATCGGGGAAATGTCCACAAGATGTACACTGCCATATGGGCCTCATGTTTGCACTCGTGCTCAACAGACGGTGCTGGAAGTCACAAGTTCTGTCCTGCAGGCCCAGACTCGTGGTGCAAGCACCGACGTGCTGAGGCGCAGGGCCAGCCTGCACCGTGCCACACCCCCCTCCTGACCAAGGCCCAGGGTTTGGCAGTCCTCCCAATCTACAAGCGTCTCACAGATGCGAAGCTGCTTGCCCGGTGCCTCCACGGCAAGACACAGAACGCGGCCGAGTCCCTGAACAGCAAAATATGGCTGCTGTGTCCAAAGACCCGGTTTGCTTCCCGGACTGCTGTGGAAACAGCCACAGCCATTGCAGTCCTGTGGTTCAACCGGGGCCACGCGAGCTTTGAAAAGGTGCTGGAAGAGCTTGGGGTGCTTCCTTCGGAGGCCCTGGTTACCCTCAGCGACCGCCGAGACAGCATGCGCATGCACAAGATGAATGTGCGTCAGACCGCTGAGGCGAGGGCACACCGTCGCAGTGCAGCCAAGAGGGCCCGGGTGGAAGAGTCCTGCCGCACCAGCCGGGAAGGGAAAACCTACGGTGCTGGAGAGTTTTAGACAACTGATATTCCCTCTGGACATGTGTGTATGTGTTCAGCACAAGTTTCGTGCTACTGCGTTTTTCATTTTTGTAAATACAGACTTTCAAACTTTCAAACGCGTTTTTCTCATTTCGCAATTTTGGCCAATTTGCATTTTTTGCGGGAAGTGTTTCGGGCACTTAGAATGGTCATACGACGACGAAATTTGGCACACACATTGAGGAGAGTGCGTAGGGTGCCGATATCTACTTGAATCAGCACAACCTATCAGCTGTAAATATCTATTAATAAATTTAATGGTGGTCGAGTGGAAAAAAAAGGGTACTTTGCTACACAGATGTTTTTTTCATAGTTTCAAAGTTGGAGCACAATTTCTAGCTAGATATCGGCACTCTATGGCTAATAGGGAGCAAAAGGAGCCATTGAACAACTCTCTGCATGAACATTTAGTATGCGCGAAAGTTCCCGGAAAACTTATCAAGTTTCACCATTACTTGAAACACAACTCCCAAACTATTGCACTTATGTAAAAACTGATTACAGATTTGGAATCAGGAGGAAAAACTGCATCAGTGGTCCAATTTCTGAAGCTCTAAGTTGAATAACAAAAAAAAAGTGCTTTCGAGGAGCGTCTCCCTCGGGAGACGCTCCTCGAAAAAAAAGTGCTTTCGAGGAGCGTCTCCCTCGGGAGACGCTCCTCGAAAGCACTTTTTTTTTGTTATTCAACTTAGAGCTTCAGAAATTGGACCACTGATGCAGTTTTTCCTCCTGATTCCAAATCTGTAATCAGTTTTTACATAAGTGCAATAGTTTGGGAGTTGTGTTTCAAGTAATGGTGAAACTTGATAAGTTTTCCGGGAACTTTCGCGCATACTAAATGTTCATGCAGAGAGTTGTTCAATGGCTCCTTTTGCTCCCTATTAGCCATAGAGTGCCGATATCTAGCTAGAAATTGTGCTCCAACTTTGAAACTATGAAAAAAACATCTGTGTAGCAAAGTACCCTTTTTTTTCCACTCGACCACCATTAAATTTATTAATAGATATTTACAGCTGATAGGTTGTGCTGATTCAAGTAGATATCGGCACCCTACGCACTCTCCTCAATGTGTGTGCCAAATTTCGTCGTCGTATGACCATTCTAAGTGCCCGAAACACTTCCCGCAAAAAATGCAAATTGGCCAAAATTGCGAAATGAGAAAAACGCGTTTGAAAGTTTGAAAGTCTGTATTTACAAAAATGAAAAACGCAGTAGCACGAAACTTGTGCTGAACACATACACACATGTCCAGAGGGAATATCAGTTGTCTAAAACTCTCCAGCACCGTAGGTTTTCCCTTCCCGGCTGGTGCGGCAGGACTCTTCCACCCGGGCCCTCTTGGCTGCACTGCGACGGTGTGCCCTCGCCTCAGCGGTCTGACGCACATTCATCTTGTGCATGCGCATGCTGTCTCGGCGGTCGCTGAGGGTAACCAGGGCCTCCGAAGGAAGCACCCCAAGCTCTTCCAGCACCTTTTCAAAGCTCGCGTGGCCCCGGTTGAACCACAGGACTGCAATGGCTGTGGCTGTTTCCACAGCAGTCCGGGAAGCAAACCGGGTCTTTGGACACAGCAGCCATATTTTGCTGTTCAGGGACTCGGCCGCGTTCTGTGTCTTGCCGTGGAGGCACCGGGCAAGCAGCTTCGCATCTGTGAGACGCTTGTAGATTGGGAGGACTGCCAAACCCTGGGCCTTGGTCAGGAGGGGGGTGTGGCACGGTGCAGGCTGGCCCTGCGCCTCAGCACGTCGGTGCTTGCACCACGAGTCTGGGCCTGCAGGACAGAACTTGTGACTTCCAGCACCGTCTGTTGAGCACGAGTGCAAACATGAGGCCCATATGGCAGTGTACATCTTGTGGACATTTCCCCGATTGTTCACAATGGCCACCTGAAAGTAAGTTTGAAGCTTCTGGATGGTGGTCTCCTTCAGCTTCTCCCCTCGTGGAAGTGGCGTTGGCAGCTTCCGCAGGCCGGTGCCCAGACGTTTCGCCACGTGGTTGGTGCACTCCTCTTTTTCAATTGGAGTGTCAGGATACACGTTGGCATCACAGACCCCGTTGTAGGCCTTGCTGTCTCCATCGCTTAGGAAGATGGTGAACCGCAGGGGTGTCTCATAGTCCACAGTCCTCTGCCAAATGCGCACTGCAGCTTCGGCCTCCATGGCATGCGAAGAACAGTCGCAATTCTTCTCACAAACGGGATGATGAAACGCCTGCCATGTTTCTTCATCGCCTCCCATGTCGTTATGCAAACTGCACGCCAGGCAGAAGTTGGAAAGCACTTCATAGTCCAGGCACAAACCAGTGTCCAAGGACACTACAGTTCCCACACCATTGTGGCTTTTGTGGCCTCTTTTTTGCCATGTGCCGTCAAACATGACTGGCACGTCACTGTTACCAGCCACCTCTTTGGTGACGCTGCGTGCCCTTTGCATGTTTTCACAGACAGCCTTCACTGCCGCACTGTGAATCTTTTTGCCGATAGCATGGAAGGTCTTATGGTGCATAGGGTTTGGCAATCCAACTACTGCACAAAATCGTGAAAGTTGCTCATGCCCGATACCGACGGCACGCGCTGCAAGCACCACTTTCAGGTTCACGGCAAAGGCGTCACGCGAACTCCCGCTGTCGTAGCTTCTGCTTGCACCGCGGCCGCCATCTGACGCGACCCGCTTCGACGAGTACGCGGACGAAAGGATGCTCTCCGAGCACTCCGCATTCTCGCAGTGTAGCTCCAGAAACGCCGAAAGGCCTTTCCGCTTTTTATTCGGTGCCCGAACTGCGAGTTTACTCTCGTGACAAACGGGGCATGCCGCGCCTGCGACGACGGCCGTCAATGCACCCAACTCGCACAGCACTACGCTTTCGGCACGATCGGCATTCGGCCTGACGTCGTTTTCGAATAACGCGATCTTTTTCTGCGATGCACTCACAAAATTCACTGCAGCGTTGATCTCGTCGTCGCAGTTGCCATGGTCGACGTTGCCGTGGTCGATGTTAGGCCTACCGGCCGCTGGCCCGTCGCGGACATTTTCGTTGGCGGTGGCTTTCTTGTACGTCCTCCGCCGCTTCCCTCTGAACTTGTTCTTACTTCTGTATTTCCGATGGTCGGCAACGGCCTTTTTCGGGCTTGCCATCGCACGAAAACAGCGAAAAATAACTCCGGAAAACAGTGAAGCGAACTACGGCAAGAAAACACGGGTGCTGTCAGCCAATGGCGGCCCTGCGTTAGTGGCGCGCGGTTTGAAACGGCGGGAAAAGACTGTTTTTGTTGCTTTTTTTTTTAGATTTTTCGTGAACGTACGAGACTTCAAGAACCGGGATCGTGGAGAGTAAGGACAACTCTACACGAGCCAGCGGCCGCAATATGGCGGACAGCTCTCTTCGCGGCCCCGCGAGCACGCGAACAGCAGCCCGTTTTGTGTAAATTTCGTGATGCCGCGCGTCACTGCCGCTCACTCAGACGCGTTTTTCAATGACTTCTGATGCTTATTTCGCTGTGATATTTTCAGATGTCAAAATATAATGTATAAAGATGATAAAGCAACAAAAAACAGAAAAGGTGAAATTTGGAAAAAAAACGCGACTTTTCGACCCGCGTCTCCCCTTAAACAGCGTGTTCCGTGTTGTAGGGGCGAAGAAACTGTGTGAAATGAGCACTTCCCCCTTGAGCGGCTGTATTTGCTTACACAAACGTTGTGGGGGTGCTGACACCCCTGTAAAGTTGTTTGCACCGTGTGGCCTATGTGTCTCACACAAAAGCTATACTTCGGGGGTGACAACACTATTGAGCAATAGGTGTGCTCGCGAGCAGTGATCATCAACTATCATCATCATGGTTGGTAGAGCGGTAGCGCCGGTGGTGACCCCTGGCAGAAGGCAAGCCTCGGTGGCGGGCGAGAGAGTTGAGCGATTCTCTGTCGGCATGGGGCGGTAGCGCGGACGGTTGCCTTCAGCAGTGGGTCTGTTGTGGACGGCACCGCGGGCCGTCTGCGGTGGGCCCACGTGGTGAGTCAGGCGTTAGCGACACCACCTTGTTTGTCATGTTGTTGAGTGTTGTTTAATATTGTGTAAGGATGTCCTAGCGTGTTGATCAGGATTGATGTTATAATAATTCGACTGACGATATCGTCGATCAAAAAGTAGTTAAATAAACATGTGCTGTTTGGTTTGTTCCCACCGTGTCTACTGTGTCCGTTCACTTCAAGAGCGTGGCGCTCGTCGATTCGAGACCCCACAGTGTCGAGCGGTAAACGTTGTTAGTTCGCTCTCGACCTGCAGGTATCGTTTTCGTGCGTAATTTGTGTGTGAGCAGCGCGCTGCACGTTTCGATCTGCTTGTCGTTATCAGCGTTACATTTCAAGTTGTTGCTGTCGCATTTACTGCTTGGCTTTTGTGGAAAAACTGCAACTTTTTATATTTTTTACGTAGTGACTGCCTTTAACCTACCGCTGCGTGCCCTCTGAGCTCGTAGACCACGATCGCTTCGCTGCAACTGCCGTTTTGTGCGCGGCGGTTGCGGCAAATGTTAGTTCATTTTACAATCCTCATGCGCTTGGCTGCGCACGCTCCTTCAAAACTAAGTCGTTTTATGCCATCTACGATAGCATCTGCCGCAGTTTTGTCCGCAGAGTTTGCAGAAAGCAGCATTGCTTTGATTGGTTGAGCACACACTTTCGGGGTTCTCTCAGTTACGTCGTCACCATACTTGATCGTGTCAAGAGCAAATGCGGTTTCGTCCAAGGCGGTTGTGGCAACGACAATCACACGCATTGTAGAAGACAGTGCGAGCGCCAGTCACACGCGTACTTCCGAAGCTTCAAATACGCTGCTCTCGGTCTTCATTCGACGGTTTCCGTACTAAAGTTCGTATCCCCCCGCTGCGATTAGGAAATGTGTTCGGAACATTCGAATTGAGGCCCAATGAAGATAGTAAAATTTGGCTGGAGAATTTCAAGAATTTGTATCTGCCGCGGTTTCACATCACTGAGATTATACTGTACGTTTAGATGAACGACTCTTAAACTCATAATAAAATGGGGTAGGTTCGAAAAGCCTGGAACGAACTGAGTCACTTTTTTGTCAATGAGGCCAGATCATGCACATAAATTTCGATTTCCGGGAGATTTCCATGACAACCGTACAACTGGAAAAAATGGTCAAAATCCGGGAGTATCCCGGCCAATCCAGAAGACTTGGCAGGTATGCTGCCACCAATACAGTGGCGGAGTACGCGCATGTAGTCAGCACCTCGTCCGGATGTGCACCTTCTAGCTCGCGCGGCGTTCGATATATCCAAAAGTGGTTAAAAAGTGCGTTCAATATAAACGTGTGAGTTTCTATACTTTTACGAAGGAATTTCAAGAGAATGATTCGTGCGTTTGATATACCTGAAAATTAGGTGTTTGTGGGTTCAATATAACCGTGTTCAACTGTATATCCGAACATATTTTCACGACGACACCGATGATATGTGGTGCTTAATGGCGCAATTGCTAGCGGAATGAATTTTCAGAGCTCGTACAGAAGAAAGCTTCTTGGAGCTCTCACCAGATGCCGTCGCATGCCAAGACCATAAACTCATCGGTGGCCGGATCAATTTCCAGTGCCTTGATGTCGGGCAGTGCAGTGATCATCTGGTCCCGCAGCTCGAGATCTTTGTTTCGCTTGTAGGCATGGTCGCCTGCCAAAAAAAAAGTGATGTTTTCGCAATGAGGAAAATGACCAATGGAGTGTGACTGATCAAACAATGCACTCTTCTTTTTTTCAGTTAGTTGAACTGCGATGTAAAGCATCTCAGTTTACCTTTTTTCGCAAGGTACATCATAACACAGTTCAGAAAGCTCAGTTTGTTACCATCATCACCTTATCAATCGATTTCATTAGATCATTGCCACGGGGGACACACACTTCTACCTGCTATGCCCACAATTTCATTTTTCGTTTCCGAGGACTGCAATCATCTTTCTGATATCATTCTCACTATGACAAGACATTTTCCTTTTGTCAATTGATACTTAAGGCCTGAGGTGGATATTTAAAGTAAGCATGAATTGAATAATGTTACTTTATGTTCTTTTTTTTTCAAAATTGTACTTTTTATCTGAATTATATTTATAGTAGCGCAAAATTAGAAAGTTGCCTCTTCAAGTGCACCTGTAGGGGCTTACATTTCTGATGAAATTTCGGAGGGATAGCTCTACTCCTCCGAGTGAAGGCACAGAAAACGCCCGTGCGCATGCATATTGTGGCATGTTCGCAAAAACGAACAGCAGCTCAAGGAGAATCTTTCACGACGCCACTCTAAAAGCATCGGCTGCATCCAAGTTCACTGCACGTTCGCGTCAGGAACGCCAACACTGATAAGCAGCGCCAGAGTGTTGTGATACAGTGTGACACATATGCTCCCTTGTCGTGGTGTGCACATGAAGCATGTAGACTTCTCATTGTGCTTGCGCAATCCATCACGTGCAATGAAGTTGAATTTCTGCAAAATACTGGCCTCGTTATTCATTTAACGAAACAATACTGAGCTATTGCTTGACAAACTCTATTTAACTGCACTCAACCACAGCAGACATTTTTTCTCTCATTTTTTCTTCTTTGTGTACTTCACTCATCTCTGCAAAGCTCTGCGATTAGAAGGCAAAAGAAATGAATATATCGGAACCCCAGTTTTACGAATTTGAGGGGACCAGATGAAACCGTTGTCTAATCCAGGTGTCGGTGAATTTATTTATTTATTTTATTTTTACATACTGCAGCCTCGACGAGGCTATTGCAGGAGTGGGGAAAAAACAAAAACAACAGGAAAAAATCAACATTCATGAGTAGGCTTCCAAAAACTCTTGAAGTGATAGCGAACGAACACTTCCGGGCAGCATATTCCAGGCTGCTATAGTTGAAGGAAAAAAAGTTGTATGTGAACATGTCAGTGTGGGTGACAAAAGTCAATGTTAGGGGCATGGTGACTCCTCGTAGAGAAAGGTCTAGAAAATTTGAGGTATGATTTTAGAGTGCTTAAGCGAGAAGAATTGGTTAAGTTCTGCAAAAATTTTATTCAACATGGCGACGCTTCGCAAGTGTAGCGAGACCTAGCTGTGAAAGAAAATTCGTTGCAGAAAAATGCCTGTCATATCTCTAGCATATAAAGCGAACACGTCTTTTTTGAACAGATTCAAGTTTGTTGACGTCACATGGGGGTTCCAAACGACACTACCATATTCAAGAATGGGGCGAATAAGAGTTTTGTAAGTAAACAGTTTGGTTTCCTGAAGAGCAAGACGGAGCGTACGATGTAAATAACCTTAACTCTTAAGGGCTTTGTTACATGTGAAATAAGTATGTTTGCACCATGATAAATTATGTGTCATAAGAATACCAAGATACTTATATTCGGATATTCTACACAGACTAACATTGTTAAACCCATAGTGAAAAGTCAATGGGCATGAACGTCTGGTAAATGACATAATGACTGTCTTGGAGAAGTTAATAGTCATTTGCCAAGATTTGGACCAGCTACAAAAATCGTAAAATGAATTGTTGAGAATGGCATGATCCAGTGGCAATTCAACAGCATGATAGAGGACGCAGTCATCTGCGAAAAGGCGTATTTTCACAGAAGTGTGCAAAGGAAGGTCATTGATTCAAAGGAGTACTGGCACCTTTTTTCGAAGGCAAGTTTGTTTTGCATAAAGGTCTCCTGTATACAGAGATCGCTCTGAGGAAGTGTGACGCTCAGCAAATGCGGATGAGATATTTTATTTTGATGTTAAAGTGAAATTTTTCTTGGCGATCCTATTGCCACGTTCCACTTCTCAAGTTTTGTTATCGCCCCAAAACACCACACAATCCTTAGCACAAAACGCGCGTGCAGTTTTCGAGAAGCTTCCAAACTTTAGTAGATCATTTCGATAAGATCACGCCCACTCTGCAAACTGTACAGATTATTCTGGAACCTATGCCACCGCCAGCGATAACGCTAGAACATTCGATGGCAAGAGTATAAATGCCCACGCACTTCGCTGCTTGTCAGTAGTTGATCGACAGCCGACGCTCCGTTCGCCGCTATCAGTCCAAGACTGCTACTGTAATCGGACTTTCCGTTTACCAGGCACAGGTTCGCCCAAGCCCACTCTGCAAACTGTACAGATTATTCTGAAACCTATGCCACCGCCAGCGATAACGCTAGAACATTCGATGGCAAGAGTATAAATGCCCAAGCACTTCGCCGCTTGTCAGTAGTTGATCGACAGCCGACGCTCCGTTTGCCGCTATCAGTCCAAGACTGCTACTGTAATCGGACTTTCCGTTTACCAGGCACAGGTTCGCCCAAATAAACAGTTAAATTTCAACGCAAAGCCTCCTGTCTTCCAACACCTGCAGTGAGGAGAGTGGTGCGGACGGAGGGACAGCGTTACACAGGCTAGTCAAAGAGCTGCTTCGCATCTAAACGAAGACAGAGCATATTTTGCAGCCATTTCATGTCGAATGATTTCGTGCAGGATCCCGTCTTAATATTGGACGCTCTCGTGAAAAGAGAAGTCACTTTGCATGCTGAAGATAGCAGCCCAGCATCTTCATTTTTTCATACACAAGGCCTGCGACTCCGAGTAGCGCAAACAAAGCAAAATCCTCAGCTGCATGTAGACTGGGAGATGTGTCTACGAGCTGAAAATGGAGAAATATTCGGACATCGAGAGCAAGCTTGAAGATCAGCCTAATCTACAATGTGTAGATAGAGCTTGTTGGGTAACGGCCCTGGGAGGTGCACACAACTGAGATGTATCTAGAAGCAACATTAATGTCAAGAAAACTGAATCACAAAAGAAAGTAAATAACAAGCACGAGAATAAATTTTCCAGCCTAATAAAGCACACTGTAGCCGTCTCATCCTCTCCTTATTTTAGGGGCATTTAAGTGTTACATTAAGGAACCGGTTACACTCGTATTTCTTTCAAACCCGCATCAATTTGATGTTCGTTACCTTAGAGCCTAAAAAAAAATAATAAAAACGGTAATTTTTGTAGTGGATGGTGGCACAAAGTCATCTTAAGATAATGAAGTGCCACTGTAAATCAATAAACGCAGTCACCAAACACCTTGCACTGCACTGACCTATGGCTCGAGAAAGATTGAGGCCACCGTTGACCCTTCCTTCCTTCGTGACACGACCGCCAGCGTTGCGTATGCGGTTGTACTCGGCAGCATCCTCTGGCTTGTGGTCGAGTGACATGTCCAGAGCCTGGCCAGAGCGACAGACGACGCAGCGCGAGTCACCCGCATTTGCCACCACAAGGTGGCGTCCCCGGACGAGGCCAACAACGGCCGTGCAGCCACTGTCGTAGCCGGCCTGCAAAAAAGAAAAGACGTGCGGGTGAGTTGAGCGATTATGGTTGTGCTCACATCAAACATGCAGCGGAGGCGACAGTTTGGCGATGTCCCCAAAAGCAGGGATTGGTAACCTTCTGAGGCGCAGGGCCGAGTTGCATGAAGCCGATGTGGTGGGTGTAAAACAACAAAGTTCCAAAGAAGGGGACCCGGAAGCAGGAAGGGGGAGATTTTCAGACAAAAAGAAAACGTTCGTGGAATTCGCTTTGCAGTTAAATCTCGCTATAGCAAACCTCAGATTACCGAATTTCTTTCAGATTAATAACTTTTTCGAAAATCCCCCTCGAAATGTCTACTAGCTTAATGTAAAAATAGCTCACTACTACGAACTTCAATACACTGAATTTTATCCCCCTTGTATCTCCACAGCACTACCAAATAACAAATAGCGATTTAGAAAGTTACTCGTGGGTGTAAAAATATTGCCCAGCTCTGTACCTACCACTATCACCATCACCAGAATGCTCACGTATTTTTCTATGTCCAAACGGGTCTTATCCATAGGTCGGCAAAACTTGTGGAGCTCACTCAGACTCGCTCGTGAAATATATTTTGAACTTCCGACTCGCTCGGACCCAGACTCGCAAAAGTTTTCTTGAACCGGACTCACTCGGACTCAGACTCACGGTTCGGTCTGAGCGAGTCTACTCCCGAGTGAGTCAGCCGACCTATCGTCTTATCACCATCATCATCGTCTGGTACTTGTTTTTCGGGTCAGGTTTCGCCCCGTTGCCTTTGTTTTTTATCGAGCAGCTCTATTTGCAGGGTTGTTGCACGGGTGTTTTTTAGCCTCTTGGTTGGTGGCCGAACTGTCAAGATGAGCTTCGGAAGCAGCACAAAAAGAATGCTAAGACAGTAAAAAATGCGACGCGAGTGGACCATAGTACGAAGTCGCTGTTCAAACACTACGCACGGTGCCACGACGAAGCATGCACGTGGGCTTAGCCGACGACTGATAAGGTACCATTTGACGTGATAAGCAAACGGCGTTGAGAGCGAAGACAACATTGAAACAGCACATGCAAACCAACGTGACGAATAGGTATTTAACGGCGATGCTTCGCTGTGCGTAAGAAGCACGCGCACGCTTACGCGTTTGTCTTTCAGCAGTAGAGCTTCCCATGTCAGGATGGATCGAACTCTTCCTCAAATAAATGTTCACTGCTTCCATAATATTTAGAGTTTGTTTTCTCGTGCTTACTAGAGCATAACATGATTGCGAATGTATACTGTGGAGTGCCGACACCACGAGTGAAGTTGTTTGCGCTGCGTGGCACATGTGTCGCTCCCAAAAGCCGCATTATGGGTTACAACTACTGGGCGGTATCTGGTGTTGTGTTCGTGTTGATCACCACCACCATCATCATCACGGTTGGTAGAGTGGTAGCGCCGATGGTGACCCCTTGCGGAAGGTAAGCCTTGGTGGCGAGCGAGAGTTGAGCGAGTCTCTTCAGCGCGTGGCGGTTGCCGCGAATGGTTGTCTCTAGCGTGGGTCCCCGGTGCATGGCACCGCGGGTAGCGCGTCGGGGTGCCCTCGTGTCAAGCGTTGGCGACGCCACCTGGGTGTGTTATTGTGTTTGTCATGTCTTGGAGTGTATGGTAATGCTGTATAAGGATGTCCTAGCGTGTTGATCACGATTGATGTTATAATGATTCGGCGGACGATATCGTCGTTCAAAAATTAGTTAAATGTATGTTGTTTGGTTTGGACCGACTGAGTCTGCTGTGTCCGTTCACCCCAAGAGCGCGGTGGCGATTGCCAATTCGAGACCCCACATTAGCGCCTAACATGGGGCTTTTGGAGTATTGGACGACAGTTTTTGCAGTTCGGTACAAGCTTTTGTTAGAGCCGCGGTAGAGTAGGCCTAGAAGGACTTCTTTGCTAGCATCGGCGGTGTGCTTTGTTGAGAGCGAGGAGATCGGTATTTGTGGCGTGTTTGTGAACTTGCTGGCACGTTGAGTTTTTTTTTTCTACTCGCAAGTGGTTTTGTTGTTGTTAGTTTTCAAGAACGTTGCTGAGTTAGGACGAGAGCCATGCGGTCTGCATCCTGGAGTGAGCAAGGCTTAGAGCACGTGGATTGTAGGCCAAGCCCGAAGCAAGTGAGTACGAAAGCCTCGTGGGTGGTCCAATTTTTCTATAAATAGCTTCTTCTATTTCTTTTGGGCTCAGGGAGCCGGGCGTCGTTGCTGTCTGGTATTGCGGCTCGACGTCGAGGTGACGTAACACCGTCCGGGGCGGTGGACGCCGATCGCTCTGTGAGCTGCTGTGTGCGGCGAGCAATAGGGCCACCTTACAGAGAGGATGTCTCCTTGTGGCTGCCTCTTCATCGCCTAGGCTGGGTGGATGCTGGTTGTTGTCGAGCGACTCATTAGGCCTAAGGCTCTGCACAGCCGCCTGTCGCACATGGCACAACTAGGTAGATCGTGGCGTCAAGGTGTTGCGCTCTGCTTCCCTCACTTTTTTTTTATCTTGCGATGCACGAGTAATAAAAAGCAATTTTTGTTTTGATGGGCGTCTCGACCGCCGCCGATGTATTAGCTAGCTGTACTGACCATCGTACCACGTGGGCAAAAAGCCCGAAGCTCCCTTCCCTAGGCCCTGCTCCATTATTTCTGTCTAGTGCTTTGGAATTTACGCAGCAGGAGGGATGTAATCCACGGCTGGCTGTCTTCTGCACATTGTCAGCACCGCTGGCCAGGAATGCGGTCGTAAGGTCGGGCGATGGAGATGCCTGGAACCTGCGCAACTGCCTGCAGTCCGGCGCCCTCGTGAGTGCTGGTCCCAACCGGAAGACGTGTCGGCACGAGTGACGGTTCGTCACGCCGACGGCAACACGCTGCTGTTGCGGGACCGGTATTGAGGTGAAGTCTAGCCGGACAGTGCAGCAGTGTCGACCGGCGGCGGTGTCGTGGTGCACAGACATTATGAAGGGACATATGTTGAGATTTTTTTTGTTAGAGCTTGTGTGGTTGATTTCTTTGTTTTTCGGGATATGGTTTGAATTAAGGTTGGGGGGATGTGGGGGTGCTGACACCTCCTGTAAAGTTGTTTGAGCTGCGTGGCACACGTGTCTCACTCATTCCGGGTTACAACCACCGAGCGGTAGGTGGCGTTGTGTTCGCGTTGATCACCACCATCATCATCATGGTTAGTAGAGTGGTATGCCGGCGGTGACCCCTGGCGGAAGGTAGGCCTTGGTGGCGTGCAAAAGTTGAGCGAGTCGTTTCTGCGCGTGGCGGATGCCGCGAACGGTTGTCTCTAGCGTGGGTCCCCGGTGCATGGCACCGCGGGTCGCGCGTCGGGGTGCCCTCGTGGTAAGTCAAGCGTTGGCGACACTGCCTTGGGTGTGTTATTGTGTTTGTCATGTTTTGGAGTTTATGGTAATATTGTATAAAGATGTCCTAGAGTGTTGATCACGATTGATGTTTGGCTTGGACCGACCGCGTCTGCTGTGTCCGTTCACTCCAAGAGCATGGTGGCGATTGCCAATTCGAGACCCCACAATACACAGCACAGGTAGGCGACTTAAATGGTTGCATTTTTTCGTTCTTTGCACAAACTTTTAATATTTGCACTTACTACATTACGCATTGGTGATAAGTACCAACTCACTTGTCTATCCGTATTGCTTCACTTAATTTCACTATAACGACTTTTCAAAATAAATTCATTTTAGTGGCTTCTTGACATTCGTTGTATCGAGATTTCACTGTACAGTCGAACCCCTTTATAAGAGGCATGCTCCGGGCAGCGATTCTTGCCTTTTATACGAGATGTATTTTATAAGCAGGGTACCTCGTGTGCATTTTCTTATCAACCCATATTTTACTATACCCATTTGTCTCTTATAAAGGGGCTCGATTGTAATACGAAAAACTGGCACGGTAGCCATATTTGTTTAAACTAAAATAAAAAACATTATTGTTTCATACTGAAACAGCTTCTTTACAGCTCAGATAGGAAGTTACAGTTTACAGTCAAGATAGGAAGAGACCAGGGGAGGAAGGGGTGTCCTGACATCAGGCCAAGGGCCACATGCGACTCACAGGTTACCAAATCCTGTTTAATAAGAGATCACTTTAGAACAAGGCCTCCAGTACATTTCAAGAATATTGGCCATTGGTGCAGAGAGGGACGGGACGTGGGCCTCACCGTTTCGGTGTCGCCAGTCGGCAAAGTGTTGAGTTGGCCGAATCTGCGTTTGAGACGCTCGTTCCAACCGCCACAGCCCCTGAACAGAAGAAAAATGATTACCTCACCTAGCCATAAGAACAGTGTTAATTAATAGTATAAAAGCATTCTTTTGCCTGTGCGATCAGGATTAAATATGGATGCAATCCTGATGCATTTATCTTTTCTAACTTGCCAAATAACCATTGCATGCACAAAATATACCTCTTGAGAACAGCATTGCAAATTTCGGTCCCCAGCACGCAAAGTTGAAATTTCGAGTTGGGTTTATCACAGAGCAGACATGTAACTTCACGGCATCAGAAGTGGCGCAGCAGCTATAACTGCAAGCAGCTCCCTAAAACATTAGACAGCAAATTAGAACTTCATCTTTTAACTGAATTAGAGTGTGCACACAGACATGAACACCGAGTTAAAAGATGAACCAATACCAACTAGCCCAATTGTCTGGGCCACTGAAATTGGAACTTGTTGCAGAAGTCCATTTGCCGACAGTGAAGCCGTGGTAAAAGCATCTCTCCACTGCAATTGCTCGCACAGAGAATTTCACTCTTTCAGGAGCCCAGTATTCAATATGTTTTTCCTTGATTTTGGCACTATTCGGTTGATATTCCATTCCCTTTTCCACAACATCAGCGGTTCCCAACCGCAAAGCCCCACAGGGTAGTGAGCTGCATAACGACCGCGCATGTTAATACACTTAAACTTCGATATAACGAACATGAATATAACAAAATTTAAACTATAATGAACTTATTTTAGTGTAATGCAAAATGGCCGGCCATGCAAATAAAACACAATCGACTCACTCTTCATCCCCTTCCTCTCCTTCTTCGTCTTCTCCTTCCTCCTCCTCTTCCTCATCTTCTTCATCCTCAGCTTCCTCCTCTTCCCCAGACTCTTCCTCATCCTCGCCACTCTCGGAGGAATCAGAAGATTCGTCCTGGTCCGCAACCAGAGTCATGTAGGGCTTCCAGTTCCGGTGAGGCCTCCTTCCGGTCTGTGGCTGCTCATCACCCGCACCGGCCGATCCTGCTGACGATGCCGAGCCACCCGCCTCTGTGGAGTCGCTTGAACTTCCTGCCTTGACTGCATGACGAGGAGAGAGAGAGAAAAAACATTATTAAAAAAAAAGTCAGTCAATAATGTCAGGCATGGCCCGTTGCCCCTAGCCGGAATCCCTCGGGACAGGGCAGTAGCAACGGCCTGACTGATTATGTCTCGCTGTAAGTTGGGGTCTGGGCTGCAGAGCAGGGCCTCCCAGGATTCTACAAGTGCAAACCATAATTATTACTCGGACATGTCCACACTACGTGGACCGAATTTGTCTCATCACAAAATTTGCGTAGGGATTGGAAAACTTCTGGGTGCCACTTGCTGTAAAGTACGGGGTTTGATAAAACGCCGTTCTGTATCTTTCGCCACATCACCTCGTCTTTCTTACAGAGCAATCTGTCTGCTCCCCAATATAATTGCCAGTGATGAGCTAAAATTACATGATATGTGCGCATATCCTCACTTCTTTTTGTAAAATTGGTAACCTTGGATGGAGGTTCTGGAAGTCGATCGAAAAGAAATCAAATTTGCTTTAATTTCACAGCATTCTTGTTATTGTTTTATGCATGCACCCCACTCTCCTCCCTATTGCTTGGCACTTGAGGCTAAGTGAATAAACAACTAAACAAAAGCGAGAAAATCTTGCAAAACTGCTTTTGAGGCAATATCATGCTGCATAGTAAAGCTGGGAGCATGACAGAATCCTGTCTGGCCAAGTACATTTGAAAGAAAAAAAGAAATGCCGATCAGTCTAAAAAAACATTTACCACATTATGGCGTCTGCCATGGAAGCCTTGATCACAACGAGGCAAAAATTTTCGCCTCGCATTTTTTCGCTTCAATGTGTAGCTTGCTGGGGCCTTGTTAATCATAACACGGCACATTGTTTGCTGTCGTACACAACAGATAATTCATTTCAGGCTGCTCACTACCATTTTGGTTTGAGAAAGCTCTAAAACAACAAGCCACCGGGTGCAACTATAACTACCTAGTGTCTGCAACGTTCCACCACGTCAGCACACAGAACTGAGACATATTTCCACACGGTACGCAACAAGAAGTCTGCTCTAACAGGAAACCGGACAGCAGTGTCACCAAACACAAAACTTTCATCGTGTACGCCACGATGACGAATTCACGAGCAGTTGTTGAGTAATAGTCTGTTGGAGAGAACGCGGCAAAATGAAAAACAGTGGCTCTAACCTCATCATTAATTTTAAGCAGACTTTGAGAATTAGTTGTAAATTCCCAGCTCCGTGCCACACTATGTCTGCCTGGTGTGTTCTGAGAAGCCTTGACTACCGATCGGCAGCGTCTTCTGACCATACCGAAAAAGTTTGCAGGGCCCCTTGTATGGGCGTTAACCAGAAAACCAGCCGAGGTCTAACCTTCATTGTCAACTTTCTGCGCTGGCTGCTCTTCTTCTGAACACTCCCCGTTGACGATTTTCTGGCCTGCTAGATGAGGTTCAGGTTTGTCGTCGGCATCACTTCCGCCACTCACGCCGCCCTTCTTTCCACCATCCTTCTCTTCGCATACGGTGTCCTTCGCTTTGCCGCTGTAGCGTGCGAGGAGGTCTTCGATGGGCATCGTGGCTTCGGCGTGAAGCATGTCCGCCTCGCCTTCGTCTGGAGTCTCCTCTCCCGAATCGTCGGAACTGGTGCCCGCCAGCGCCTTCAGTTCGCTCAGTACAGAGGCAGTCACAAGGCTGGCGTCGAACTGAAGAAAGCCCTCCCGCAGGGCTTCCTCAAGGTTCCCCTCCTTGTAGCATGACAACGTTTTAACAAAGTCGGGCAATTTCATGGCACAATACTTTGCCACCTCGGCACCTGCAATGAAACGTGGTAAGGTGAATGGTGTTAAGCTTTTGCTGTAGTACATGCTTCCAGCTATGACATACTGTTTCAAGACGGTCAACTCTAGCTGCAAGTGGTTTGAACTTCACTAATCAGAAAAAGAAAATGGTGCGGCAGAGAAAGATGACAATAAATTAACCCCACAAACACGGCACTTGTGGTCGTCTGGTTAGTCGTTACTTTTTCTGTCACATATAGTCTCCTTATAGTCGTAGCAACTAGCCCAATTGTCAGTGCTGTTTAAAACCTGCCTTCCGAATTTCTTTACCACTCCAGTGAGTGGTAAAAGCTGTGATTACTCAATGTCTAAACGGTTAGGAGTTCGAATTATTCACTGTGATTGCATTTCGCGGAAGGACTAAGCAGAAGTCCCCATCCACCAAGCTAAAGATACCCCAGAAATCAGATGGGCAAAGTTGTTATAAAACCTGCCGATATGTCTTGCACAGTTTTTGAATACACATCACGTAGCAACTGTTCATGGTAGTATGTCTGTAACAAGCCCGACCAACCACCATTTTACAATTTTTGTGTTGCTTCAGTCTCCTACAAATACACTGGGCTTTGATAATACAATTCTATAGCACATGCTACATTAAAACAGCTGGCTCATTAGGTAAACATGCAGCTACATTTGTCACACCAGTGTCACATCTACATGAGCTATTTATGAAACGTAATTAATGACTGCAATGCTATTAGACAAACACAACAAAAAAAGCTGGTTTTGTTTTCTATACAGTCTATCCTGTCAGATATCTTCAGATGGGTTAGCAGTTACACAAACAAGAATGAACTGAATGACGTGTACAAAAGTGGTTACGTGAAGCAGAAATAGTTGTTATCCTGACTTTGAAGAGGTTAGATTCTTTTTATCTTTTTTTTTTTCACATTCTTCAATCACAAGCTTGTGAACTTCTTTATGATGTTGTTCTTAAACATTCGCTAAGTTTACCAAATCTGAAAAAAAGGACAATGATTTCTAACCATTGTACTAACATGGTTGGACAACTTACAAAGGTAGAAAAAAAAAGAACGCTCATCTGTAACTTCCCATTGGGTCAACAATGAATCTATAAAACAATGAGATGACTTGGGATTGCCAGTGGACGCTATTTTGTATGCAAGCAGGAATGAAATCGGACACGCATATGGAAGCCAAAGTATGCTGGCTTAAAACAATTCATTCAACTGCTTCACCTTTGCTGAATGTGGGAGGAGTTATCTACATTCTTACGATGCAAACTGCCAATGGCAAAAGCGAACCAATACACTAATTTTCAAAGCGCCAATAGAACATTGCTGAAGAAGTCAAATTGCAAGGAGGCTGTAAAAAAGCTTGTTGGCAAGCAATTAAAATGCCAATGTCAGCCTGCTACGCTGATAACAATCCCTGATTTTAGATATGTCTGGCGTCACAACTCAGTGTCACATGAAGCTGATTGCAGCTTCGGCGACTCACAATATCACTCTAGCTGAGCAAATATTACTGCCACTAAGCAACAACTTCGCCACCACAAATGCATAGTAACAGCAACTGCTTTAGCTTTCAGCCCATATTTTAATTTCTTAATGTGAACTAATTTACGATACACAAAACACAAATATAGTGAATTATTGGATAGAACACACAAATTAAGCAAATTTATGTTGCTGACCACTGATATCAACCTATCACGAATATTCGCTTATTACTACTATGGAATATAACGTATGCACTTTCATGGTGAAGGCCACTCTATCGTAAGATCTACAAAGGTGTTTTTTTTTTTTTTGCCCTTTCAACCTCACCACAATTCACACTCGGCAATCATGAGTTTAAACTCGCATTCATGAACAGCCACGAGGTTTGACCACACTTGGACCGAATAGTGCACGTTTTCTTTACTTCTTGCAGCCCAGCTTCTTTTTAGCGGGGCAAGAATCAACGCAGCAATGGTCGGTCAAGAACGTCCTAGTGATCGTTCCAGTCAAAGAGAGAATGCCTCGGTTACAGGCGTCCGAGGGCTTCAAAAGAGCGAAAGACTGCGGTTTCGAGTTACACTCGGGGCACAAGAAGGCAACCGGCAAGCAATGGTCAAAGGCTGTTCAGACGCGCGACCATGATTCACCGCGTTCTGCGTCGAACGATCGAAGGAACACTCACCACCGTGACCATCGTAGACGGCGAAAAACGATGTATCCCGATCATAATTCAGGATTGTGTTGTGGGCATCCTGAAATGAAAGAAGCAACGCCAGAGTCGTCAGAGGTTTGTTTATATCAACAACGTGGGCGGAGCCTAAGCGTTCCAAAAAAAAAAAAAAAAAACCACCGCACTGTGAGCGCCGTGTTTACATCGGGAATGCCAGGCACCGAGATTACGAAAACTGAATGAAAAAAAAAGAAAGACGCAAATGAATCGTGCGCGGTAAGGTGGCGACTTCCGCGACATCTAAGCTCGCAGTCGCACTTCACAGATCAGAAAAAGGTCCGGCCAGCCCGCCAACGACGCTGACCACAACTTACTAAAGAAGTCACGTACTACCAGCGGCGTCTCCGCGGTTTTTAACATCTCGGACGTCGGTGCACGGCGTCGCCGACTTACGGCGACAATTGTGCACGATCTGGCACGCCACGAACACAATGAGAGAACCGAGCTCACCTCTTGGCTCATTCGCCAGCCTTGCATCGACGAAGCTCCGTACGATATGCGGCTGCCCGTCTCGTTGGTGGAGTACTTCTCCGTCACGGGCTCCGACAAGTAGGCACCCATAGCGAGTCGGGTATTCGACGGACGCCGGGGTTTCGATTTGACGATCTCTTTACCGAATGCTTTCTCTTTTTTTCCCAGTTGTTTACGGCGCTTTATTGCAACTGGACGCACGCAGCCATTACACGTGCCCGCTTATGCCCGCTTTGTGGAGTTGAAAGTGGCGATCGCAGCGCCTTCGAGATTGACTGTCGGCAAAATTCAGCGGTAGAAAATACCGGAGGTGACGTCATTGGTCTTAATTAAAGAACAATCGCGCAAGTTAAACTATATTTCAGTGTGTTTTTAAAAAGGTGTATTATACGTTCACTACTTGAGAATAGCGCACACCTCGTGGTACTAAAAAATATTAATTTTTTAAAATAAATTACGCGCGAACTCGTTTGTGTCGCGGACGCGGCGAGCCAGCGGCCAACGGTACACCGGAAATTGTGTTGTTTATGTCCAAATTAAAACAATTGCCGAGCCTTATTACAAAAACCGTTAAATTATAAATCGAGTGGCATTATAAGGAATTTTTTGAGCACTGTGTTAACCTAATATAAATTTGTGATTTAATTTTTCCGAAGTGCGGAAAGCGCTAGGTCTCACCACTATCCAATTCCGATTATGTATATCTACGCAGATTAGGCCAGCGAGGTGTATTTAATGGCGTGTGGTTGTGTTGTACGCTAGTTGTGTGCTCAAGCGACCTGTTGGTGGTAGAGGCCCCCATTGCTGGTGTTTTGACGTCGTGATCAGGTTCGAGGTTGTAACATACTCCCGTTGCGATGTGTGCCGCATGACCGAGCCTTCACGAAGCCTCCCGACGCTGCCATGGGTGACGCGAAAGACTGCAAGATTCCTCAGGAATCCAACGAACAGCGTGGAAGCGGCGACGATTCGGAAGACGAAAGCGAGATCCTCGAAGAAAGTCCCTGTGGCCGATGGCTCAAGCGGAGGGAAGAGGTAGCACCTTCGAATAATCCATTTGTTTATCACGATCATTTTTTTTTCCCCCAAGGCGAGGAAGAGCGGAGTGAATTGGGTCGCGTAGGGCGCCGCTGACAAGCGGTTGTCTGACAAATCGAGAGCTTCGGCGGTGCAGTAAATAGCGCTGTTCGCTTGGAGACCTAATTTCTGGCAAATATCTTCAAAAACAGGCCTTCTGATGGTGCTCCCGAACCATCGGATTGGAGACGCCCCGGCTGCTGCCCTTTACGTTGATTTATGTTTTCTTTATTGGTAGCGCGAGTTGTCGGGGCGATCGTAGGCGCAATGTTGTTTGCCAGGCACCCTGGCGAAGTTTACAAAGGATTTGTCGCGGTGCGGCTCGGACAAGTGCGTAGGAGGGTGAAGAGTTTTGACAGCCACGTGACGACGCTGTTCAGTCGTAGTGGCTTCCCGTCTCTTCGGCGTGTTTGTCTTTTTTGTTTGTTTATTTTATCTGTCGCGGCCGTTTCGCGACGACGTCATGCACGAGATGTTCGCATTCTGTTTGCTCTTTTCCCCTCGCAGTGACAATCTTTGAATTCAAACACGAGATGAGAGTGTCGTGAAAACTTCCATTGCGCGATCTTGCGCATTGTTAGGCCGCTTGCAGTACCGCAAAGCCCATTTGTAATTTGTCAGAAAGAGAAGCAAGGGAAAAAAAAAAAGGAACTGGTGGGACGTGAATATGTTCACCTCAATATTGGAAAAAGAAAGAAAAACACTGAGAAAAAAGAAGGGAAGGGTGTATGAATTGTGTAGACTTCAAGAATTTCCCACTCGGATCTCAATAAAAACAGCATGGCAGCATTGTGTGTGAAAATTGTAACTAGGCTGTCAAAACGTGTCTATCTGCACTGCTTCTGTCATACCAGAGAAGTTTCACAAATATTTAATATTTCGTAACTTTTACTTGGAGCAACCAAAGCTTTGATCGTTCTTTTTTCTTTCTTTTTGTCTGTTTAGGACATTGCCAGCTGTTGCCTCCACTGTGGTGCAATTGTACAGTCAACATAGAAAGCTTACAAACCAGGAGACACAGGAAATAGCTGAATATTCCTTTTGCTTCGCTATGCAACACTGTATATGGATTGCTGGCTTGTTTCGAAGCACTCTAACAACATGTGTGTGGGCAGTTTATCCAAATGCAGTCGCAAAATGCTGGCATCAAAGGTTGGAGTCTAAGTAGTCTCTAACCTCTTGATGCCAACTGTATGCTGCCCATAATCTTGCTTCTTTGTACTATACTTTGTTGATGACTGAAGCTAATCGCTCGTGCTGCTGTGCTTGTGATAACTAAATGGTTTCTTCAAGCAGTTCATGTAGGAAGAAAAATACTCCGAAGTAAACAGAACCTGTGAGATTCCAGTTTAATACGAAAACTCTATTTTGGTTCTTACGACCAAGACTGGGCAAAGAAACCGGACAGAGGGGATAGTTGGCTGTCTTTGTTCTGAACAACTGACGGCAGCTGACTGGACGATCAAATCAACTTTCCAAAAATGAAAAATCCATCATTCATGCCATCCTCTTTAGTTTGCAGATCAAGTTTAGATGTCTGGGCACAGAGCTTGTGGACCACTGTTTATACAAAAGCAAGTGGGGCTGTAGTTTGGTTTGTGGCAGAAACAGTGCCTTGCAAAAGATTATTGTTAAGATATGACTACCAGTTTCAGAGTTGGCAAATCTAGCGATCCATGATTCAGTTGAAGATAAGGTTATATTACTTGACACACAGCTTATCACTTTTTTTCTAGGGTCGTAGAGTTCTTGTAGTGAAAAGAACGTACAATCAAAACACAGAAAGTAATACTGCCTCTATTTTCTCATAGACAATCGTGCTTCGTTGGGAGCTATCTTTAGCCAATCTATAGTTTATCGCTTGACCATGAGAAGACAAAGGTTGTCCCACTTCAATGGACTACAGATTCTGAACAAGAGGCAACCTAAATGGTAGAACATGAGACTAGTTGCAGGCTCCAAAATAGTTTCTAAAACATGTCATTGAAGTGTAGCTTTTGAGATCCGTTTGCTATCCACAGAGATACTTGTCCCCAGAATGCGATTTTGAATACCACCTTTGTTCCAAGAGCATGTGGGCAATAAGTTCCTGAGCCTGTGAATAATTGTGGCACAGTACTTTGACACGGGTGAATCTCGCCAGCATTTGCAGGATCTTGGTTTTGTTGCCACTATGCAGTGTCTCAATACTGCCCTTAAACAAAAACTCTTTAAGTTGTAGCCAAATGCATGGGCTCTACTTATTGTAATCATAATGGTTGAACTGCTATATTTCTACGAGCAAGAAGGTTGTGCCATGATTACCTCCAGGAACGGTTGCAAACTGTGTGTAAAATCTGAAGAGTTGGAATTGGTATATCTGCACTGCTCCATTTACTAAGAGGCGTTTTACTTAACACGTGTTTGCAGTGTTGCCATGTGTCTTTTTGCTGGCCGGGTCTGTCTTGCTTACTTAAGTCTAAAGATTTTTTTCGTTGTTCTTGCCTGTAGGTTCAACAGCGAGACATTCCAGGCATAGATGTCGCGTACCTTGCGATGGACACTGACGAGGGCGTCGAGGTTGTCTGGAATGAAGTCAAGTTCTCCGAGAGGAAAAATTTCAAAGCCAAAGAGGTGGGGAAGCCTTGCTAAAAATTCTGCACCAAGTTACCCTGTCAGGATATGCCCACCTTAACTGGCGTTTGTTGAGTATAACTAAACTCTACTAAATATCGCTTGACATTACAGTTTGGCAGGAGTCGACGCTAAGAAACGCTTAACGAGCATTTACACTCGATATCGGAAACAGACTTGAAACAGTCGGCTTGGTGTCGTTGACAGTATCATTGCACCAAGACAAAGAGCAATGCTTCCTAAACATGTCTCAAAAGAAGAGTATGAAGCTTGCCATTTCAAACCTAGTCATCCTTCAAAATGACATTGCTTAGGTAATGTAACTGCAGTGAGAGTAAGACATTGAGGGGCAACCTGTGCTAGTGAAAGTTAAAGTACAAATTTGTAGCCAGAAATTTTTTTGACAATGTGTATTAAATTGGCAGCATCTTTCACACTGCATAAGTAGAAGTCGTAAGCAATGGTTGAATAAAGAATGTTACTGAATTCAGTGTTTCAACAGAGTGGCCTTTCCTGGTTCAATACGAACCTGCTTGTCGAAAATTTGGCTTCAGGGTTATTCCTTCAGTGACTTTTTAATCACTTCAATCCTCCCATGTTTCCTTGAGCATCTGTCTTGTGAGGCAACTTAAATGTACCTAACACCTTAACTATGCATGCAACCTCCTAAGGGTAGATACCGCAAAGAATTGAGTTTCAAAGTCGATCAGCATATCTCAATAAGCTGGAATCTCAACTGCATGCACTACAACAAGAATAGATGTGCCGATTCCAAGTTATTGTGTTCTGCCGATTTACTTTGCAACTCTTTGTTTATGAAAATGCTTGCTACCCAAAGGGCTCGTAAAATGTATCAAATAAAATAAATGCATATTGCACTACAGAAAATAATTGCATACTTGAAATCGGTGCATAAATATTCGTAAACTTGAATGGCTTAATAGGATTGATGAGAATTTAAATGCAGTGAAAAACCTCCTTAAGGTGGGCCCCCCCACCCCCGAGTATGTGAAGCAACAGCCAAGGTGGCAGCTCTTTCTCCCAGGGTGCTCGTGCAACTTTGAAATTTGGCACTTATCTCCTCTGCAGGAGAAGATACGCGAGGTCTTCGATAGCTTGGCTCAGCTCGAGCATCCAAACATAGTCAAGATCCACAAGTACTGGATGGACAAGGACTCTGAGAAGCCCCGAGTCATTTTCATCACCGAGTATATGTCCAGTGGGTCACTGAAGCAGTTCCTGAAGAAAACTAAACGCAATGTCATCAAGCTTCCTCTGCAGGTACATGCCGACGCTAGCACAGTTCTTTACGTTGTTATCCTGTCTCGTTGGAAGTACGCCTGAAAGAGGGGTTCTGGACAAATCTGCAGGAGTTCAGAATATGCCCAATTTCTAGACTGAAATCGCACTGACGAGAAGTTGAACACTTTCGGATGTTAATAAAAATAAGACTTAACGACAACCTGACCACGTGGCGATGATGACCTTTCACTGCAGGTTAATTGGGTATTGTGGAACGTGTGATTCGAGACAGTGTCTGAATAGACTTTTTGTTGTGTGGGCTATTCATTTAATAAAACTTGTTGTTGGGCTAGTTGGTTATACATCATATTATTAGAAATTTGGCGCAACCTCGACTCACGCAAACACTCACACAAGCACTCACACTTCCACCAGAGCAACACACACGACACGCAGCGCTCACTACCAACTGCTTTATTGCTCCTATCTGACCTTCTTAAATACATACATCGAAATGCGCAAAGGCACTAACTAACAGAACTGCGCCATTAGAACTGCGCCATCATTTAAATTCGGTTGAAAGCGGGTATGTCGCGACATTCGGTTGGCAATTGCACGAATGGGGTGAGAGGAGTCGTGACGTAGCCACTTGCCAGGTACCAGAGTAGCTTCACAGAAATACATTTTCACGGTGTTCTGTTTCAGTCTATGCATGTGTGCGAATGTCTCGGTTGAAGTTAAATTAGTGAGCCCTCAAAACGGCTAGGAAAAGAAAGATTCAGTAATAATCTCCACTTTTCAGCTGTTTCTTTTGGACCCCTTTGAAGGCGTCGCTTGCCTCTTTCGGTGCAGTGAAGTGCAAAGTGTACATGCAGTAATTGTTTCTTTGTCGTCCCATTGTCTCGGAAATTCTGGTGTCAATATAGTTGCCCAATGTGTTAAGTAATATTGCAAATATCTTGCCACTTACTAGGACTAAGTTGCCTATCTTGCTTTCAGTACTTGAACATATCTTATGTGCTTGGGCATTGTTATTGAAAGGAAGCTACTTTTTTTTTAAGTGCGCATCATTTCTTTTATAAAGATTAATGTGGGTGCATATAAGAATGTAAATGTAGAATTTTATATCTTTCGAATCCGTAGAGTTAATTGTGAAGGAATGGGCTATAACAGAAAAACGCAGACATCGTAGTTAACGAGACTCTGCAAACAAAGCTATTACACTGCATTTGCTCGACTCATTTTTGTTACGAGGCACTGGCACATATTGCTCATAGTCTGAGCAATATTATCCAAAAGTGGGTAACTATTAATTTATTATCGTGTGTGTGGCAAGGCTTAGTTTTTAATTAATATTTGAATAACTACGACTTGCTAGTCTAAGCATTGAGATTTCCTTCCAGGATTGGGTACAGTGGGTAGCCTCTTGCATACAGTCACCCTAGTAAAGCTTAGACTGCAGGACTTTGGAGAAATTTCGTATCGCTGCGGCCTTGGAATGCAACTTGTGACATTCAAATTTCCAGGCTGGACAATATGTGTGATATAGTTCTGCCAAATTTAATCGCAAACTGCTAGACTTTTTTTTTTTCAGATCCAATGGGCCGTAAACTTTTTAGTGTGGCTGTAGGGTAATGTCTTATGATTCTGTTATGCTGCTCAGCTTTCTCTCAAAGATGCACATTCAATATTTAAAAAGAAATTTTTACATTATGAATGGATAGAAAGGTCGCGATTTGCTGCATCATAAAAAACATTAATAAAACTGTGGTGTCATCCAGCTTTTTTTCCCACGATAGGATGATGAATGATTGTCTGCCGTTTTGCTGAGGGCTTGCTTGTAATGTCGAATGTCATTAATAATTGGATGCTTATGTATATTGCAATGTGCAGACAAAAATTCTGCTTCCTAGTTTACTAGCAATACCATCTTTTCCATTCTGTTTCTTTCTTTTTGTTTTGTTTTTGTGTGCAAAGTTGTTCGACTGTAAATCTTGCAACTACAATAATGCTCCAAGCATGGTGGACTGAAGTCTCTCTGATAGTTGAAAAAAAAAATTATTCAAAGCATTGAGGTACCATGTTATTAAGTTTGGCATAATTTTGGCTGGCATAGTGTTTCCTGTACGTAAATCAGATTGGTTCTGGTATTGCCCAGTTAATTTGGGAAAGCTTTGGTTGAGCAATCAGTCTGCTCATTTTAGACTTGTGTACTGGTAACAGCTGTCCTATTGAAATCATTGTTGCACATGCGCAGAATTCCATATTCTGTACGGTATGGCTTTTCTGTTATGTAGCCAAGTTGAGCATGCCTCTCCAGGTGCATTTTGCAGAAATGCGAGATGTATTTAATTGGCTACATTGTATCAGCACATGAAATTTTGAATAAAGCAGACGGCAATGCTCACCTAAAACTTTCTATCGGTAAAGTCCACATATTGCCGAGTAGTGCATAACAAAAAGGTTCAATTGGTTTATTATATTGCTCTTAATTGATCGGAGCTTGTTTGTATTCAGCATAAACACATGGGTGTGAAATCTATGGTATGGTAACTCTGCATTTACTCCTAGATTTACGGTTGCTTTGCCTAGATTTTGATACAGAATTCAAAGTAGCATACTTCAGTAAATGTATCGTGGTTCCCACTCAATTGCATTGTGCACACCACCAGTCAATATCTACGTGCTTGTTTTGCATGCTGGTGGCACCAAGCCTTCGTTATCTTAAAGCAGTGTAATGAAAAGTCATAGGATGTTGCAATAGAGTAAAAACTTGCGCAGTGTGCTAAATGATTCAGCTCCATTTGAAGCTCTTGTTGATAACTCTGCGAAAAACTCTACAGCTTTTATTTGAGCATTTCTGTGTTCATCCTATGTGTGTGGCACTGGAGATTCACCCCTTTAAAAAAAAGGGAACTACAGGAGCAAATCGGCTTTAACAACTTTAAATATCTGGAAACGTCGGCACCTAGAGTGCAAAACCTTACTGTGCTGTATATATTGCCACCACTTGAAGAATTGGAGAAGCTGGTTTTATATTATTGCACTCATTTTGACTGCAAATCGGTCTGGCATCCTTGCTTTTGCCGGAGACTGACCTACATGGTCTCTGTTTCTTGTTGGCCATAGACTTTTAGTAAGTGGTGCAGCTCCCACATCTTTCTGTTCAATAGAATTGGTGATCTTCATAGTAGGCCTTGGTCATAGTAGGCCTTGGCCCTTAGTGGGGGCAGCTCACTTGTTAACTTGTTCTGTAGCCCATAAATTTCTGCTTTTCAAAATTTCTCCCTCTTTTTTCCCCCCCTCTGTCGGCTGGTGAGAACTAGTGTGCAGGGTGGTATGTAGCTCAGTCTCCATGCACGCCACCTCTTAGCAGCGAAATTTGTTTCTGCCCACTGTTGTGCTCAACGTGTGGATTGTGTCGTGTCGCTGGCACGCATCATCACCTTTGCAATTTTCTTTTTAGGCCTGGAAGAGATGGTGCAACCAGATTCTCTCGGCACTAAGGTGTGGTCCCAGCATTTGATGCTATATTTACATGCGGCGGCGGGAGCCGTCGCCCGCCGCCACATTTGTTGCCCGTTCTTGGCTAACGGTTGTGCTGCACTCTTTGCGGCGGCCGACCCGAGGCGCTAAGTGTCGGGACGGTTTCCTCACTAATGCCTGTTCTGTTCCTCCTCGACAGTTACCTCCACTCGTGTCTGCCACCCATCCTGCACGGGAACATGACGTGCGACACCATTTTCATCCAGCACAATGGCCTTGTAAAGATTGGATCAGGTGCGTTGCTCCCCCCTTCTTTTTTTAATCTATTTATGTGCTCCGATGGCTTGGCAGTTTGTCACGAATTCCGTGGTGCTCTTTCCGATATGTTGGCCGTACTGTCTGCGCTTTTTAAAAACACACTTGCACTCGTTCGGGTATTTTTCTGCCTTGCAACAATAATACATAGGCAATCTATCTCGCGCGCCTTTTCTTGGCTTTTCTGCCATGCTGGTCAAGGTGCTGGGTGACCAACTCTAAGGTATCAGGTCCAATCCAGGCTGCAGCGGTCTCATTTCATTCGAAGCGAAATGCTGGAGGCCCATATGCTGTGCAATGTCGGTGCACGTTAAAGGACACTAGATGGTCAAAATTTCAAGAGCTCTCCGCTTCAGCATCTCTCATGATGTCTCAACGCGTTAGCGTTGGAGAGCTCGTGTCGCAGAAAACGCGCCGCCCCTTTAGTTGTGAGCGAAAAATCATCTGTGCATTTGTGACCGATAAATCAAGTTGCCAAGATAGCCGCGGGAGGCCGCTACTTGTCCACACGTGCCCGCGCAATCACACTGAAAAAGCCGCGCGTTGAAAGAAAAAAAATTGTTCAAGGTCGCGAAGCGCGGTAGTTTCTTTGCCGTGCCACCCCTCCCTGCCTAGCTTCCAGCGCTTTCGTCGGGACAAGAAAAGAGATAATGCAATTGCAGCATGCGACAAACCATTGTAACTCCACTCGCACTGGACAGATTCTTCAAATTTTTGCGGCGTTGCATTCGTGAGGAAATAAGCTCTTCTAGTGAATGCATTCCATGGTTACTTTCCAGTGCCTCACTCCAATGCATTCCAGTGCTTCACTACAATGCATTCTAGTGTTTCATTCCGATGCATTTCCAGTGTTTCACTGCCCTTTTAACGCATTTTGTTCGACAGGTGTCGCGACAAAAACGAGCCCATTCTGCGATAATAATGTGCGCAGGTCCAATCTCCTGTGTGCGTGTTTGTGTGCGTGCATGTGTATGTAACAAAACATGTGAGTAAGTATGCACATAGCGGTTGAAGGGTGCACCAGGGGCCGGATTTTGCCGTTTCCTTCAACTCTTAAAGGGGAAGCATAAGGGTACCCCAATTTTTGTGGTTTAGGCATGTAAAACACCACACATTATTATTTTTTTGCTTAGACACCGCGAACGTGGTACCTTCAGGTTCCAAAAACTGTGTTCACTGCTGTTGTGGCAGTGTTCTTGAATGCAAAAGTAGTAAGGACAGTTTTCAAAAAAAAAAGGCAAATGAACGAAACTATAATTATGACAAACTCCCCCAAGGGTCCAAGCTAGCGCTGTCAACAAAATAATAAAAGGGCATAGAATACGAAAACAACTTCGTACGCTGTCAATTTTTATGGAAGGGAACGCGTGAATGCGTAGCCCGCATGCCCCGTCGGCTGCTTGCAGCACCTTTAAGAAGGAGTGGGAGTAACCGCAGCCTCTTTTCATGTCGCCTAGTGGCAAGCAAAACAACCAGTCATGATTGATGTGCAGCCGGCTGCAAAGCTGCGCTTGGTAGGGGTTTCAGTGATGGAAGCGACTTCTTACGTTTTGGGAGCAGGAAAAGCACTGTTTTGTAGCAGCTCGAAGTGTTTTCAAAGCAGGAAAAAAAAATGCTGGTTTAGAGCAACTGTTGGTGCTTTAGGAGCAGATACTAAATTTTCCCCACATTAATTGGAGTTTAGAACATTGTTGAAGCATCTCGTAAAATCAATATTTCTTATGACATATACTTAACAGACAACAATGTAAATTTCATGAAAAAAACAATGGCAGGTTGTCTAAAATGTGCTCTGAAATGAGCTACAATTTAAATACTAGTATTTGTTGCATAAACCAAATCAAACCGGAAAAGCAGAGTGCCACGTTTTAGAAGTAACCACATAACTGTTGCCAAATAAGCAGTAGATAATCGGTACGAGATAAAAGCACTCCTGCTCATTTTCATTTTGCCATACCAGTCTGCATGTCTAGCTGAAGAAAAAAGGATAGATGAGCTATACGCTTAATATGGCAGTTCTTGTCGCACAAATGAGATCGGTCTATGTAATGACCAGCTGGCCAGCACACTTTTCAAAAGTGCCCACACGTTTTCGATTATGCTTGGATCTGGAGACGGGCGAGGCCACCTCTTGTTTGCTACGCAGTACTGTCTTGCGCTCTCATCGCAACACCAGCAGCAGTCTCTGTGCATGACTTAAAGAGCATTGAGCGCCGACATGCTATACTTCGTTTCGTAGACCATCCGCAACGCCGTCGAGGCTAGCGACACTTCTTGCAGTCAATGCATTTGCAACAAACAATTGTTTATTATTCTTGCCACCAATAACAGAATTTTCGTATTCGTTAATACGGCGAACTTCAAGTGATGTTGTGCCTTACGAACAAAAACGCCATGTAACGTCTGTTAGTACGCGGCTGTATACCTTGGTTTACACGTGGCGTCGCGTACAGGTTCTCTGTTCTGGGTATGTCACAATGGTGGCCACCTAGACTTTCTATTTCATCGCACAGTGTCGGCGCAGGGGAGGATATCGCAGAGTCGGACCCAGTCTTCTTTCGTGCTTTCCCCGCTTTCTTTTGTTCGCCAGTCGCTCCAAAGGGGAGCTCAATGACGCGCGAGGATGCACCAGAGATGCGTTTCGCTGGCCGAACTTGCACCTGATGTGTGAAACATAGTATAGTACATTTTGAATTGGCAGGCAACACATTCTCTGCGAAGTGGGATTCTACCCAGAATATTTTCCATGACATGTGATGCGAGACTTCACCAGAGCAAACCAGCAAAGAAAGTTCACCTGAGTGCACCGCTGTCGCCTAAATCACTCTAAATTAGCCAAAGTGTGATGTGTGATATCCACGCAGCAGAGCTTCCCCGTTTTGTGTGCGCTCTGATACCAAGCATAGTTCACGAGCGGAAGATTAGTGGCTGGCCTCTTGCATAATCACCTTGATAGTGAGAGGGGGTCGCAGTTTTGCATATCACTCATGACTGGTTGTTTTGCTTGCCACACGACGAAACAAGATTGTGGTTGCTCCTGCTCCCTCTTCAAGGTAATGCAAGTCGGCCCCTAGACCGCGTCTGGAGTCTGGAGCCCTCTTACTATGGCATGCCTTGTAATTGTTACATGTTTTGAGCACACACAGCAGTTTAGTTTTGGTTCATTTGGCAAAAGAAGCCCCAGGAAGTGTTAATGGTACCTGATATGCTATTGGTTTACGATTTCTTCTGCCCCATATTTTGCATAGTTTCTTCACCGTCATTATTTATTCGATGCAATTTGGCTGACGTCTGTGCCCAACTCTATCGGGATTACTGTAGATCATGTAGCAGCGTCCATTCGTCGCAACCGAGAAACCGAACCGATCAGTCCTGATCAAGTGTGCTCATGTGGCACCACTACTGCAGTGGAATGGCTTCTGATGTGTCTTGTAGGCATGGTTTTGCTTTAGTCTGGCGTGATTGTCATCTTGAAAACTCCCTCTTGTCATTTCAGTGGCACCTGATGCCATCAACCACCATGTCAAAACGTTTCGGGAAAACATCAAGAATGTTCATTTTGTGGCACCTGAGTACGGAAGTAAGTTGAGTACGTGTCTGGCACTGTGCCGCTTTTTCTTCTCTTCCCTTTTCTTCTTCTGGGTGGTAACGTCCTATTCTTTGATCTTCTTTTTTTTTTGTCAACGCTCGTCTTCTTTTTCTTTTTCTCTCATTTGACCCTTTGTTGTTGAGGGTCACTTGTGGGACTCTTTTGAGTCTCAAGCTATTCTAGCTTAGCTTAGTGCATTTCTATTTCTTAATTTCTTTGATGCTAAGCATTATTTTTTTTTCTCCAGCTGCGCCTGTCGTAACGCCTGCCGCTGACATATACTCGTTTGGGATGTGTGCTCTTGAGGTGAGCATCTATTTTATTTCTTTATTATTGCAGAGAACTTCTCTTGCAAATTTCACAAATGTCAACTGCTCCCAGTACACAGGACTTGGATGATGCAAACCTGATCAGTTCCTAGCGGGGACAGGTAAACTCGGTAGTTGCCTCTCACACTTGTGGCCAGAAACATTGCCACCGATTCTCGTCAATTTAGCTTTGCCCAACTCTGACTTCGCTAACAATAATGCTGTAGCTTGCACACTTTGCTACATCGGTACTACCTCAATGTGGGGTAGCAGTCGTAGGGTGCTTCATTGCTGTACACAAGGTTCTGGGTTCGATACCTGGACATTATGTTCCCATTCTAGAGGGGGTTTAACAAGAAGGGTAACATACTTTGAGGATTTCAAAAAGAAAAAAGAAAGTAGGCTGGTCTTCAAATAACATATAGCCCTCTAGTGAGGCATGTTTTGTGGCTGCTTCGTTGTTTTGTGGAATTGGGTGAGTGCATCGCAGGTGTGCCATCATCAGTCATAAAAAGATTGATGAAGTTGTATGGGAGAAGCATAAGCAGCATCAATTTGAAAAATGGCTGCGCATGTCCAAAGTTTTCAAAAAAGTAGGTGGGCTAACTGACACGCAGTTTTTTTTTTTTAATTTGCGCAGCTTGGGGAGCTTATTGAAGCAATGTATTGCTAGACACATGACTCATGTTGGCAATAGTTTAGTTTGTCTGCAGATTTGCCTCAAGTTATGTTTTAAAAACCTGCGCGATCGCTGAATCTGGTGAAGGGTGTATTTCTCAGTTTAAGTTATTGCTTTTTGCTAGAGGGTTTGATACTCTTCCTAGCCTTCTGTTTGTGGAGGGGCCTCTTGCACAGTCTGGCGAGTTGGCCGTTCATCCTTCTTTGTGTGGACTTACGCTTGCACCATTTGAATATCTTGCCCTTGCTTTGGTATCAGAGATGTATGCTTTCGTTATAGATGGCGGCACTGGAAATTCCTGGAAATGGTGATTCGGGCACGCAAATCACTGAAGAAGTCGTCAACAAGACAATCGAGTCCTTGGAAAACGTTCAGCAAAAGGTATTAACTTGACAACTAACAATAGCAAAAAGATAAAAAAAAATTCGGGCAACTGGTACATAACACTGCTGTGCTTAGACAGGTTTTAAACAAAAGCTCTTTACCCCATTCCACATGGGAGAAGGCTAACACAACTTGTCAACATGTATTTTGGGGGGTGGGGGGTGTAATAAAATGACATTTATGTATAATAAATTACATTTGTAATGAATTACAATTAATAGAGTTACATTTCAATGACCAGCGATGACAACTGCTGAATTGGTTACACAGCTGCAAGCACTCTCCGAGAACATTACTTTGGAATGTACCTTGCATTGTTATCAGCTCTCTAGCCAGAATTTCGAGTTGTCATATTAAAGCTCATGTAAACAAACATTGTGACCTGCATGAAATCGGTTATGCAGTTTGAGAAAAACTCGATTCAATATGGGGCGACCAGAGGCGCCTTTAAATTCTGAAGTCGAGGGGTGCGCTGCAGTGGATTCGTTGCATGATGTTTCAGGACTTCATCCGCAAGTGCCTGCGAAAAAATCCGCTTGAGAGGCCCACTGCCAGGGAGCTTCTCTTTCACCCAGTTATCTTTGAGGTTCACTCCCTGCAAGTCCTGGCAGCGCACGTCATCATCAAAAGTGCCTGTAAGTCGACCCTTCTGTCTTGAAAGTGACTGCTACATCGTGTGTATGTGGCCTCATGTCGTGCTTGTTTCAAGTTGAGGGCTAGAGTTTTGATGTTAGTATCGGTAGGCCCTCGAAGGAAGGGGAAGCTTCGCTTTTCCTAAATAAGTTGCCAATAGACTAGTGCAATCGAACCTCTGTGCTTAAAATGCTACAAAATAAATCTGAACTGTCCCTTGCAAATACAGTGGCTGTTAAAAACAATCTGGCATTTTTCTCGTAGGTTCAGAATTTGGAACAATTTCACACATTGAGCAGGTTTCTTTGGAAAGCAGGAATCGCGTGCACGAGAAATCAAAATGACTGTTTACCTCATTAACAGTCCTTCTAATTGGCATTCGTTTTACTATTATTTTAATGAATGTATCGCGGTGTAAGAGCTGTGGCCTAAGACTTCGAAGGTGTTGTTCACTTGCAATGAATTCTCAGAAAGACATGATTCATGCATTGCCAAATTTGCCACAGAATGCACCTGTGCACTTGTTGCTTTTGTGCTAGAATGCATGAAAATATGCATTTCCTAAACAAATAACTGGAGCATCCGTGAACTTTCACCAGGAAGAAAGTCAAACTTGTGTGGTGCTTTTGTAGTTACAGCTATATTTACGCTGCTTGGAACCTATAGTTAAGGAGAGGTGCGAGTCTAATTTCAATCTGTAGCCTAATGCAATGGAATTTTAACTATATATATATATATATATATAATCTGCGCTTTTATGCCGATTTCAAGTATGTAATTAGTCTTATTGCAAGTTGCGCAGTTTTGGTTTTGTGCCGAAACAATGTGTAAGGTATAGTTTGTTTGGACAATCTTTCTGTTCCACTGAAGCTTTGTGGTTCTGAGCAATTAATGGTTCTAAATGCTCCGCATTAACAGCAGAATGCAAATGACGTATCAAGAAAGTGTGTTTAAAACATTGTGATGGTCAAGAGAAATTGTAATGTGCGAGTCCTTAGAATCCTAAGGCCATACAAATTGCTTACTTTAGGTTTGTAGTAATTACATAGGTGATATCAAGTTTGAAGGAGATACTTGCACCCTTCACATGTTCAGTCATATGTGGGCAAAATTTCGTCCTGGAAGTACCAAAAACACGATGTCCAAACTTAAGAATTAGCCCGAAAATGGATTTTGACAAACTCGTTTTAAAGGCAGAATGCTAAGCTCATCTACGTGGAAAAGATGCGTTTTTCCACATGATTTCTTCCATCATGAGAGCTTGGCAATTGTAGATTATTTTGAGCATGTGGATCTAGTAGGCCCCTCGTGTGAAATGCAATGGCAAGCAGCCAGGTGACAATTTCCAGGGGACTCTAGACAATGAGGACTTCTTAATTTTTTAGTTTGAGTTTAGGTTACCTACTTTGAGTTTAAGTAGAGAAACTTGAGAAAGCAAATAAAAATTATTAATTTGTTCTTAAAAAAAAAACACATGCATTCTTCAAATCGCATCTACCCTTAAGCAACAGTGCTTTGTTTTTCTTTCGTTTCTTTTTTCCAAGTTGTTATCCCATTTGCATGAACTGAAGCTTTCCCCGTAAGCAACGTTTTGTACTTGTTAGGATTAAGTTCTAAAACAATCCATTACAGTATAATGCTGCTCACACCTGCTTATGTTTTTTAACTAATGCTTCGGCATGTTGGTAACCCATTTAATTATTTAGTGCACTGTTAAACAAGACAGACGACAGAAGCATTGTGCTGTGTCCGTGTTGTTCTTCTGTTCTGTCTAGTTAACAGTGCACTAAAATAGCGAAATACTAGCATTATGTGCAAAGGGAAAATTTTGCGTATAGACTGGAATGACCCGCAAGTGGAATCGACACCTCAATGTACTTTGTTAGCAAGCCTCCCAGCATAGTGCCCTTGCGGCAAAGATTGTGCTTTTCATATTTCGGAGCAACACTTAAAGAGAAGAATTGTCTTTCTTCGACCTGGCCTCGACGAAATTATACAACTTGTACCATTTAGAGATGCTTTTGTTGGTTTACATGTGTAGACTGCAGACCATGGTTTCCTACAATATTTACTGAAGGAAACTGTGCCACTGCAGTCATTCAGCTACCTTAGGAATGATAAGTAGTACATAGATTTGCTTAGTCTTCATGCTTGCGGTTTCAAACGCACTTGCGGCTCGATTTGTTGTCGTGTTTTGGCTTTTGTTTTCAGATGAGATAAAATGGCTGGTTGTGGACTTTGCGAGCAGATTTCAACTGATCGTTCAAAAAGGGTGGCAAAGTGGGACTGCTTAACTTCAGCTTGTCAAGTGAATGCAGGTTAAAAGGAGCTGAAAGATAGAAACGCAGGCCCCAATCAATGCATTACTCATTAGTTCCGTGCTGGCTGAAGGTCCCTGCTTTGCAGCTCCCATAGGCACTAGCACAACATTTCCCTCCAAGTGTATCCTAGTGGAACTCTATGCTGCGGACTCTCTGCAAGCACTCCGCTGAGGAAACTCTCATTTACTGAACCGATGTGCACAGTAGACGCAAGAGAGGAAGCGTTTGCGCATGCTTGTTGTGCATGGCTGTAGCACTGTTGTGCTACTGGTCTTGTTACCGATCCGGCCACAACAGCAATGGTGGTCTGTTGGTTCCATAAGGTGGGCCTTCACACTTTCAGCTTATCACCCAGACCAACTGACGGATGAGGCCGTGCTTTTGAGGTACAGCCAGGCGGACATCATTGCCGAGATTACGCACCGAGACGACCGGCTTGGCGTGCAGCTGCGCAAGAACGAGGTGCCCAAGCTGGAGTTGGAGAAGCTGCTCGAAGATGTCAGGTGGGCGTGTGCATGCGCACTCTTCATTCAGCGATGGTCAGGATGAGAGTGCATTGCCACACAGTATGAAGTTCTGCTGAATTCTAGTGCTATTGCATTACAGTGTTACTGCTTTATAATGACAGCACATTACAGTGCCAGTACTTCGAGGTATGCCTACACAGATAAAACTAATGCCCGACCAGCGAGCAGTAAATGGCTATAGACTTAAATGCATGCTGTGAAATCTTGGAAAAACTTCTCGGTGAAAAGCTGTACAATGCACACAGATATGGTCTTGCTAACTCCTATCTGACTTGTTTAATGTTGAAGCTAGTGGCCTGTCGGCACGTTGCATGAAATTCCTTTGCATCAAACACGGGACCCCGTGGTGGCCCAGACACTCTTTCAGTGCTATATGCATTATGATCTAGCCATTTTACTCATGCCTTCTCATGCTTTTGTCCTTCCATTTTTTTTTTTCCTTTTGCAATCTAGAAATGGCATCTATCCCTTGACAGCGTTTGTCATGTCCCATCAGCCAATCGTGAGACCCCGAGCGTCGTCACCCGAAGTGTCGGAGTCTGTTCAATCGGCATCGCCGGAACCTTATGACGCAGAGACACGACGCATCATAAACATGATGTGCAACATCAAACAGCAGGAAGAATCTCAAAACTTTGTTGTGAGTATTGTTATCATCGGCTGTTCTTTTCTAAACTTTATTTTTTATTCACGTTGGATACGTGCAACCCTGTTACATTAAATTAATGACTATGGGCTCGTTTTATAATGAACCACTGCAATAGCTTAAGGTCCATGGTGCTATGTTGCTAAGCTTGACGCCTTGGATTTGATTCCTGGCCATAGTTGCTGCATTGCAATGGTGCGGTAATGCTAAAGCGAGTGAAAAGTCTGTCTGACATTAAACGATGTTGTCAATAAACACAATAATTTTCTCAATTATGCATTACACACTGGCTTCTATGTGGTACATATAGTTATGCTTGCAAGATCTCCGGGTGCTCTAGAGTGATCTATGGCATGCCTAATAACCATATCATGGTTTTGGCGCATAATACCCCACTATAACTTGCCATTTTAGTCTGTTGCAAAAAGCTTCGCACTATGTACTCGCTTGACAACGTTTGGAATGCCCCGCCGTGGTGGTCTAGAGGCTAAGGTACTCGGTTGCTGATCCGCACATCGCGGGATCGAATCTCGGCTGCGGCGGCTGCATTTCTGATTGAGTCGTAAATGTTGTTATAGGCCCATGTGCTCAGATTTGGGTGCACAGTAAAGAAGATCAGGTGGTCGAAATTTCCGGAGCCCTCCACTACCGCGATCTCTCATAATCGTATGATGGTTTTAGGATGTTAAACCCCGCATATCAATCAACCTTCGGAATAATGGAGGGTCATCTTGTTGGTATTGCACAGATATTGTGTTACAGTCATTTCCGTTAGGTAAGTTTTCTTTAGCAGTGTCTGTTGCTAATAATGCCTTTCAAGCATGCCTAACACAGTACATTTCTTGTCTGTTTGGGCTGTTCCAAGTCTGCTACTGCGTGCATTCATCACCTGAAGGTTCAAATGTTTGTCAGTATAATTTCTGTGTTCATCGCATTAAAGATGATCGCTGTGGTTCTTTGGGTAGCGAGTCTGTGGTGCTTGCAGTTAGTTTTCAAGCTACAAGTGTGGTGTGTTGCTGTATCTCCTTGCTTTTCAGATGACACTGTTACTGCGAATGGACGACAAAATGAATCGTCAGTTGACTTGCGAGCTCAGTATAAAGGACACTCCCTCCGTGCTGGCCACAGAGCTCGTTCACTACGGCTTTATTAACAAGGTACTGTACCTCGCTCGCCTTGCTGCTGAAGGAAACAGACTGTTAAAAGAACAAGCTGTTGTAAAAGGCAATTTTTGTGCTGCCTCAGCTGGGAAGCAGTACAGCGTTCACCAGATTCTAACTAACTCCCAATGTTAAATCTTGATGTGCTTCTGCTTTTCTTCTGTACGAGAATGAGCCCCTTTGGACCTTTAATGACCACGCGTGTCTATCGCGGTGATTACCTGCCCCCCACAAAAACTGCGCCTTCAGCCTTTGGCTGCTGTGGCCCTGTTTTGTTGGGGGCAGCATGCAAGGATTGAAGTTCTTGAGTGAATGAATGTAACCATAAGGAGATGTCTGTGTGTTTCATTGTTACTGCAGTCTACAAAAGATATTCTACAAGGTGGTCAAAGCCATCGTTTCCTGTACTATTTACTAGTGCAGGAAACGATGCACTATTTACTAGTGCTGCACTATTTACTAATGTTGCATGCTCCTGCACTACTTACTAGTGCAGGAGCATGCAGCATTTAGCCATTATGGGAATGATGAGTAGTGCATGGATTTTCCTAGCCTTTTTATGCTTGCTGCTTTCAGTTTCTTTGTGGCTTTGACCATTGTGGTGTTTTGACTAGTTTTGGATAAAAGAACTGCTCGTTGCTCCTCGTGAGCGGATTTGAATGGGCAAGCCAAAAAAAAGTCGTGAGGTGGCACTGCTGGACATCTTACGGCAAAGTGGCTGCAAGCCACACAGCGCCACATCTAGTCGAAATAATGACGCTTATGCAAATCTATGCACTATCCATCGTTCCCATACTAGCGACATGCTTTGGAGTTCTCATAGGCACTAGCGGCAGATTTCCCTCTAGTGCATTATTGCGAAACTCCATGCTATGGGCAGGCGACATTGCTAAAAACACTTTTGCACTCTGGTTACAGGATGACAGAAACATGGTGGAGGTCCTGATCCAAGACACTTTAAGCCGGAGTCACATTCCAGGCATCTCCAATCAAGCGCCTCCAATATCTATCGGTGCCGCATGACATCCCACCCATCAGAGGCCAACCACTTTAGTCATGGTGCCTCCTCTTTAGAAAAGACCCGAGTGTGACAGAGAGACTGGGCTACCCAAAGTCTGGGCCTGTGTGAGAGGTGTGCGTGTTGAAGCGACTGCTAGCTGCTTTTTCTAACGTGTGTGAATGAGCCGTTTGTGCAGCGACTGCAATCTCGACCGCTCCAAGTTGCCTTGCAAAGAGGGATGATTTCTCAAGGTGTTAGTCTGTAGATGTCTGACGGTCTCCCCTTCTTCAATTTTCTTTTTCTTAATGGCTCCGGAAGGAGCAAGCCGGGGCCAATTACTCATCGTACTATACAGAAGTTTGCGCGTCCTCGAGTAGAGGTGGGCACTCGAGTTTAAAAGAGAGGGGTTGGGGTTCGTACGAAGTTTCTGAGCTTATTCTCATGCTGGAGCTTTTCTTGGCATCATTTGTACGAGGCATGCGTTGTGGTTACGGTGCTGTTCTGGCAAACTCTTACTCTACCAGGTGGTGGGCTTATCAGCGCAAGCAATGGTTGCCGAAACGAGCTTGCTATTCATTGCCACCTTTCGCGTTGCATGCAACACCATTGGCATGAAGCGAAATTCAAATAGACGCGCCTCCGAGCTTTCCTGCAAAGGGGATCGGGAATACTATTTATGGTGTTTCTTTGCTCTCGCACCAATGTTACGCATTGCACCAATGTTATGCGCTCAAACTTGTCTACAGGCCATTTTTTCCTCCTTTCCCAACCATCTTCCCAGTTCTGTACATAGGTTGTCATGATAACTGGAAAAATGTTATTGTCGTTTCACATGAAAGCCCACCAAATAGCACAAGTGTTGAAAAGCTGATTGTGCATTCATAAGTCCATTTTACAATGCTGTTTGTACGAAAAGTATTAGAAGGCATTGCTCAGTAATTTTTTTTTCTCTCTCTCTGCTTCATACATGTGTAAGCTGTAGGCATGCGACCGTGACCCAAGGCCTCACTCAATAGTTTGCTTTCATTATGAATTGAGGTGGTAATTAATTCTTCCCGAATTGCGTCAATAGGCACCGTGACCTACTAGCAGCCATATTTATGGATTGTTGAGCCACGCTGCAGTATCTGTAATGTAATGATAAATCTGTCCCCCAAGTATTCTTATAAACAGTGTGTGTGGGTTCGAGCAAGATTTGCTTGGCAACAGAGCTAGTCAAAACTGCTCGCCCATGTCACTGTTTGGAGCATATATTGCTATAACTATGCAATGCTCCTATTTTGGCATTTTCTAGCAATGCTTTTATCAGCCAGGACATGCTTTTAGCTGATTGCTTAACCAGAGTTTTTGTTTCGTCTTAAAGAGATATACACGACTGGAAAATTGGAACTTCATTTTTCTTTCTGCAAATACAAATTTGACCGGCACTTGTCATTGCAAATAAAAATTGATGCCTTCACATTTGTGCATTAATTTTCTCATAGTTTTCGTGTTTTCGTGACATTCAATTATGTAAGCATTAGAGAGGTGGCAGTTCGAATCTGCGAATCGCTTATGAAAAAACACATTTGTTGCCAACTCTTCATGCAACCTGGGTCATTAAGGAAAAAAAAATTCTCTGCCCAGACAGGCAAAGAAAAGCAACGATGTGGTCAAGTTGCAAGAGACTGAACACGCCGAGTGCTTACACCAACCATATGTACCAACCACATAATACTGCAATGTTCACACTTGCAGGTCTGCTTGCATTTTTTTTTTACGAAAAAAGTGTGTGCGGGGGACCCCCTCCCCCCCCTGACTTTATCAACCGTGGTTACAGATCTCTTCATAGGCTTCATGCATCGCAATTCAGATCTTGTATTGTTTTCGTCAGAGTTTTGGAGATCTGCCGATTGTAGAGGTGGAGACGAAATGATCTTTAAAGGGACCGAGTAACACTTTTCCAAGTAACTTTGGAATGAATTTAATAAAGGAGCTTATTTCCTCAAGGATTGACTGCCGAGAAAATTTTTAGAATCCGTGAAGTGCGAGCGCAGTTGCAAACATTTGTCGCTGCTCTCGTCCCTATAGAGTTTCCTAAAATTAACTAGAGGGGACTCTGGCGCTGCGATCGTTCAGCGACCATGGGGATGATGGGTAGTACACACCCATCATCGTCTTGTCTTCGTACTTTCGGGTGGCGAATCGTACTTGCGGCTTCATTTGCTGCTGAGTTTCGGTTTTGTTTTGAAAAAAAGATTCAACCCTTTTGAACTTCATGACCCAATTTGGAAAGGCAAATCTAAAAGCATGAGGTGGTGAAGTGCAACCGCTGAACATTTGCCGATTTTTTGTTTCGTGAGAAAACGGCTCCACGCCACACGAACAGACACGGAGCCAAAAGCAGGCCATAAGTAAGAAGATTAGACAAATGTGTGTACTACCCATCATTCCCATGCTCCCTGAAGTGCCGTGCATTGCAGCTCCCATAGACACTAGTGCCAGAGTTCCCTCTATTGTATATCGGGAAACTCTATGCTCGTCCCGACGAAAGCGCTACTGAGCAGGGAGGAATGGCTCGGGGGAAAAAAAGTCGCGCTCGGCTCTTCACCTTGAGCACTTTTTAGGGGCGAAGCTCCTTACGCCTTGGGTCGTTCCCTCCTCTGTAGTAGTATGTAGCCACCTTTAGATTATGAGTTGCTCAATAGATGGCGTTGTGTGTATATGTCTTCTAGAGCTACTCTATATGCTACCTTTAGCTACAAGTAGCATATACAGCAACTCTAATGTCCTCAACTTTATAGTACTTCATGGCTAGGTGGCGTGAGCCACCGCCCGATCTAAAGGGTACAGCCGGATACATCAATCCATCCTCGGGAATAGTATAACTATATATATGGCGTTAGTGGTTTCCACAGCATATCCACGGAGTGAATGATGATGTGTGGGACGAAGCGTCCGTCCGTATGTCTGTCCGTCCATGCTTCGGACGGATGGACACACGGACGGACGCTTCGCCCCACTCTTCATCATGGACTCCGTGCGTAGGCTGCGATTTTTATCTCTACGAACGCGCGGCTTTTCAGTCCGTTCACACGCGGACAGGTCGCGACCTCCCGCGGCGGCCCCAGTAACTCGCGAGCGTGCCATGCTCAAATCAGCCAATTGCGAGATACGGTACTGTGACGCAGTGATTTTGAGTCGGTAGCGCAATTTCTCGAGAGAAGAGAAAGCGATTTTTAGCTTAAGTTGAGAATGTATTGTAAATTCCAGATCGCGTGCTGCGCTATAATATTCGAATCACGTGTTCTCGGGAGCCTCGACTACGGATAGGCAGCCAGCGTTCCGAGGTGGCAAACGCGCGTGCAGTTGCTTCGCCGCATCACAGGTGTGCTCTCCGCGGTAGCTGCAGCATGCTACGCAGTGATCAAAGCAGTTTAGCAGAAAGCTCGGGTCAGGCGCGCATATTGGTTGTTTTCCTTCCGAGTTTTCGTAGAAAAAGAAACGCAGGGTCGGGGAAAGTCGTATTTTTCACTGTTGGGGCGTCAAAACCAGCCTCTTCGAGAGCCTGACTACGCGTGTGCTCGTCGCAGCGCGTTGGCGCGCAGCATTTTGATGTGTTGTTGAGAGATTCTAGAAGGAGGAAAGAAGGCACCTGATTTCTGTCTGCCTCTTGGGCGACACGGCGCAGTGCCGCCACGCCTTCTCCCTGCAGTAGAGAGAGCCGCGCCCTGTCCGCGGGTAGAGGGCGCGGCAATAGAGACAGACAATAATATTGGGATCCCGTGTTCTCCTCACGCCCCCCCCCCCCCCACAATTTTCTTTACTAACGCACGCACAGAAACGCGGCGTTCGGAGGGTCACAACCAACCAAGTGTCCCGCTGCTCTTCGGCAATTAACCGGCCGCCTTGGCCCGCGAAACGGGTTAACGAAGCGACTCGAAAGGCAGCTGCTCAGACTCATCCATCAATCCGCGTGGGAGCCAGTGCCACAACCACCTGCTGTCGTCGTGTCGGTATAATGCGTGGCTCGGGTTGTGACGAAGCTTCGGCAACTTTCTTGAAAGGAAGCGCAAAAGAGGACGCGGTCGAATGAGCGGACGACACCGAGAACTCTTGCCGCCTGCTCGATCACATGATTCTACGCGTCTTTCACATTGTTGTCAAGTGCAGCGACCTCTCTGAAAACTTAGACAAGAAACAAAGAACTTAGACAGGGAGGAAAGAAATATATCGCGCATTCGTTAGGAAACGGAGCTATAGCTGGCTATAATATAGTGAACTAAGTAGTTCACTATAGCTATAGCACGAAACACCGTTGGACAAATATTTTGACAAGATGTACCACAAGCGTTCAGCAAAGAATCCTTCATCAACCCTTTGTCTCTGTAGTTTCGCGCAACTACCAGTTCATAAAGGAACTGTGTACACATTTCGCGCAATCGTCATTTCATGCCACGTGAACATTGATGTATATCTCAGGGAAGCAACGTCGTTCGCCAACGTTGGTCAGGGAACCGGCATCAGCGCGTATCTGAGGCAGAACATTGATGCATATCTCTGGGAAGCAACATCGTTGGTCAAGGGACCGGCATTAGCGCGTATCTGAGGCAGAACATTGATTGATTGATTTGTGGGGTTTAACGTCCCAAAACCACCATTTGATTATGAGAGACGCCGTAGTGGAGGGCTCCGGAAATTTCGACCACCTGGGGTTCTTTAACGTGCACCCAAATCTGAGCACACGGGCCTCCAACATTTCCGCCTCCATCGGAAATGCAGCCGCCGCAGCCGGGAATCGAACCCGCGACCTGCGGGTCAGCAGCCGAGTACCTTAGCCACCGCGGCGGGGCCTGAGGCAGAACACTGATGCATATCTCAGGGAAGCAACGTCGTTGGTCAAGAAACCGGCATTAGCGCGTATCCGAGGTAGAACATTGATGCATATCTCAGGGAAGCAACGTCGTTAGTCAAGGAACCGGCATTAGCGCGTATCTGAGGCAGAACATTGATGCATATCTCAGGGAAGCAACGTTGTTGGTCAAGAAACCGGCATTAGCGCGTATCTGAGGTAGAACATTGATGCATATGTCAGGGAAGCAACGTCGTTGGTCAAGAAACCGGCATTAGCGCGTATCTGAGGTAGAACATTCATGCATATTTCAGGGAAGCAACGTCGTTGGTCAAGGAACCGGCATTAGCGCGTATCTGAGGCAGAACATTGATGCATATCTCAGGGAAGCAACGTCGTTGGTCAAGAAACCGGCATTAGCGCGTATCCGAGGTAGAACATTGATGCATATCTCAGGGAAGCAACGTCGTTGGTCAAGGAACCGGCATTAGCGCGTATCTGAGGCAGAACATTGATGCATATCTCAGGGAAGCAACGTCGTTGGTCAAGAAACCGGCATTAGCGCGTATCTGAGGTAGAACATTGATGCATATGTCAGGGAAGCAACGTCGTTGGTCAAGAAACCGGCATTAGCGCGTATCTGAGGTAGAACATTGATGCATATGTCAGGGAAGCAACGTCGTTGGTCAAGAAACCGGCATTAGCGCGTATCTGAGGTAGAACATTCATGCATATTTCAGGGAAGCAACATCGTTGGTCAAGGAACCGGCATTAGCGCGTATCTGAGGCAGAACATTGATGCATATCTCGGGGAAGCAGCGTCGTTGGTCAAGGTACCGGCATTACCACGTATATGAGGCAGGAAAGATACGCATGCCTCAGCCTGCCTCTGAGGCAGGCGTATATCTGAGGCAGGAAGTAACGGTTTGTTGAAATGGTTGTGAAAACCGACAAAACTGGCAACCAGAGCTGTTCATATTCACGCGAGTTGATCATATTCCGCAAGCTACGCAGTTTAATGTGGAGACTGTTTAAAGAATTAAATATAAAACCACACACGCACACACAAAAAGTCTGCCTACACAAAGGCAATAAAGTGATTAATGGGACGGGAATGCTGCCTTCTTCGGAGGAAGCTGCCTTCTTCGTATGAAGCTATCGCGGAGGTGGCTTACACATGCCTCGCGACGATTGTGGATATGACAAGCTTCCGAAGTGAACGTATCATATCCGCTTTTTATTGTTAGTCCACACCATGGTCAGTGTCTTTTCTCGTTCCGTCTCTTAAGAGACGTTTTTTTTAAATGAATGACGATGATAACAGCTTTATTCACCGCCAGATAAGGGGAGGCCTCTACTCCCCGTCCCATGACACACAGGCAAAAAGGGCGCTGGCACCTTCGCGATTAAAATCAATTAAAGAGGTCTTGGCTCTTCGCGGCTTCTTCTGGGATGGCTTTTTGCTGTGAAGCATGGTCACCGCTTCGCAGCGGTGCTTCCCAGGCGTCTTTACTATTTATATTTGACCAAGCCCCTGGGGGAGCTATCGCACTCCCAGATTATCTGGTCGAGGCTCGGTGTTCCCGCAGCGGTGAAGGGGCGCTGCCACGTTTGAACGCGTGATCTAGTGGTCGTCTCCTAGCTACTTCTTCATCGTCGCCGCTGACCGGCCGATTCCCCACCACCGCTCCCGGGTTGAAAGCGGGCGCAGCGCGTAGTCCGCGCCGCCCGTCTCTCTCTCTTTTCCTTTAGGCACTGCGCCGTGTCACCTTATGGCTGACAGAAATTAGGTGTTTTTTTCCCTTCAAGAATCACTGCCACCACCATTCCTCGCCGTAGGCTGCAGGACAACGTCCGCATATCGCGGACGCACCGCTGAGGAGACGGCCATGGCGCTTCGGTGTGGTGGCGCCATCTAGTTTTGCATAAACAAACTAGTTGCGGAAAACTGTTTATAGTCTGGCCCATCGTCGGCGTGAAAGCGATATACTCAGACCGGTTTATGAATTCCCAGCTTGCGGACACCGCCATGTGACTGTCTCTCTATTGTTTGAATTTGAGCCTGGGATAGCCTGTACGTGACGTCACGGACGCGGAGTCTGAGCGTACCGGCACTCCACGGTGGCAGCTTTGATGGCAAACATTTAGGTACGGTCAACCTGCTTCAGAGGCATAATCATAGGCGGGCACAGGGTTCACCAGCAAACCAGGTTCGTCACAGTGCCCAACACCCCTCCCTATTATGTCAATACACCAGGCTTAATTTACGCCCCCCCCCCTCTTAGGTGACCAGGACCAGGAGTGACTGCCTCTCCAGTGCCCTATTGAACACTATATACTTCCGCATACACGAAGTATCTCACAATATAAAGTGGCTGAAAAGCAAGGCGTTAGCGGGGTTTCTCACGCACCATGCAAATTGGCGCTTAAGTGCGAGGATAGATAACCAGGGGATATGAAAAGGCTCGTAAAGTTAAGCCCGTAAAACCGTTCGTTGAGTGTAAGACAGGTGTTATCTACTGCATTCCATTAGCCGGTATAGCAAAGTTGATATTGGCCATAAGGGATGGCGCGTAAATGAGTGGTTGCAAGAACATGATGCATCTTCGAGCGGGGCCCTGGAAAGTAATCCTGTTCATTGCCGAAGTTGCTCGATATGCAATTCTGGTGAGCCGTTGTTTGATCACACGACCATTTTGGTGTGAGGGGGAAGACGAGATATGGGCGGGAGATTTTGGACGCTTTCCACGTTGTAAATAATAAAGATAATTGTGTCAGTGATACGTCCTTGTCACTGACGTCAACGTAGCGCGCCTATATACTTGGCGTAAAAATATCTCTGTGTCACATGTCGTCAGAAGTGACAGCAATGCGAGTGCGTGAGAAGTCGTCCGGCAGCGTAATTTTCAATAAAGCACAGTTGAAAGTAAAGCGCTCGTCCACGTGTACCTTCTTGTGAACTTGTGTACATTCGCTGGGACCCCGTTTTTAAGTTCATCTATAAAAAGTCCCCCTCCCCCTTTTTTTCTGCGCCATATCTACGTTAGACCACATGTTCTGGCAGTGCCCCTCATTGCGCGATTCTCGGCGCATGACCGAAGAGGAATGGAGCTCTGCGCTCAGGAGCCCAGAACTTGCACGTCAACTCTGGACTGTCCAAAGGGCCCACTACGCGGCGGTGAGGCACGGCCTACCCGTTCCAACGCGGGAGCGGCCCGCTGCACTACCTCCTTGAGGTAGCGTTCCTCAGGACCTCAATAAAGTTCTGTGTCTGTCTGTCTGTCTGTCTGTCTGTCTGTCTGTACACTGGAAGCTTGATAATAAGAATTGAGGGAGTTTAACGTCCCACAACCACCATGTAATTATGAGAGACGCCACTGTGGAGGGCTTCGGAAGTTTGGACGATTTGATCTTCCTTAACGTGCACCCGAATCCAAGTACACGGGCCCCAAGCATTTCACTTCCATTGGAAGTGACCGCCGCGGCTGAGATTCGATCCCGCGAAGCACGGCTCAGCAGCCTAGCAACATAACCACTAGTCCACCGTGGCAGATAGAAAGAAACGGTGCAGCAAGAAAGAAGCAGGCTGAATTTTGATGGTCGACCGGGGAGGTGCACTTTAACGAATGCACGCGCGAGCATTCGAACCAGGTTCAAAAACGAGCTAGAGGTGATCAATTATCTCATCATTGCAGGTGATGATTGTGGTTGCCAGGTATCTTTCAAAAAATGCCATGAGGAACGCGCGCTTATTTCAGGAGCTAATCATATCAATCGCGGCGAGGCATCTGGAGGCCTCCCCTCGATTTCCCTCCGAGCGAAGAAGATAAAGTTCGTATCCCATCTTGCTTTCTGTGGTTTTATTGAAATAGTGGCACGATCTACACACACACACACACACACACACACACACACACACACATATATATATATATATATATATATATATATATACTGACTGTAAATAAACACATTAGAATGATAGTCAGCGCCATTGTCTGTGTCCTTTTCTGGCCCGCCTCTTCACTGTTTTTCTACTCGCTATTATGAAACAACCAGCTCGAATGCGTGCCCTAATGCGTAGCCAAAATGTTTCAGATGCGAAGCACCCCTTTGACTAGCCTATGTAACGCTGTCCCTCCATGCGTCCGTACGAACGCGCCGCAACGCACTCCCCTCACCCCAGGTGTTGGAGCAGTGCCAAGTAGGTCATTCCGCAGCTGCGCGTTGACGCACGCACCCTTCGCTATGCGCGCTGACGTCACTCTCTCCCTCGCCTGCCGCGTGCTCGCCGCAGCTGCCGCTTCGTCCGTTCACCCGCAACACCTGCCGCTACCACCGTCACACCGCTACCGCAACCACCCTTCGCTACACCGCCGACTCGTCGGTACTGGAAGAATGATGCACAATTTCTCGATGACGCTCCTAATCCGAGTGCGTTGCCGTGCGCCTCGGCGACGTCGCGATCCTCGCTACCAACCTGCCAATGGAAAAGGTTCAGCGCTGTCTGGAGGAGACGCTGACTGATTGCGGCAAGGCGTGCCCACGCGTGCCTCTTATTGGCCGCGAAGGCCTCCACTAGAGCGGCCAGCGCTGCGATCATTTTGACGTCACAGATAGGATGCGCAGTTTTGGAATATGGCAGCTCTGCTTCCACTACACCACTTGCATCGTCCCCCATATTTGCACCGGTTCTTAGTCGCGATTTTACGATGCAAGTTAGACACAAAAGTGGCACTGATTCGTAGTTTGCTTGCCCGTATTATCCGGTCTTACCGTTTGTTTAAGCACCGAGCTTCAAAACAAAGGCAAGCACGCACGGTGTCCACAGCAAAAGCGCAGGAAATGCGGTGTTTTGTCAGACAAAGTCAGCCTGGCATCCTATGAGTGACGTCATCACGTAGGTGGCACCACGGTATGTCTTTGAGGCCAATAGTCGCGGGACACTTCAATGTTGACGTCGGCGAAGGAGGAGGAGAATGGCTCGTCGATTACGTGCGTATAGGCGGCGAACAAGAAACTACCAACCACGATAAGGTGTACTTGCATCGATCTAGTCTTTGCCAAGTTCGACGTCGCGGGTCCGCATAAGCCTAGATCTTTCAGCGTACACGTCACCGATCCCAAGGCTGTGGTATGTAGTCAAGACGAAACGCGCGCCTGCTCCGGTCCAGCGCCCGTGTCTCGACTCTGAAGAAACGACGACTACGAAGTCTTGCAAACGCTTTACTGAAACTTACTTGAAACCCAACCCGCCTCTTATGTCTTGGCGTTTCAAACTTTTACACGAATAAACGCTACACTGAGGTTGGCTTCAAATTGTTCTTCCAGTACCAACGTCGACGCCCGTTCAAACCGAGTCGACGCCGTGCGCACAACAGCTGTTTCGCATATCCCATCAGGGTTCCCTTGGGGCTAGTTACGCCAGCAGCCATGTCATTAATAACTTCGTATTGCACCACACATTGTCCCGGGGATTGGGCAACCTGCAGAGAGAATCTCCGAAGTCCATGACCCGCATATCTCAATTCCAGATCCGGCCCGACAGAAACAGGTGCCGTTCGCCACAGCGTCTGTCGATCAGAAATCGCTCGGCTTTGACGGTGCGTCCGTGACGAAACAATGCAGCGGGCCGCTCAGAGCGGACGAACGCGTGACAGCGAAAGAGTCCGAGTGAATAAAATAGAAAGGCGGAAAGAAAGGGTAGTGACCCGAACGCGTAACGAGGATGCCATGTCGACGAACTCTCCCGAGGACCGTGCGTTGGATGTGTGCGAACGGCACACGGTTCGGCGATGCGTCTGAGCTTCCGAAGATGAAATTGTCGTATATCATGCAGCTGCGTTTTTCCAGCCACATAGGTCATATTCTTTTAAGTGCGAAGCATGTCTTAGCGAACTTCGGTGACTTTGACCGTATCTATCTATCTATCTATCTATCTATCTATCTATCTATCTATCTATCTATCTATCTATCTATCTATCTATCTAGCTATCTATCTATCTATCTATCAATCTAGCCGCTTACGTTTGGGTGCTCTCGGGGTCACCCCCTTAACTTGGCGTGAACCAAAATTAGCATGAGAGGGTAAGATGGTTTGACGAATATGACGCGCTGGTCATGACATGAATAATGTCACAATCCCGTCGCGTACATCGTCAAAAACCTCCCGCCAGACAGTGGCGGGTATGTGCCGTTGGTATGTGGGTACGTGCCACAGGTTATTGACACTTTTTATCTACCCAGGAACGACGGGGACACAAATAAGCAATTTTAACGCGCGAGCGTTAAGAAATACCCGACATTGGCAGCGTCGACACGACGAATGCAACGGATAATTGTCAGGGTCCCAGCTGGAATCGCACTCAAGCATTCTTCGGGGCAATGAAGCATTTTACCACAGAGCTACGCCAGGTCTCAGAACTACTCTTCAAACGGACGCTAATCTTCGTGAAACGTCAATATTGATTGCAGTGCTGCCTACCCAGTTTTATAAACATTAAATAAGTACTCCTTTCATACAGCCATCACGTCGGGTTAACGTCAATTGTGGTTAGTTGCCATGCGCTGAAGTTTATTTATGTAGCAGTGTCCATGGCCAGCATCCTAGCGAGAATCAGCGCTTTTTATCAGCCTCTGGTCTTGCTATAATACGCATGTTCCAGTTGGCATCGTTGCGCAATTACAAACAAATGGTTATATAAACATCTGCCACTTCAACATATGTCTCTGCGTGTGACATTTGTTCATATTGCCGCGAGGCGTATTGCGGATACTGTTGAGCATGCCGATACCGCCGGCACGCGGCCTTATCGTGGTCCAGGATGCACCGCGACTCATCTGCGAAGATCATGGCCCGCACGTCGACCATTCGTTGATAGCGAGACAGCGCCAGACGCTACGGCGACTGTATATCGGATGGTGAACGCGCCTTGCGTTCCAGTGGGACATTTTTGTCACCCGACGGCCGTCGAACGCGCCTTGCGTTCCAGTGGGACATTTCTGTTACCCGACGGCCGTCAAACGCGCTGTTCGCCTCCCGCGAAGCCGGTGTGTCTGTTTTCCTTTAGTGGGCGCAAGTCCGCCAAAATAAACGGATCTCCTTCCATTTCTACTAACCTCCCGGTCTCCTGTCTTCGGGCTACCCTCACTCTTACGTGACATCTGATGGAGGTGTGGGGTATGCACAAAAACGACCTTAAAACAGCCACTGCGGAGAACGAGGACGCTGAAGACACAGATACTCGAAGCAGTCGCCGCCTCCGAAACCTGCCACCTGAGCTGGGACCGCTACCGGACCCCACGCGACCACGAAAGGACGCTTCTACAGCCACCATGAGCACCCCGCAATCACCTACCCCTGTCATGCTGCAGCAGCCGCGGGCGCCCCCAACTTTCCATGGTTATGCCGCTGAAGACCCAGAAGAATGGCTCGACCAATTCGAGCGCGTGGCTACCATAAACAGGTGGGATGAAGAAATGAAGCTGCGATACGTTTACTTTTCCCTGGACGGCCCCGCCAAAACGTGGTATGAAAACCATGAGACCACGCTGACCACCTGGGAATTTCTGAAGAATGAGTTGCTCAGGACCTTCACCAGCATCATGCGAAAAGAAAGGGCCCAGCTGCTGCTAGAATCGAGGACCCAACAGCCCAATGAGACCCTAAACATGTACGTCGAAGAAATGAAACGTCTTTTTAGGCGAGCGGACCAAGACATGACCGAAGACAAAAAGGTCGGATACCTAATGCGAGGGGTGAAGGAGTCGCTTTTCGCCGGTCTAATAAGGAACCCTCCTAAAACAGTCGCCGAATTTACTGAAGAAGCGCACACCATAGAAAGGACCCTGGACGCCCGGACTCGGCAATACAACCGCCCGTTTCAGCTCAGTTCGCTCTACTCGGAACCGATTCGAGGTGGGCTAACCACCAACGATCTGCGGGAAGCTATTCGAGAAGTGGTTAAGGAACAACTACGCCGATTGCTACCTCCTACCCCCCAGCCCCCCCCCCCCCCCCAAGGAGCATCTTTCTTGGACATAGTGCATGCGTGATGAAGTCCAGCAGGCGCTTAGCTCTTCATCAGCGACGACTCGAACAGAGGCCGAAGCAATGACTAACGCCGCTGCAGTGAACACTAGGCCACCCCGACGAAACGAGCCCAGTCCTCGACGGTACGCTGCAGCCCCAAGTAGCCTTTCGCCCTTACCCGCCCACCCTGCATACGAGAGCCGCCCGAGCCAAAGAAAATGCGACACCTGGAGAACTCCCGACGACCGTCCCCTATGCTTTCACTGCGGTGAGGCCGGCCACATTCTTCGACACTGCCCCTACAGGCGGATGGGACTGCATGGCTTCTCATCTCAGGCACCACGGCCACGCCCTGGACAACGACCTCTGGCAATCGAAGACTACTTGCTCCATACAGAGTACTTGTCCAGCCGTTCTCCATCACCGCCATCCCCACGCTTCACGTCACCGAACCGCAGCAACAACGAACGAAGAAGGTCCCCAAGCCCCCGTAGGGGAAACTAAAACCAGCAACCTTTGGAGGTGAGGTTGCTTCAAGAGGAAAAGCTGAAGACCCTCCACCGACGACCATATATGACGACAGCACATCATCTACAACGACGACAACGCACAACAACCCAAGCCGCGAGACGAAGCAAAACGAAGCAACAAGACGAAGCCGTGACCCGAACCCAAAGCCAACGCGCAACTCCAGCCCACGTGCCACCGATTTTGAAGTATCTATCGACGGCCACCCGGTAACTGCCTTGATTGACACAGGAGCTGACTACTCGGTCATCAGCGGGCCATTGACAGCACAACTGAAGAAGGTTAAGACAGCTTGGGACGGCCCGCAGATCCGCACAGCGGGAGGCCACCTCCTCACCCCATCGGGGCGATGTACTGCAAGGGTGACATTCGATGGTCACACATACCTTGCCACTTTCTTGGTGCTCCCACAGTACTCCCGTGACGTCATTCTCGGCATGGACTTCTTGACTCAACATCACGCGGTTATTGACCTGGCGTCCAAATCCATCAAACTTTCCTCGGATGAAGCCATAAATTCATACTCGGCACCACATAATCACGCAGCCCTCCGTGTGCTCGAGAATGACGTGAGCGTCCCACCCCGATCAACGACCCTAATCCCCGTAACCACTGGTACTGCCGAAAATGCTCATGGCGTCGTCGAAGGTAACATACAGCTTTTGCTTGGCCGTGATATTGCAATCGCAAGAGGCATTGCGGACTTCCGGAATGGACAGGGCCCAGTGCTGCTAACAAATTTCAGCCAAGAACACCGCCACCTGGCCAAAGGCACGACCATTGCCTTTCTCGATGAAATCGCGGAAGTCAGTGACACCCTCGCCCTCTCGAATCCAGCGACCATCACCCCACAGACCCACAACTCGCAGCTGTCATTCGACATTAACCCTTCCTTGCCTCAATGCAAGCAGCAACTGCTCCAGAACCTCCTTCGACGTTATGACGACTGTTTCGCCACTTCTTCACAGGTCCGACACACTTCTCTGGCAAAGCATCGAATCATAACCCAAGAAGACATCCGCCCTCTCCATCAAAGCCCTTATCGTGTGTCGGCACGTGAACGTCAGGCCATCCGAGAGCAAGTTGAGGAAATTGTCACGACGATGTGATTCAGCCATCGAAAAGCCCATGGGCGGCACTAGTCGTCCTTGTCAAAAAGAAAGACGGAAGTCTTCGGTTTTGCGTCGATTACCGACGGTTGAATAGTGTAACCAAGAAGGACGTGTACCCTTTAACAAGGATCGACGATACCCTAGATCGTCTTAGTGATGCAAGGTACTTCTCATCCATTGGTCTAAAGACAGGGTATTGGCAAATTCAGGTTGATGAAAGAGATTGAGAAAAGACCGCCTTCATCACGCCCGATAGATTGTATGAGTTCAAAGTGATGCCATTTGGACTTTGTTCCGCTCCAGCAACCTTCCAGCGTCTAATGGACACAGTACTGGCAGGTCTCAAGTGGCAAATATGTCTCGTATACCTGGACGATGTGGTCGTCTTCACCTCCAACTTTAGCGACCACCTGAAAAGGCTCCGGACGATACTGGACGCAATTAAGTCATCAGGGCTGACACTGAAGAAAGAAAGATGCCATTTTGCCTATGAAGAACTACAGTTCCTTGGCCATGTTATAAGCAAAGATGGCGTAAGACCAGATCCCGAGAAGACAGCCGCTATCGCACAGTTTCCTCAACCGCAAGATAAGAGAGCAGTGCGCCGATTCTTAGGACTGTGCGCCTATTACCGACGCTTCGTCAAGAACTTCTCACACATTGCTGCCCCTTTGACGCAGCTCAACAAGTCGGACGCCCCTTTCGAATGGAAAGCTGAGCAACGTGAGGCATTCAAAGAACTTTAACAACGCTTACAGTCGCCGCCTGTGCTAGGTCACTTTGATGAAAATGCCGAAACTGAGATACATACAGACGCCAGCAGCATCGGCTTAGGTGCCGTTCTCGTTCAGAAGCACAAGGGCTGCGAGCGCGTCATCGCGTATGCAAGCCGCTCACTGTCGAAAGCGGAAGTGAACTATTCCACGTCTGAGAAGGAGTGTCTTGCGATAGTATGGGCCACCTCGAAATTCCGCCCATACTTATATGGCAGACCCTTCAAGGTCGTAACGGACCATCATGCGTTGTGCTGGTTGGCCAGTTTGAAAGACCCTTCTGGCTGCCTCGCTCGATGGAGCCTACGGCTTCAGGAGTATGACGTGAAGGTAGTCTACACATCTGGTCGTAAGCACTCCGGCGCAGACTGCCTCTCAAGAGCCCCTGTTGGCGCACCACCAAGCCATGAAGACGACGATGCCTTTCTTGGGCCTATCAGCAGCAGCACCTTTGCATTACAGCAGCGCTCAGACCCGATCCTACAACATTTTTTTTTCTTGATGCCGACTGACGTGCGCCATATTTCTGTGTGATTGGCAACTTTGATGGCGCCAAAGCGTACTAGAACATTTAACGGTGTTCTCGGAGATAGGCAGATCTAGATGAAGCAAGCCCCTCCCCCCCCCCCCCCCGTTATCGATTTGAACCTTATACAGAACATGACGGTGGCGGCAGAAGTGCGCTTCGAGTGTCCATGAAATTGCTATCGCGTTAAAACTTAGCGGAGAAACTTACCACCCCATCTAAAGTTGTTTACGCCGCGTGGCGCACGTGTCTCGCGCAGAAGCCGTATTACGGGGTCACAACTATTGAGCGCTAGGTGGCGTTGTGTTCGCGAGCGTTGACCGCCACTATCATTATCATGGTTAGGTCGGTGGCGCCGACGGTGACCCCTGGCGGAAAGCCTTGAAGCGGCGCGAGAGAATTGAGCGAGGCTCTTTTGCGCGTGGCGTTTGGCGCGAACGGTTGTCTCTCGCGGTGTGTCTCCGGTGCACGGCACCGCGGGCCGTCTGCCGAGGGCACGCTTGGTGAGGCCAGCTTTGGCGACGCCGCCTTTTGTGTGCTCTTGTGTTTGTTATGCTGTTAAGTGCTGTGTAGTATTGTGTTAGGGTGTTCTACCGGGTTGATTTCAATTTATATATAATTATTCGGCTGACGATATCGTCGTTTCTAAAAGCAGTTAAATAAATGCGTTGTTTTAATTTGTTCCGCGCGCGCCTACTGTGTCCATTCACTCCAAGAGCGTGGCGCTTACTCTCCATTCTGAGACCACCACAAAGAATACAATAAGAAATTGAGTGCTAATAATTAGGCACACGCCATTGATCTCCCTCAACAATTGACTTCCCACATCAGTACCGCTTTCAAATGATGTAACAAGGAGGAGCGGGGGGGGGGGGGTGCTATTGGTTTTTTCCTACCCGGGAAAGTTCATTTCTGCATGTGTATACATGCATTCAAACACACGCACGAACATGCGTAAAATATGGTTGAGCCTCCCTCTTTTCCCCTCGGCAAAAAAAAACAAAAAAAAACTCGGACCATCTCCCCGAAGGGAACCAAGGCGGGATGGGAAACAGCATCGTTGCGCGCGGGTAGCATCACGGGTTGAACAGCGCTAATGCGGCTGCTGCGGTGAGCGCAGGAAGATTGTGCCCCGCCGCGGTGGTCTAGTGGCTAAGGTACTCGGCTGCTGACCCGCAGGTCGCGGGATCGAATCCCAACTGCGGCGGCTGCATTTTCGATGGAGGCGGAAATGTTGTAGGCCCGTGTGCTCAGATTTGGGCGCACGTTAAAGAACCCCAGGTGGTCGAAATTTCCGGAGCCCTTTACTACGGCGTTTCTCATAATCATATGGCGGCTTTGCGCGGGAACCGACGAGTCGGTGGTGTAGTGAGCGGCGGTCACGGCAGATGTCGCGGGCGAACGGACGAGGCTAGGGTGCCTGAATGGTTTCCCTCGCCCGCCGCTCCGTACAGGGTGGGGACAACCGCGTCGTCTGCTAGAGCGTCCGCCATTACATATCTCACCCCAACGAAACACACTGCCTGCGCGCGCGTATGAGGAGAGTTTGAGAAGAGTTTAGTGCGAGAAATGGTATTTCGCGCTATAAAAAAGCAGTCTGAATATGTGCGTCTGTCATTGGAGACTGTTTGCAGGATAAATCTACATTAATTCATGAAGCGCACGCCTTTTCCTGTTACCTAAACTCACCGCACTCCTCAGTGGCTGTGCAGCGTGCCAGCCACTCAGTAGTGCTCGCATTGTACGCGTTGAACTTACTTCATCCTGCTTTTTCCCCCGCCTTGCGTGCCCTCGCAGCTCTGAATAATCTTGCGGGAATGAGATTCAGATTTGTTACACAGCTATTTTTCTGTTATAGCTGGTTGAGATAGTGAAACAGCGTAAACATCAATTGAATCTCTCGTTTTTATGTGACCACTGAGAAAAAAATCTTACTAAGTTATTGGAAAATACAAGATGAAATGCAGTAATAACGATTTTGATGCCCTATACCTGTTCAGTTTTTCTACTTTCCATAGATATATGTAAGCGAGCAATCTAATTATCCGAGAAGTATCACTCTCGTATTCTGCCTCTGTGACGCTGTGTCGGTATTGCTTCGACCGCAATAATATTAACTTACCATAAACATTCTCCAAAGATCACAACCTTAGTCAGCTTAAAGATCACAACGCTGTTTTTATCTAAGAATGTGATATTGTATAACAAATAAGAAAAATGTCTATGAACTTAAGGAGGAGGATGAAGAAAGGACAGGGAGGTTAGCCAGTTCACAATGAACTCAAAATATTTTAATCAAACAATAAGTGTTCTGAAAGAAAAAATAATAAAATTTATAAGTGACTGGTCCAGTTCGGCTGGTCACGGAAGGCTTACCCCAGCGCACGTCTTGCTTCCGTGTTCATTGACGCCGTTTGAACTAACGTGGCGCAAATGCACGCGAAGCCTCAGTCTTGCATAATTCGCAATAAGGAGTTTTGCTACGGCGTCACTGTGCTCGGAGCAAGTCTTTACGCAAGGGCGCACCATCTCGTTCAAATAATCGGTCACGGCCTTCAACGGGGACCTTAAGCGCAGCAAGCCCTCACTCCAACTTATGATGCCCCTGAAATGCTCTTCACACGACTTGAGTGTCAGCAAAACATCCTTGCTGGGATATGTGAGGTTGCCACCTTCACTCCTGTACTCCTTCAGAATAGTCAGAGTTGCGTGCTCGCTTTCAGTTGAGCCTAACAAGGCAGAATTACAATGCCCGCATCCCGCTACAACACTCAGCATACCTTTTAAAAGGAAGCCGCCGATGTAGAAAAGGATGTTGCATTCGTTTTCTTGAAGTTCTTCAATGAACAAAATTTCCGAGTCATCAATGACATCAGCTTCCACCTCCCCGTGCTCTTGTTTGCCTTTTGCAAGCATGTCGGCGAGGTACTTAGCATCGTCGACTTCGTAGCTTGACGTTCCGGGTGCATGAAGGAACTGACTCACGCACACAAGCTTCAGGGCACACTTTAAGTCATATGCGTTAGGAACAGGCTTCCTGATGCGCACCACCGAAAACAAATTTTCGAGGCAGTCTTGCAAGATTCTGCTCGTGAGGAAGAATTCGTATCCTTCACTGCGCAAGAGAATGTCTTGGAGACGAAGAACGACTTTTGTTGTTATTAGTAAACCTGCTTGCGAAGGCTTCCACTGTGCCTTGCTTCCCATCTTCATTCCTTGAAAAACTTCGAGGGCCGAGTTCAGTAGCTCAATTGATTCGTGGTACCTCCGCATGTCTCGAAGGCTGAGAGCAACTGATGGGTGGCGGGAAGACATTAGCGTGTACCAGTTGAATACTAATTCTAGAAACCAAGCTGTTGTCTCTGCCTCCGGCTCTATCGCGTCCTCTTTAATTAGGTACCGAATCGCTGCAGGAGCTTCCCTGAAGAAGCGGACAGCAACTCCCACTTTCATTTTTGTGAAATGGCCTCGCGAAATGTGTAACTCTGAGAGCCTCGGGGCGACTTTCAGCTCTCGTTCAGCATCATACTTAATTACACTGCGCACATGGTCCACGTTCACTTCTTTTGATGGCAGATTGTGCTGGCATACTGTTGCATCACTCAGAAAGAATACTTCCGATGAAAGCAACTGTGACTTGACATTCTTCAGCACGTGTGCAGCATCTGCTGTGAAAAACAATTCTTTGTCTTCCAGACAGGGGTGAGGCACTGAACATACAGTAATGGAATTCCTGTGGCTGGAGAATCCGAGCTCGCGCCACATAGCCCGATTAGAAGCCCCCATGTCGCAAGTGACGACACGGATTCTTAAAGAGATTTCCGCGCAGAGCTGCACTATCTTCATGACGTAGTCCTTGAGGATACTACCCTCTACATGACTTCCGGTGAAGTGGTAGGCAATCACTTGCTTCCATCTCGTATTCAGGCCTCCTACCATGAACACTAGTGCGTGATGTGCAGGTTCGTCTGGATTTTCTGGCATAGTTTGCCCCCCCAACACCACATCCTCAGCGCGATCGAGCTCGTACCCGCGAGCAATCTCCATTTCATCCAAGAACAAAGCACAGTCTTTTTCAATGTCTTGCATGTTCTCTGCTTTGATTTTGAGAACATCGATGACTTCCGTCAAAATTCCGGGAAGAAACTTGAGGCCCTGAAGGCGACGTGCAAGGGTTTTTCCGGATGGCAAGGGGTAGCCCAGATTTCTTAGTGTCTGGTAACCAGTTTTTCCACAGGAAAACTTAATCTGAAGCGCCTGCTTGATTGTTTCTGCAGACCAAGTGCTTCCCTTATTACTCTGGCGCCCAAGAGCCTGCAGCTGGTCATCATTGAGGAATTTCAAACGCTGTCCGAATAATTCCATTTTGGTTTCCAATTTTTTCACCTGTTTTTTTAGTGCTTGAATGGTTGAGGTGGCTTTCCGATGGACTTGATGTAGCTGAGTGTATTTTCTGCCCATATCGGAGAGCTGCTTATTTAACTGCTTGTTTTCACGTGCCCCGTCAGGTGCATCGGCCGAGATCACAACTTCTTCCCTTTCCATAATGTGCGGTACTGAATCAGGCGTCTGAGAATTGCAGCTTTGCGGTTGCTGTGCGCCAAGACTGTCTGTGCGTGAATTTAAATTCGCCTGTGCACTTGTGAGTGGCGTACAATTAATGGCCGTAGAGTTGTCACCGCGTGTTTCTTGGCATGCATCAGGCAACACAGCAGGTCCTGCCCTGTCCTTTGGCGCCTTCCTTTGTGGAGGCAAGCCTGCAGTGCAAAAAAGGACAGTCACAAGCTGCAAGTATTACAAGGTAGCCAGCTCTAATCACAGGCCTGTACTGGATTTTAGCAGTATTATAGGTTGCAGACATATGCCTTTTCTCAGGTCGCAGGCACGTACCCCGACTTTCTTAATATCCTCAAACGAGGAATTCCACGGATCATCCTAATTTTTGAAACTAAATCATTTTAGCCTTGTACTGTTGCCACCTGTTAGGTTCATACAGAATCTTTGACGCACAGTGAAACAGTAACTTACCCCTGAAAGGGAACACCGTTGGCACAGCGTTCGGCTTCAGTTTTATCCACTGGTCAGCTCGGTGCTGCTCGAAATGGCTTGCTTCAAAATGTGCCTGTAAGTCCGTTATGAACCATGAATTTTAGCTTAGCTTAGCCTAGACAGAATTACTAGAAAGACACAGTATACCACACAACTTTTATTGAATTTCGTGATTTGCAATAAACGAATGAAAAACACTTTTCTGTAAATACGCAATTTAATAACAAGCAGCCTATTTTGTTTATACATATAGTGACTAAAAACTGGTACAAACTTCAAATACTGCGGCTGCGCCACACGTTTCCATAGCTGCACTTTTAGAGATCGCAAAAAAAGAGAGAAAAACTGCAACTTAGACGTGAAGCGTTTACAGCACCGACAAAGTGACCCACAGACACGTATACACATTTAAAAAAACAAGTTTCAAAGTTCTCGACGAGAAAAGAACACATGTCGGGATACTCACACTGCATACACACGAGGACTTCGTAGGCTGCCACTTGTCTCGCTTAATCTTCACCATCCATAGCAGCCTTCTTTTGGGCTCTGTCGGAAAATGGTAGAGTTTCCAACCATTTCTGGAGTTGTTCGTGCACATGGGCACGCAGCACCCAGTCATTTCCCTAAAAAAGTATATGACAGAGCGGCCACAGCTCCTTCTTTGCTCCCGTCGCTATGCGAAGTGAGATCTGCAATGGCGGCGGCCGTCAGGAAAAACCGGTCGCGGCGGCGAGCACCCCGTCAAACAATGTCCCCACCCTGCAAGGAGCGGCGGGCGAGGGAAACCATTCAGGCACCCTAGACGAGGCATCGAGGCACTCAGACGAGGCGGCAACAGCGAGCGCGCGGCAGGCGATGGAGAGAGTGACGTCAGCGCGGACTGCAAGGGGAGCGTGGCATCAACGCGCAGCAGCGGCGTGACCCCGTGCCAGCACCTGCAGCGGGCAGCGCGTTCGTACGGAGGGACAGCGTTACACAGGCTAGTCAAAGAGCTGCTTGGTATCTAAATAAATTCTGGCCACGCTACCGTATCTTACATTTACAAACATCGATCGACAGAGCATCACACCATATGCCCAAGCTGCTGCTCAACCCCCCCCCCCCCCGTACATTGCATCAGGACACTCTGATGCGCAAACGAGCAGCCATCACGCACATCGCAATGACGTGATATATAATCGAGCGATCCGTCCCGTTATTACTAGATCTGGGCTTTGTCTACGGAGCCCAAGGATGCCGACCTGCGGGGTGAGGTGCGCCGTAGGGCGCGAATTTTTTTTTTTTCCCGCGGTTCGTAAACAAGAACCGCACCGCCGATGTCGATCTGCAGTTTTAAGTATCCGTCGACACGCCAGTGGCTTCTATCCTTTGGGTCTATACGCACGTTTCTATTTGCGGTCCACGTACGCACCGCAATGACCGCGTAACGGTCCAGTCCAGCATACGGCAATCGACCGGTATATACACATGGCACGCACTGACCCACCTCACTGTATACGCACGACAGCAGCTGGGGGACTTTATCGGGTATGCAAATCGAGTCGTGGTTGCTTTGTAGTCGCCCCAACTGGCGCACCTGCGGAGATTGCCGGTGCTTCGGGCTATACATAGTCGAGGTAACTATTAGAGCACACTCTTATACAGCGGACTGTGCCGAATGTTTCAGTCGTGGAGCGCTAATGAAATATTCAGTGGGTGAATATCTATAGCTATACGACGAATGAGTAGGGACACGTCACGTCGCATTTGTGGCGTACGCGCGCCGTTGCAGTCGTTGTAAACGACGGTATATTATAATGAAGGTGACAACTTACGGTGCACTCAATAACGCGACGTCACACGTGACTTTCGAAAAGTTTGCGCGACCGAAACAACGAGAAAGTTGCAAAGTCAATAAATAATAAAAGATTTACGTCTGAGTGGGAATCAAACCCGCAGGTAGATTGCGTGGCAAGGGGGATGTTCTGCCACACAGCCACGACTCAGCCCGTGAATTATGCGAAAATAACTTCCTTTGCTTGGAAATGCAGCTGAAGTAACTTTCACGCTTCGCAAACACACGCGTCCTCTGTACATGTTTCACAACAACATGAAATACAGCCGTATTATTGGGTGGGACAAGCGTACATTGCCATCGGGCGTCTGCTGAACGTTGAATTTACACGTTTTCATAGTTTAAAGTCAGTAATCCGCTACAAAATGCACACACGCTATACTGCACCTTTAAGGCCACGTAGTGGGTTTGTAGTAGGTTCGAAAAGATTTCATACACTAAGTATTTGTTGTACGCACTAGGAACATACTATCGCTATCACGTGCAACTCTTATAAAGGCGAAGCTTAAGGGTCCCCCAATTTTTTTGTTATAGTATTATAGAGCGCGGCTTTTGGGTGGCTGGTCCTGTGTTATACGCCATCACCGATGCCGACGGTGGGTAACTGATAGACGCGCCAAAATAAATTGAAAAAAAAAGGAATTCCAAGGATCAAATGGGAATCGAACCCGGGCGTCCCGCGTTGCAGTCGAATATTCTACACCAAAGCACGATGGTGCTTCGAAATCATTTACAAAAAAAAAGACCCTATACGGGGGTCGTGTCGGGCGTTAACCTAATCGTGTTAACCTATATAACGTAAAAAAGAGTAAAATAACAACCAGTCATCACACAATGCTAATTGCGCGACGAGTGTGGGGTTTAATGTTTCCCACCTACTGCAAAGAGCTCAGCCATAATTATTCGTCGCGATCAGCCACGTTCGGCATCAACAAGGTGCACACAATGCCTGACAGATGTGTAGCAGGTACCTTGATTATCCACGTAAAGACGAATAATGACGTCGTGGGTGCTGTATACTATACTGCGCCAGAATGGTGACCTATGGCGTAATCGATACTTCGCGAAAGCCAAAGCTGGCCTCCCCCAACGCCACAGCTACATGCGCTCAGAATTCGCATGCATTATACGGTATCGTATAATCGTCGACGCATTTTCACCTCCGTGGGTCTCCGTCGGAATATGATTTGGTCATTTGGTAAAATGTTATTAGGGTTAGTTAAATCCTCTGTGTACGTCGCTGTTGATAACACTTGAATCGTCTGTTTCTGTCACAGTCATCTTGAAGGTTGTTGTACAGACGTGGTGGTACACTAGAGTTATGGAGTCGCTGTCATAATCCCATTTCAATCAATCAATCAATCAATGGTAACAGAAACACTACCGAAAATTTCTTGACAGCTCCGCTTCGCGAATACAGATGAAGCAGTGAAGCTAGCGACGTTCACTTCGTCAAGCTAACGCATGTCTATGTTTTACAAGTCTGCCATATATGTTGTATCATTGCGCTCTGTTAATTAAACACTCTTGGCTAAGATTTGAGGTGGGGAAGTATAGCCACCACCTTAACCCTAAAGCATAACGCGACAGTGGTGTGGTGCATGGTAACGCGCGCGCCATTTGTTGGGCTAACTGCTGCCTCTTTCCCTTTTTTCGGTCAAGTTGCGTGCAGTGGGTTTTACCCAATTTCTGTGGCACGATAGTTTTCATGACGACGATAGCTTTCTTATTGGCCAAACAGATTTCTGTGGGGAATACCCCGTTCGTTGTGCTCACTGTTGTCTTCATTTTCGGTGGACCGATGGCGAGTAGTGGGATTTAGCCATGATGTCTTCGGCGCATACCCGCTTATGATTCCGACAAGCGTTACCGGGAATCCCAATCATGAAAGGCCCGACCAAGAATAGCTTCACGATGAAACAAGCGCCAAAAAGTACAAACACACTGAGAAAGGACACAGGACCAGCGCTCGTCCTGTGTCCTTTCTGAGTGTTCGTACTTTTTGGCGCTTATTTATTTCATCATGAACTTATACCAACTGGCAGTCATCCTAATAGTGGCTTTGCTGTTAAAATGAAAAAAAAAAGAAATAGCGTTGGTGCATGGACCGTTGCGCGTCACTAACGTCATTAAACTACTTTTTCACATCGACTTCATTTTCATTTTAGTTTCATTTAAGTATCCTGTCGCCCGGTTCTTGGGCCACCCCCCTCTGTGGGTGAGCGCCATCCATCAGAGGTCATCAGCATCTAACGTCATTGCGCGAATCTCGGAGCGCCAAAACTGCACATACCCCCTCCAGTGGACATCGCGAGCGTCGCGTTTCACAGGGCGCATTACTACACAACGAGACCCCCATACTGCACACCAGGGTCCAAGCATTTCGCTTTCTGGCCACGAAACAGCCTTCTCTATACAGATACATCATGCGATTGTCACCGTTCATCAGCATGAACGAACTGATTCTGAACGAGGACTTTCAGCGGGCCTCTCGATTCCTTTAATCCGGGAGCAGCAGATGCCTCGAAAAGACGTTGCGATGCGTGCCTTCTTCGCTGTAATTTGGGCACTACGTCACATGATCGAAAGAAGTGGGGAGGGGGTTTCTCTTGCAAGTTATAAACCAAGAACGCACTAACGCAAGCGGTCTGGCTGGCATTGCCGACATTCGACATGAACGAAAAGCGTGCACGCGTCGTTCTATCATCTGGCAGCACTTCGCCTTGCACCGCGAGTATAGCGAATAACAACAGCCTTCACCCACGTATTCTAGAACGTCCCTTCACTCAACGCTTCACCTTCACTTGGGAAAGCCGATGGGAGCGCCGTCTCTAGGCACGGCAAGTCCCTTCATATCAGCAATAATCTGCTGCGATTCTTGAGTAGCGCAGCGTCATTTTTAGCCGAGTGGTGGCGCAGTGTGCTCAGCTTTGTCAAGTGAAAAGTGGAAGTCGAGTCAAGGAGCATTTGTGAATACGGGGGTCATAGTTCGAGCCCTCAACGCTCGTCAAGCTGTCCACCAAATCACTTCCTGCAGTGCGACGTCGCTTAGGTATATAGTTTAGCGAGGTTGAATGCTCCGTGCAACTGGCGCCTGTTGTATTAGCGTCTTGCGAGAGTGGGTGAGTGTCTGTGCTTGCATGTGTGCGTGTGTGTGAGCAAGCATATGGTGCATGCAACTATAGGCAAAGTCGCATGAGCATGATCTGCGTGTGCAAAGCCGTACTCTCACTGACGCGTCCGTCCCACGGCATTCCCAACACGTCGCCCTTTCGGGTCTCCACGCTCCGCCAGCCCGATACGGAAAGCTGCCGCATGGCGATGAAAAGGAAGGACAAACGAAAGAACAGCGCGAATCCACTCACGCAATAAGCATGTATACAGAAGCAGAATGAGGGCGAAGGATAGCTACTCTTGAACGCCGTACTCGAGGCCTGCGCTACTTTGTAAAGCAGCCATGAGAAAGGTGCCCGCTACCTATAACTAACTACGTATCTACCACCCTGCAGTAGTATAATTAATTAATGATGGCTAACACGGACCTACGGAGCATGAGCATGGAGGCTTACAAAGAGGGTTCAACTTATGAGAGCAGAGAAGGATAGCTCCCCTTGAACGCCACACTCGAGGCTATAGCCTGCGCTACTTTGTGAAACAGCTATGAGTAAGGTGCCCGCTACCTATACCTAACTACCTACATACCACCCTGCAGTAGTATAAATATTTATTGATGGCTAAACACGGACCTACGGAGCATAAGCTTGGAGGCTTACAAAGAGAGTTCAACTTATGAGAGCAGAGTGGGCCATGAGAAAAAAACGGGGGTTCAGAACATCATACTCAAAATCAAGAGGGGAGTGGACATGGTCCGGGCTCGTAGCGCGTATGCAGGATAATCGCTGGTCAATAAAGGGACACTAAAGTCAAATAACAGTTTATGTCACTGTGAAAGCATCAATGTATGACATCTAAAACGACAATATTATCAACAACAGTGCCCTACTTACCGAGAAATCAAGGTAAATGCACAAGAACACAAGTGCCGCAGTGGGACATTTTCAAAATGATCGCGATGACATCAGACGGACCACCTACAATTAATCACTAGTAATCGGTCTAAATGCACTAAATAAAGAACCTTCTGTCATCAAGAGACGCAATGAAGTGCTACTTGTTCGTTGCTGTTTGATTCATGGAAAAAAGAACCGCCGGACGTTACTATGGGGAATGGCGCGAGTCGTTCAAAAATGCAATTTTCGCGAGGGTACACGTGGTAGGTGGTGCCATCTAGTGGGGCACAGTTGAAACAAAAGCATCTGCAATCTCGAAGCCAATGACGGGAAATTGATCAATGGTCGTTGCTGCTGCTGTGGCTACCGCTGCTTTCGGTCTGATGCTACTGGCGCAGTAAAGCCGGGCAACGTTGTGCATGGCAACAGTGACGTGAGTAGGTCCGGTCGGTCCGCTTCTTGAGGCGGGTAATTTGAAGTGAGCTAACCCGATGCAGAGCACTAAAACGTGATTTTATTTCAAAATAGGCCCGTCCTTGACACAAAAGTAACACTACGAGGTTTCTGTACCATCATTTCAGCAATCAAAGCCGACTTAATAGTTGACTTTGGAGTCATTTTAAGGGTAACTGGCATTCAAGAGAAGGCAAACGCGCGAGGAGTGACACTGAAATTTAAGTGGGCAGATGGGATTAATACGTTTGCAAGTATAACGTGGCAGCAGCAAGCACATACGACTGGGTTGATTGACAGAACGCGGAGACTTTTGCCCGGAAGTGGGCGTATTCAGGCTGATGATGATGATTATGATGATGAAACTGAGACTGCTACCGGCTGTTACGATGAGCGGATGAAGGGCGCGCGTTCGATTCCAAGCCACGGCATTCGCATATCGACGGGGGTGAAATTCAAAGCAGCACCCGTAAGATTAAATTTAGGTGCAGGTGAAAAAAAAACTGAATTATACAAGGAGAACAGAAATGTTGGTCTTAAAATGATTTTGCAGAAAACAAAAGTAATGTACAACAACCTCAGAAGAGAACAGCGCTTCGAGATAAGTAATAGTGCACTTCAAGTTCTAAAATACTACGTCTACGGGGGACAGGTAATAACCACGGAGCCAACCCACGAGATTGAAGTAACTAGAAGAATAAAAGTGGGGTGGAGAACATTCGGCAACCACTCTCAAATCATGATTGGCAGATTGTCACTATCGCTCAAGAGGAAGGCATATAACAGCTGCATATTGCCGGTATTACCTACGGAGCAGAAACCTGGAGGCTTACAAAGAGTGTTCAGCTTAAATTGAGGACAACACAGCGAGCGATGGAAAGGAAAATGATAGCTGTAATCTTAAGAGACAAGAGAGCAGAGTTGATCAAGGAACAAACCAGGGTTAAGGATATTATAGTCAAAACAAGAAAAGAAAATGGACATATAGGCCGGGAATGTAGCGCGTAGGCAGGATAACCGCAGGTCATTAGGGGTTGATTGACATGTGGGGTTTAACGTCCCAAAACCACCATACGATTATGAGCGACGCCGTAGTGGAGGGCTCCGGAAATTTCGACCAAATGGGGTTCTTTAACCTGCACCGAAATGTGAGCACACGGGCCTACAGCATTTCCGCCTCCATCGGAAATGCAGCCGCCGTAGCCGGGGGTCATTAAGGGTGACTGACTGGATTCCCAGAGAAGGCAAGCGGGTTAGGGGGAGACAGAAAGCTAGGTGGGCAGATGAGATTAAGAAGTTTGCGGGTATAAATTGGCAGCAGCAAGCACAGGACCGATTTGAGTGGCGAAACATGGGAGAGGTCTTTGTGTTGCAGTGAACGTATACAGTCAGGCTGATATGATCATGATGATGAAAAAAAAAAACCCACGTGCTCTATTTCAATTCGAAGTCCCCCACCCCGCGCCATGCTTTATAGCATGGATTTGCCTTGTAAAACTGAAGGAATGAAGGATTATTATGAGCGCAGAAAGGCCCGATCATGTGACGCACCCGTTGAATTCTTATAGAGGAAAGCCTCCGAGAGTTGTTTATTTCTTCTTGAAAAGCCGACGTAAAGATTAACGCCGGCCGTGACACGTAATGCGATAAGTTCGACGTTCTCAGGAAATTCCGAGATCACCCGACCCGTTAACGCGAAAGCTGACGAAGCACAACGGCTTAATTAACCCGAACAGAGAAGCGTTGATACGGAGAACTGGCGTCATTTCATCCGATGAACTGTCAAGTTAATACCCCATGCCGATTATTAAAACAGATATATACCGCTTTCGGCACGTACTCGGAGTTTATACCTGATGACGTCGGGCGCGCAATTTGGAGAATCCGCGTGGGTTATGGTATAGATAAGAATCTTCACTTTATTTCGCTTCACTTTACATAACTTTGCTCACTTGTCTCACTTTGCACTTTCACTTCACTTTACGCGAGAGCCGGTATTTAATAGAATTATGCATGAGTGTTTCTAATAGTTTCAGAAAACATAGAAGGGTTAATGATGGCAGGATTTGCGTGTGGAAGGCCGTTCCAGTTTTTTGATGCTCGCATGAAGACAGAAGCCTGGAATGTAGAGGCCTGGTTACGTGGCAGTGCGACTTGAAACGGATGACCAGTGCGATAAGATATGTGTAGAGAGGGCATTTATGTACGGCGGAGGATACAGTACACTTAAATAAAACATACAATATCGATTTATATCATATATCTAGATATCAGCTAATATTATAGATAAGATCGTATCTTGTAATGGCTGTCGCATGTATCCGTCATAGTAGTTGCACCCGAGGATCATTGGGGTCTAATTGTTGTCCTAATTAACTTCGCGGGTCCTCTTCCTCTAGCTGCACGAAAGTAAAAAAAGCCATTCCAAGGGTATTGATTTCACTCGAACCTCAAAGTTGATTGCCTTCAGGGGCAAAGCGAACAAGTTTGATTTAAAGATCCTCTCATTGTTGCAATGAACTCTTACAATTTTTATGCTTTCCCGGCCTCCTTTCCCTTCCTAATGTGCAGGGCAGCCAACCGCAGGTTTCATCTGGCTAACCTAGAAGTTCATTAAAGAAAACCTCCGTTGGATGAATAGATAGATAGATAGATAGATAGATAGATAGATAGATAGATAGATAGATAGATAGATAGATAGATAGATAGATAGATAGATAGATAGATAGATAGATAGATAGATAGATAGATTTCCCACCTCATTTCTCTTCCTGAAGATGTACAGGGCAGCCAACGAGAGGTGTCCTGTCTATCTATCTATCTATCTATCTATCTATCTATCTATCTATCTATCTATCTATCAATCTGCCTACTGGTGGAGTGAAGTGTTGCTGCCAATTTCCGTTGCAGTAGTAACATTGGGAATTGAGAAATCGTATAGATCGATGCCGTCTGACAGCATAACTACATGTTTGTTACATTAAATAATACGTGGGCTAGTAACTGGTGAAAGCGGATCTTTCATTTACCCCGCCAAGTTTTTCATGAAAGCTTATACGGAACGTTACTTTATAGACGTTGACTTTGGACGCAATAGTGCCAATTCAAAATGGGAAACGGGTTAGTACAAGATAAAGCACTCCATTGGCGCCTCCGACACACAGGTTATGCCAACGGGTGTCCAAGTAAGGTAGCGAGATGCGGGCAGCTGCCCCCCCCCCCCCTCCTCCTCCTTTGAAGTTTCGGTGGTTATATTTCTATGCAGTAGCAATAAACAAGACAGTCTGATTTCCACACTGATGTCCTACATATCCGTGTGAAATACCCTACGGAATTGCAAGACAACTTTTCACGTTCTTGCTGGCCATGTCTTGCTGGCCATGTGACGGTAGTGAAGGAAAGGAACCCCCGTGCAAAAAGTGCTTTGAACGACCTTGGCCACGGCCAAGACGTCAAGAGGTAATAATGGGTGGTGTCATCACACAGTAATAGTGTGCCCCCAAGCCATAGGGGCCCCTACCCTTTGCGTTCATGTGTACCCTCCTTGCTTCCTCTTGTTCTCCAAACGTTTCTATCTGATCTTTTTCTTTGTAAGTCTCTGAGTTGTTACGCGCAGCAGCCGACATGCCAAACGACGACCCTACCGAGAATACACGGAACAAATTAAGGGTGAGAAGGAAGGGGGGGGGCGAAGAAAATTGCTTAAAGTGAAAGCGCTTTTCTCCGCTATGGTTCGCGTGACGCCGTTTTTCTTCGCCTGTAGCCACCACGGTGCGCCCCCTAGAGAAAACCATCAACAAACCCTCCGGTGGTGGGAAGGTGGGATGTGATACAAACTTGCCACGCGAACCATGCGCGGACACGGGATCCCCGTGTGAGAGAGGAGGCGAGAAGGAAAGGAAGAGAGAGAGAGAGAAATACAAACACACATACACACGCATGTACGCGCCAGATGTGAGGTACGACTGGAAGGGTGGCATGTTGTTAAAGTTGCGCGAGCGGTTCGACAAGTTGCCTTAACTTTTCTGTCGAATAGGGGAGAGAGGGGTAGAATACAAGAGAGAAGGAAAGAGGTTGAGAGAGAGAGACTTAAAGCAGTAGACGAATAAGTGTGAGAGGGAACGGAATGACGTCCGACGCGACTTCACTTTCTCATTTTGATTGCGCCTCTCTCTTCCGTCTGCCTCTCTCTCTCAACTCCCAGAATAGCCGAGCCAAGCCCAATCCGACGCGGCGCAGCAGGATGAGAGAGAGAAAGAGAGAGGAGTGTGGCGGATGGCGTCGTGGGGGAAAGGGCTCATCGTTCGCATCGGCCGACGCGCGCGATGCACAAACATTCGCTTTTTGCAACGTCGTTCACAACGCGACGCGATGTCTCCGTTCCGCTACAGTCTGGCGGTGTGTTTGCTGTAACTCGAGCTGTCGCGTTTGATCGAATCCTAGGGAAAACTCGAATCCTAGGGAAACTCTTCGCTCAGTCTCGATCACGCGTGATCTAACCGACGGCGAAAAGAACTCCGCACCTTTCCTTCGAACCAGCCGAGAGGATCGTTTAGTCTCTGAAAAAAAAAAAAAAGCTTGGAACCAGCGAGCAAGTGCGGTGGTGTTAGTGTGTGTGTGCGTCAAGTCCCGTGTCGTCGTGGTGTTTCAGCTCGTCGTCACACAAGTGTCACGGCAGCATTGGCGACATTTTTTTGTGTGTGTCACGCTTAACGATGTGGTGTTAATGACCGACTCGACGGAATCATCGTGTTCGGGTGTCTGAACAAAGTGCACGACGGCTCTCCGAAAGTAGCTGGCACGCCAGTCACTCGCGGTTGACTACTCTGCCGGCAGCCAGGCCTTCCACAGCAGAAGCGGCCGTCAAGTGGTCGCCCATTGGGAGCGGCAGCCCCAGTGATTGGTGGTGATGGATCGCGCTCAGGAGCCATCAACGAAGCGGAAGCCCAACTCGACTCGCTAGATCGTCGTCTCATCTCTATGCTGTGAGTATACGTACGCGTTTTTCGCTCCGTTTCCCTCACACTATATTAGCGTGGACTACATATCTATCGAACAAGTTCTTTTTTTACAGACAGCACCTTAGATGGGTTACTCGGTTCACGAACATTACGACAGAGCAACGTGAAATGCGAAACAGTGGAACATTCAGGACAAAACACCGACTGTCAACTGCGTTTTCTTTTTGAAGACGCAGAACATATATAAACAGATCAACAATAAAAACAAGTGTACATGCACTCGGTCTCCAATTAACAGTCTAGCCACAAAAAAGCACTGATATCTCTCTTCGTACAGCAGCCGTTAGGATATGAGGGGCACGCTTTGACCTCCACTGAATGCTGCGTTGTTTAATTGGAGAAAGGGGGCGTAGCGTTTTGACGTGCGTATCTTTTTGTATATTTGACATCGTAGCAACAAAAGACGTAAGCAGGATTTTATATCATGGGAGTGTAGCTATATACTCCCACGGGATGGCAGGCACTATCATATGCGAGATAGTGCCTGCTATTCTCTTATTGTGGGGGCTGAGGTTTATTTTATTCTTTTCCCTGCTTCACAAGAAAGAATGCAATGCCAACGTGGCACACTTCACGTCACGCTATTAGTTACCACCGCACTGCGCCTTCAATGCTGCTGGGCTGTAGGACATCGTGTCGAAACCAGTAAGAACTGCCCAGCTCACGGGTTTCTTGCTCGAGTGAGCTAGTTAACTACATTAGATACACCTGTACATAGTGCAATCCTATACGGCGTTATCGGTCAATGTCCGAAGCGACTTTGTGATTCGGCATTTCGCGGATGCGTGTCGGTTTATCTCTTCAAGACAGGATGACAGACGCTCTACGGAATGACGGCTGTTCGCTGAACCTCCGTCCGGCGGTTCCTAGTGAAGCCGTCGTATCTTCACGACACGACAGCCTTTCTTAACGGTGGACTTCCGGGCTACGCGTGGCAAGGCAACAAGCCATACCATCATTTTCGGGACCACTATTAGTTGGTCGTAACAGTTACCGCCAGTTCTAGTTTATAGGCAAACTAGAACGAAACTATGGGCTACAAGAACATCCAGTTTAGGTATTTACTTTTTCACAGAAGGCCCGCTGTGCGCCGCCACCATCGCCTGTGGACTGTGGTAAACTTACCGAGGCATCCCAACACAGTATGACATGTCACTTGAAACAACGTCAGTTAATACGAACTATTCAGTTGTAATTGAAAATTTTTGTTGAAGCGCACTAAGGAACGGACGGACAGAAGAGGCTGACAAGGACAGTGCTTGCTACCACAACTGCAGGTTTATTATTCCAGTTGTGAGAGCAAGTGCTGTCCATGTCAGCCTCTTCTGTCAGTCCACTTTTTTAGTGCGTTTCAACAAAATTTTTAATTATGAACGTAATCCAACTGGCCCAACTTGCCGTCTTGCTGCTATTCAGTTGTGAGAACATTTTCGAATCCTCCGCAGAACCGCCATCGGACCCAATGCCGACGCGTTTCAGTTTAACGAAATCAGTCCCGGAGCACATGCCGGTTCCGCAAACGCATGATCATGACAACGCTCAATGTCTCTTATTTCGTGTTGATCAGAAAAGGTTCATCGCAGCGCCTTACCTACCCGTACACACACACACACTATTTCCTACTGAAACGTTCCGTATGCGATATCCAATAATTCCGTATGTTTCCGTAAGAACCTTACGGAAATGTGCGGAAAATATATAGGAAACGTATGTATTCTGTATGGAAACATATGGAATTATTGGACTCGCATACGGAACGTTTCAGTAGGGAAGTCAATGTATGACGCACACTGCGCCCTCTAGGTGACTAGAGGTCCCGTCACGTGCGCAAGCCTGTGAGTTCATCGACTGTGAAAGGAAGAGTACGCCACGGTGGAGCAGTGGTCATGGTGCTCGGCTGCTGAACCGATGGTCTCGGGTTCGACCCCGGCCGCGGCGGTGGTCGCGTTTCGATAGAGGCGAAATGGTAGAGTGCCCGTGTAATGTGCAATGTCGGTGGTGCACGTCAAAGAACACTGCGGATTGTCGAAGTTTGCGGGGCCCTCCACTACGGCGTCTCTCGTAATCATATATTGGTTTCGGGGCGTAAAACCCCAGGTGTATACCTACTGAAACGTTCCGTATGCGAGTCCAATAATTCCATATGTTTCCATACGGAATCCATATGTTTTCCGTATAATTTTTATATATTTTCCATATGATTCCGTAAGATTCTTACGGAAACATACGGAATGATTGGATATCACATACGGAACGTTTCAGAATTTCAATAAGAATATTATTATGTCATTATTGTGCGAAGGAAAAGATAACTCGCTTTCGTATCGCCTTAGGCAAATGAATAAAGGACCCTGTAAATTTTTAGTATGACGATTGCTTTGAGAAATTGCTAGAGATAACCGCATCATGTCTCAACAGATCTGACTGCTAAAGGTAACATCGGCTCTTATTAGAGGTGTAGCCAGGAAGTGGCATACCAGGCATGTGACCCCCCCCCCCCCCGAAATTTGTTTTCGCCATGGCACACACAGCAAAAAATATCCATTTCAAGGAGGTGCCCCCCCCTAAAATTAAAAAGGTACCCCCCCCCCCGAAAAATGTTTCTGGCTACGCCCCTGGCTCTGATGTAAGTATTTGAGTCGAAAGTTACATGATGAAACAAGCGCTAAAAATGCACACACTCAGAGAGGACACAGACAAGCGCTTAGTAGCAACTGCAAGTTTTATTTCGAAGCGAACACTAATAAATACATCACACGCATGTACGTCATTCCCAACTTCCCCTGTCATCAACAACGTGATATAACAAAATATGCACGCCCATAATCGATGGCACACAACCGGAAACAAATACGTGTCAAGAACTAAGAAAATAAAAGGTAAAACAGAAAAGTTTACACCTACACGACTCCAACTGTGTAGACGCTAACAACAAAGGTATGTTCAGACCATAGGCCCAAGTTTTCCAGATTCAATCCGTGACTACTGTTCATAACTATCACTCACTGGTTTTTCAGCCTGCAAATCTATGTTACCGTCCGCTTCAGCGTTTTTCACGCCGACCGCGTCAACCATGGTACGAGGGTCGCTACGTGCACCGCAGCCGACTGACTCTAGCAAACATACACACGTAGAGCTTTCGATTCGCGAGGGCAGATTGCTGTTTACAGCCGCTGCAAATGGGCACTCTCGAAATCGACAGAGGAAACCAATCGATGTGTGAGCTCGGCTATCGATCACAAAGTGGCACAAGGAAATGGCTGGCCAAGTGAATGTTTCACGAGAATCTGCGTCCGCGACTAGTCTTTTTTATATATTTCGTTCTGAACTCTGCGCGCAAAAGCCAAACACTATATACCGGTCGAACGGAATAACGAAAATTTTTCTTTAAGGCGAAACTTCTTTTAAAGGGGCCATGACACGGTCATCCAACAATTTGGGGTTTTCACCGAAGCTTCGCCACATTATGTGCACGTCTATTGGCCACAAAACATCAATTTCCCCCCGGTATCTTATGTTGCTAAGGTAAACCTTCGGAGGCCGTTTTCGCTCGAGCCGACTCGGAGAGAAGGGTCTCTTAGATCAGGCTGAGCGTACAGCAACGACCACTGAAGTCCTGGACCAGGGACCCTCCCTTGCCGCTCCCTTGTTTCTCATATTTCTCAATAAAGGCTTTTTTTTAAATAAATGCCCCCCCCCCCCACATTACTTCATTTTGTGCTGGTGTCTATATATGTGAGCGGCAACCAGTTGTTCTTCAGGCAACATGAAGTGTCATGGATTCACCAAAGTTTCATTCTTTCTCGGCTCCTGCAGCCGCTTTTGTCACAAGACCAAGTTCAGCGAAAAAAGTTCGGCAGTCCCGCTTGACGCCCTTGACCCTTTTAAACTGGCCAGTTCAAATCAGTTCGCTAACTTCACGACGAGCCGTTCTTTTACATGAAACTAACAACCAACAATGCCACAAGCGCGTTACAAGCTGCAAGCACGACCACCCACCCATGCGCTAACCGTGATTCCTAAGGTGGCTGATAGATCGCAGCGCCACAGATCTCTCTAGTAGACTGAGGAGGAGGAGGAGAAGTAGAAGTAGAAGTTAAATTGAAGAAGGAGAAAGGAGAAGGAGGAGAAAGACGAACAAAAAGAAGGAGTAGGAGGATGATAAAAAAGAAGCAGAAGAAGGAGGAGGAGGAGAAAGAAGAACAAGAAGAAGGAGTAGGAGGATGATAAAGAAGAAGAAGCAGAAGAAGGAGGAGGAGGAGAAAGAAGAAGAAGCTGAAGAAGGAGGAGGAGGAGAATAAAGAAGAACAAGGAGAAGAAGGATTAGGAGGAGAAGGAGGAAGAAGAAGAAGGCGGAATAGGATTAGGAGGAGAAAGAAGAAGAAGAAGAAGGATTAGGAGGAGAAGGAGGAAGAAGAAGGCGGAATAGGATTAGGAGGAGAAGGAAGAAGAAGAAGAAGAAGAAGAAGAAGAAGAAGAAGAAGAAGAAGAAGAAGAAGAAGAAGAAGAAGAAGAAGAAGAAGAAGAAGAAGAAGAAGAAGAAGAAGAACGTAGGGGAGATAATTATATTACGCCCAGCTTGCTACACTACACGTGGCGAGGGGGAATAAGGGAGTAAAGAGAAAGAGAAGGAGATGCACATTGCGCGCACCACACACGCAGCTCTTGAAGGCAACATCACTGAGCGACCGCCTCTGAAACATCTCTCTCTCTATCTCGAGTTGATTTTGTAGTAGATTGCTGTTTCAATCTGCTGGTGTACACAGTACCGGCGTTATACACTGAACCGGCGTTGCGTCACGCGCCGTTTATGGACCGAAAGCGTAATTACTTTGCTGCTCCCGAAGAGGAGTGTGCGTGCATGCCAGCTGAACTCAGACGTGCGCTGCGTCGCCAACTGACAGCTGCTCGTGCGGTCAAACCGTGACTGGTGAGGAATTAGGCGGCCACCGAATGTGTGCAGGGACTCGCTCGCGTGGCTCATGGGTGCATGTGAGCAGTTTGGCAGGTGCCCGCCCGATAGCTTCTGTCCCAGTTTTCATGCGTGAATTCTATGGTCCCGAATATTTTCTGAAACTATTAAATGCGGAGCGTTTCGTATAGTTGCACTATGGCCCGTATTCACAAGCCGACCTCAACCATTCCTCGATTTTTCCTTATCGGTTTTAGGACGACGACGAAGTGTCTCTTCATAGAACGCTTCTGCTTTCGGCTCCGAGCATTGTTATCAAGTTTTTCGCTTTTTACGGGAGACGCTGCTCCCTGCCCCAAGGCGACGGACGCGGAGTCATCCACTGGTCCGCCCAGCCAGAGGTCTGCTATGGCGAGCTCCTCGATAAATCAGCGCGCCTGGCCCAGAACCAGTGAGGCCAACGGTGATAGTCACTGCCTCATAGCTGTGGACGCGGAGCCTTCTGCGGCTCTGTCCGGCCATAGACCACCTTTGGCAAGCTCGTCGCGGAAACGAAGCACCTGTTCGAGCACCAGCGAGGACACGGAACTGTACTCGGCCACTGGCGACGACTCGTCGGATGACGACTTCGAGACCGTGAGAAGCAGGAAGGCCAAAAGAAGAATTATCAAGCCGTCTTCACCAGCAGGGACATTAACGTCTCAGTCAAAAGGAGAACGCTGGCCGCACACCATCCTATTCATGCCCGAGGACTCCACCATCAGCCTTCGAGCAGTAAACAGGCAAGCTCTCTCTATGTACTTTGAGGGGGTAGCACCAAACGACATTAAGGATATCCGGGTGAACACGCGGAAGAATATTCTAGCTGTGGACACAATGACTGCCAGCGCCATAGACAAGCTTCGCAGAGTATCAGATTTGGGAGGCATCAAAGTTCGACCGGTTATTCCAATGGACGGTGCCTGCACGGCGGGAGTAATCTACGACATTGATTTGGCCATAGCAAACTCGGACCTCCCAACTCTCATAAAACCAGCGAACGAAGGAGTTCTCATCGCGAATGTACTTCGCCTCGGAAACACCCGTTGTGTAAAGATAATGTTCAAAGGAGATTCCATTCCGTCGCATGTCAAAGTGGGACACTTCCGACATCCTGTTCGACCATTTGTCCCTAAACCACTCCAGTGCCATAACTGCATGAAAATTGGGCACATCAAGAGTGTATGTACAAACACCACAGTATGCCCCCGATGCGCTGAGCCGCACACTGCAGACGCATGTCGGGCAACAAGTCTGAAGTGCAGAAACTGTGATGGTCCGCATGATGCTGCATCCAAGGAATGCCCTCGGATTAAGAAGGAAATCGCCATTATCAAACAAATGGTTAGGGACAATTCAACCCACAGAGAGGCTGCTGAAAGGGTACGGCGGCGGCGTAGTCGCCGACGGAGGCGTGTAGGACAGAGTGTTGCGCATAACCCATTTCCTCCGAGCACGAGTGAAGTAGTAAGCACGAAGCGAAATGAAGTGGAGAAGCTCACAGCTGCGGATGAGTGGCCTACGCTTCCGCGTACGCAGCCTGCAAAGGAGCCTCCTGCGAGGCCTCGCCGCCCTACACCTTCCACCGAGTCTACTTCCGTTGAGGATGTGTCAAGGGTCGATCGACAGATCATCCCGATGTTACGATCCCTCGTCGCTGTCATGGCAGACATACTAAGAAGCCTGGGAACTCCAACCGCTCGAAGCGGGTTACAGGTGTTGGACGCGCTGAGCCCAGTCCTCGCCTCCCTCGCGTAGCGTCATGGCAGGAGATCAACAATCGTTCCGCAAAGACGTCAGAGAAGCATCAGTCATCCAGTGGAACGCAAGAGGACTTAGATCACGGATTTCCGATTTTCGTCAGTACGTGTTTTCTAACCGTTTCCCAATCATCGTAATATGTGAACCGAAATTATCAAACCCGATCAGGCTATCCGGCTACGAATCAATCCCGTCCAAAACCCGAAACGAAAGCAGCAAGGTCATTGTGTATATTCGTCGGGAACTTACCTACATCATTCAACCTGTGTCGCCTCATGATGAGAACCAATATATTTGCCTGACTGTGAAGCAGAAAACCCTCACCTTCACATTAATAGGTGTCTACTTATCTCCCTCAGCCCGTTTTGATTGCCAAAGACTGGATAACATTCTTTCGAGCGTCCCGGATCCGTGGATAATTATAGGGGACTTCAACGCCCACCACCCAATCTGGGGAAGTTCAAAAGTCAATGCCACGGGCCGGAGGCTGGCTTCATTTGTATCGACTCATGAACTGTCTCTACTTAATGATGGGAGCCCTACATTTCTGCGAGGATCAACGTACAGCAGCTGTTTGGACTTGACGTTTGTGTCACGTCGCTTCGGCACAAGCGTTAAGTGGTTTTTAGACATCGAGACACATGGTAGCGATCACATCCCCAGTTATCTCACCATCGAAGGCTTTGCTAGCGACCACCCGCCGAAAACCGTACGGAGGATCGATTTTTCAGCATTCACAACCAACATTGAACACGCTTGTGAAAAAGGCTTAACCTCTGGCATTGAGCAAGCGATCAAACAAGCAGCGCAGAGTGCGATGCGCACGCTGGCATATTCTTCAAGGCCCTCAGAAACGGACGTGGAGTTAGAGCGACTCCGTGCGACTCGTCGGCGTGCGGAGCGCAGATATCGACGCACAAAATCCATTCAAGATCTACGGATGGCCAGGCGCATGCAAAAGAAGATCCAGCGTCGTATAGACAAACTGGAGTTTCAACGGTGGGCGAAGTATTGCGCGAGTCTAGACCCTCGCAAACCGCTTTCTCAAATATGGCGAACCGTGCGAGGCCTACGCATATTTCCCCAACAACGTTTTCCGTTTAAAGCCTTGGCCCTTTTCCAAAATAGAAGGGATATCGAGGTAGCGGAAGATTTTTGTAGGAAGATTGCGGGCCCGTCAAATTGCACAGAAGCCCTTACTGCTGATTACACGCCACATTCACTTGACCCGCACCTGGACCTGCCTTTTTCAATGGAAGAACTGAATGTGGCTCTTGCTTCATGCAATCGATCGTCATCGCCTGGGCCGGATGGCATATCATACCGCCTATTATGCAATCTCGGTGATCGAGCACGAAGTGCTTTGCTGGAAGTATTCAATGAGTCTTGGAGAGATGGAACGGTCCCCAGAGAGTGGAAAACAAGCCGGTTGGTTGCACTTCTCAAACCTGGAAAATCGCCTCTAGAGCTGACATCATACCGCCCAATAGCGCTGGCTAGTTGCGTAGGGAAGCTGATGGAGCGAATGATCCTTGCCAGACTCGAGTGGTTCCTAGAACGCCATAGAATATATCCAGACGCCATGGCCGGTTTTCGTCGTCTTCGGAGCTCCATTGACAATGTCATTGACCTGGTGACCTACGTACAACACCAGAAAATGAGCAGACGGTTATCTGTCGCACTATTTTTAGATGTCAAAGGAGCATATGACAATGTTTCTCACGAAGCCATACTTGACGCCCTCGAGTCAGTTGGTTTGGGTGGGCGAGTGTACCGCTGGATCCAATGCTACCTACATATGAGATCATTGTTTATGCAAACTGATGATGGGCCGACTTCTGAACATTATACACACCGTGGTGTTCCTCAAGGTGGTGTATTGAGCCCCACACTGTTCAGCCTGGTTCTTATCGGTCTCGTGGAACGCATACCAGATTCCGTGCAGATATCTCTCTATGCAGATGATATTTGTGCCTGGACGTCAGGTGTAACACGTCCTCAGGTACGTGCGAGACTCCAGAAAGCAGCGAATTCAATATCGGCGTACCTTAGAGAACAAGGCCTCGAGATTTCTCCTGAGAAATCGGCGCTGGTCGCGTTCACGCGGAAGGCAATGACGTCATATCCCATCGCCATCGATGGACACAGTGTCTGCTACGCCAGGACCCACAGGTTTTTGGGGGTCACGATCGATCGAAATCTCTGCTGGAGTCCCCATGTGGCCACTCTAAAGAAGCGCCTAACGGCCATCGCACAACTTTTCAAGTTCCTCGGAGGCAAAACGTGGGGCACATCAGTGCACGCGATGTTGCATTTGTACAAAACGCTGTTTCTGGGGTACCTGCGGTATAGCTTGCCGGTTCTGACGAACGCTTGCAAAAGCAGTATACGCACAATAGAAAACGCCCAGGGCCAGGCACTCAGAGTTTGTCTTGGATTACCACGCTGTACATCAACAGCGGAAACCATCGCAATCGCCAAAGATTATCCGGCCACAGTGCACATTACTTTGGAGGTGCTTAGAGCTCATATTAGACACCTTGCTCGCGCCCCTGCCCACCACCTAGCTTCGCTTCCAGAAGATCGACCGAGTGCCTCCTTCTGTAAGAGAGTATTGGCTTTCCGTGAGTGCCTTCCAACAGTCTACACGCCTCCGGAACGGATACTAACACCTCCTTGGTGCTTGGACCGACCAAAACTGCGCTTGACAGTGCCGGGGATTCGCAAGAAGGCGGAGCTCTCGGCGCCAGCTTTACAGCAGATGATTCTACTCATGCTACACGAAGAATACAAAGATCATGTCAAACTTTACACGGATGGCTCGACAACTGTTGGAGGATCTGCAGGAGCTGTGATCTTCCCAGCAAGAGCCGAAACCATCCAGTTCAGAACGTCACACAAGACGACATCGACAGCCGTGGAGCTCGCGGCACTCCGCAGCGCACTCCGCAGGATTGATCGAGAGACACCACAAAAATGGAGCATTTTTACTGATTCGAAACCAGCTCTCCAATGTCTACACAATGCTCTACGTCGTGGGCCTCAAGACCAATTGGCGCTCGAAATACGACAACTGTACCATCACCTAATAGACGAAGGACATGACATATCTTTTCAGTGGTTACCAGGCCATTGCGGCATCATCGGTAACGAGCATGCCGACGATGCAGCTAAGAATGCTCACGAAAATGGAGTGATGGAACCTATTCCACTATCAAGAAGCGACGCAGCAGCAAAGATTAATACGCTTGCGCAGGATGTCGCAAGGTCTATGCGGAATACGCCCGGTTTTCTCCACACCCGTCTTCACCGCCTGGACCCATGCCTACGACTTACTATTCCATCTGGCCTACCCCGATCCGAGACGACCCTTCTCTGCCGCATGTGGCTTGGGGTGTCTTTCACGAACGCCTTTGCCTGCCGCATCGGAATGAGAGACAGCGCTGCATGCGACCATTGCGACAATGACGAAACAATTGAACATATTTTATGTCAGTGCCCCCAGTACAGCTCTCAGCGACAGTCCCTCTCAGCAGTGTTTGCTCGCCTCGACGACCAGCCACTTTCTGAGCAGTCAATCTTGGAATGTCGGAAAGATCGAGCTTCACGCCAGAAAGCAACGAAGGCGCTGATGAAGTTTCTGCGAGCGACCCGCCTCGTTGAACGATTGTGACACTACTGTGTGCGCGTGTGTGTGTGTGTGTGTTTGTGCTTCTCTTCCTCTCTTTCCCATTTCTTTTTCTTACTTTTCTGTCTCCCCTTACCCCTTCCCCAGTGCAGGGTAGCAAACCGGATATGTTTTCTGGTTAACCTCCCTGCCTTTCCGCATTAAATTTTCTCTCTCTCTCTCTCTCCTTATCGGTTTTAAACTTTGTATTGCGCATGATAAACAGATTGGATCAGTCTCCATAAACCAGTCTCGTCCTTGTCTTTCGCCGTGTTACCATTTTGGAGCCTTTATAACGCATGTATAGAGAGTACAGAAAGTTGAGAAAAACGTGAGATAATGCCGAGGCAAGTTGGTTTGTGAATACCGGCCTACGTCGCGCTTCGGCGGCGGCGCCGTCCACACCGCCACTGCGCATGCTCGCGGCTCGTGCCTTCCCAGGAAGACACCCGCAAAACTGTCGCCCCCCCCTCTCTCTCTCACCTTGCAAGGCCGACGCAGGCAGCGTCTGCCATAAAAAAAAAAACATCTCCACTCCAGTTTTCCTAATTTGACTGCAGCGCCAGAACGCAATGCCTGATTTGATTGATATGTGGGGTTTAACGTCCCAAAACCACTATATGATTATGAGAGACGCCGTAGTGAAGGGCTCCGGAAATTTAGACCACCTGGGGTTCTTTAACGTGCACCCAAATCTGAGCACACGGGCCTACAACATTTCCGCCTCCATCGGAAATACAGCCGCCGCAGCCAGGGTTCGATCCCGCGACCTGCGGGTCAGCAGCCGAGTACCTTAGCCACTAGACCACCGCGGCGGGGCAGAACGCAATGCCTAGTGGAGAAAAAGCGCAACAATGAGACTGAGTCGGTCAAAACGAAACGCTATGAGCGCGTCTCCCTCTCTGCACGAGCTATAGCGCCTACAATATACTTCTAGGCTCTGCACCCCTACCGGCCAACATCGGCGAATTTGGGGTGAGCTGGTGTGTAGGGAGCCTTCATGTGCGCGCGTATCCGTGTTTAGACGCGCGCACGTGAAGGCTCCCTACTATAGTGTCAGCAACGCAGCTCCATCTGGGGTGCTATTCTGGACACTGTCGAATTCCGCCATATTGACAAATTTCGTCATGGCCGCATCTTAAGCTAATCAGAGAGGTCGTGGCAGCTCACTTGGCCAATTGGCATCGATCAATGGCGGAATATGAAAACATGGCTGAATTCAACAAAAACATGGCGGAATTCGACAATGTCCAGAATAGCGCCCCTGGTCAGTGTGCGGTGCCTATATGTAAGCACTGGATCACGCATTCGGAATTCAGTCAAGGGCGTTGGCTTTCGCTTGACGTTGAAGGCAACGGTTCTCCTTCATTCAATAATTAAATAGGAATAACAAAGACGAAATAATAATTAAGTATTTCCAAACCATTACGCAACATTCGCGCGATACCCTTACTACTCTGCCTCGCATCTACTCTATAGTTCCCCCCGTGGGAAGATGTGGGTGGCGTTTTTTTTCTAAATGAACGTTAAACACTGCCCGCTCGATCGTTTGTAATTCGTCAAAGTGCCCGTGTATTAATTATACTCAAAATATTATTAACATTAAAAAGCGCTACTTCTGGCCGACCTGTAAATAAATGCGAATGCAAGGATGACAAAGGTACGGTATATATATATAATGGCGATGTCCACGCGGTCAGCGCTCTTTCAGCCCAGCTTTTCCTCATGTACTAAACATATGTTATTTTGACTGAAGTCCCTGAAAAACAAAGTAGCGCCAACTGCGTACCTTCGCCTCTGCCTCTTCTCCTATGGAGCTGTAGCCGGGCTTCTAGGGTGTCGACAAGAAAGCCAAAGTTTTTTTTCGTTTTTTTTGTTTTTCGCTGTAGAGAAAATATGCTCTCGCTGGATCTTTTTCAAGTGCGGAGTACTCTAGGAGGCCGGGTTGTCATATGCTGTCGTGTGCTGTATAGCATGTTGTCGTCGTCGGTTTTCTAGTTTCCTAAAACTAACTATAGGGGAGAATCTGGCGCTGCAATCGTTCAGTCACCATGGGAGTGATGGGTATAGTACACAAATTTGCTTACAGTGTTCGTGCTTGCGGGTTTCGGACGAACTTGTGGCTCCGTCTATTGTTGTGTTTTTGTTTTGTTTCGAATAAAGCGACGGACCGTTCTGAACTGCGTGACACATTTTGAATTGGTGAGCCGAATGTTTGCTTATTGTCTTCAAGTGACAAAGCAGCTCCAAGCAGTCACGCGAAGTCAAACGGAAGCGAAAGTATACAAAGGTTATACAAATTTGTCTAATAACCATGACGTTCCATGCTGACTGAAGCGCTCTGCGTTGCAGCTCCCATAGACACTATAGCGCCAGAGTTATCTCAGCATATTTACGAGAAACTCTATGGCCACCATAACACAGTTCTGCTGTGTTTGCAAACTCTACGCCCTGCATGCATGCAGCTTGAATCGCGCAAGTCCCTGTCGGGGTCACTGGACGATAAGGCACTGAAAATTGGTTACGTGTACCACGAACATTGAAGAATCTGCTGCTAGTATACGTTGCCATGGCAACGTATACTAGTAGCAGATTCTTCAATGTTCCCCTACAACATCTCCCCGGAACGTCAGTTTGCCATGACGCGTCACAGAGAAGCCGGCCCCTTAATATCGAAACAAAACGCTCTTATTTAGGACAGCGCGACATATTAAACACATTCGGTGCATTCCTGTATATGAACCACAATACTCTCTTTAGATTTCTCGTCAACAGTGCTTTTTTTTCGGAGCAACAATCCGAAAATATTTTAAAAAGTTCACGTCAGTACTCAGCAGTACTGATCGACTACTTTTCTTGGCAGCACTGTAGAAGCTACGCAACCAAAGTGCAACCCGTCTGTACCGCGCCAACAATGTTTACTGATAATTTTCTCATTTGCCTCGCTGGAATAAATATTGCTTTATTTATTATCGGAGATTAAAACATTCGCTCGAAGTTATCAGTAAAACGCAGTTATTGTTCTGACTTGCAAGAATGCTGTCCTCTTCTTTCAATTTCTTAGTCAGCACCGCCTTTCCAGCTCACCCGTTTGCCAAAGAAACATGACGTCCGTGACGTCAGCATTGGCCGCAAACGAACCGTTCAGTTCCCCGAGAAAAATATACTCGTAACAGAACAGTAAAATGTACGTTGAAGCATCTAAAAGTTTCTCCTATTCACATTCCTCGAATATGTAATAGAGAAACATTAAAATGTATACCGACGCATCTATTCACATTCCTCGTGCATGTAATTTTCCAGACGCGATAGAGCAAAACCGAAATGAGCCGCAGGCTTGATTGATTGATATATGGGGTTTAACGTCCCGAAACTACCATATGATTATGAGAGACGCTGGTAGTGGAGGGCTCCGGAAATTTCGACCACGTGGGGTTCTTTAACCCAAATCTGAGCACACGGGCCTACAACATTTCCGCCTCCATCAGAAATGCAGCCGCCGTAGCCGGGATTTGATCCCGCGACCTGCGAGTCAGCAGCCGAGTATACCTCAGCCACTAGATCACCGCGGCGGGGTAAATGAGCCGCAGGCTACGGATGTCCGAACGCCCTGCCTCCGCAGCTTTCACTCCAATGTCAAGATAAGGTGCCGCCGAGTTACGGTAAGAGGTTCCAGTGCGAGAAGCACAGCTGCACGCACGTATAGATTTGCTATAGCAAAAAACATTCTTCGCCACCGAAACCCGCTGACCGCCGTTCCGTGCCGATTACGCGTAGCGGCATCTCCGAAGAAGTCACGTATATGTTCGTGAGTTTACTCGGCGAATCCACCGTCATCCGATCGCACTGTTTCTTGAACAAGTGGTACGCGCACGTGCTATAGCTGGGCGAAATATTCATTTCACAGAGTCCAGTATACAGTGCAGCATATAGGGCGCCTGCGTGCCTGCATCCTTGTTTGGTGTGAACACATTTTTGTAGATTTTTAACGAAAATTCGGCTGCGAATCATCACGAACTTCATTTCACCGAGTGGTACATGTTATAATAAGGAGTTCTTGTATATCGCATCATCATCATCATTGTCAGTCTGACTACGTCCACTGCAGGACAAAGGCCTCTCCCATGTTCCGCCAGTTAACCCGGTCCTGTGCTTGCTGCTGCCAATTTATACCCGCAAACTTCTTAATCTCATCTGCCCACCTAACCTTCTGTCTCCCCCTAACCCGCTTCCCTTCTCTGGGAATCCAGTCAGTTACCCTTAATGACCAGCGGTTATCCTGTCTACGCGCTACATGCCCTGCCCATGTCCATTTCTTCTTCTTGAGTTCATCTATGATATCCTTAACCCCCGTTTGTCCCCTAATCCACTCTGCTCTCTTCTTGTCTCTTAAGGTTACACCTACCATTTTTCTTTCCATTGCTCGCTGCGTCGTCCTCAATTTAAGCTGAACCCTCTTTGTAAGTCTCCAGGTTTCTTCTTCATAGCTGAGTACCGGCAAGATACAGCTGTTATATACCTTCATCTTGGGGGATAGTGGCAATCTACCTGTCATAATTTGAGAGTGCTTGCCGAATGTGCTCCACCCCATTCTTATTCTTCTAGTTACTTCAATCTCGTGGTTCGGCTCTGCGGTTATTACCTGCCCTAATTAGACATAGTCTTTTACAACTTCAAGTGCACTATTACCTATCTCGAAGCGTTGCTCCTTGCCGAGGTTGTTGTACATTACTTTCGTTTTCTTCAGATTAATTTTAAGACCCACCTTTCTGCTCTCCTTGTCTAACTCCGTAATCATGAGTTGCAATTCGTCCCCCGAGTCACTCAGAAACGCAATGTCATCGGCGAAGCGCAGGTTACTAAGGTATTCTCCATTGACTCTTATCACTAACTGTTCCCATTCTAGGGAACATATCGCATATAATGAGTTCTTGTATACCGCCGATAGGTATATATATATATATTCAGAAAGCTTTCTTTTTCATTACTGTTCTGGCGAGTGCTCACGGAATGACGTATAACGCTTTATCACGTGACGTCGGCACATGCCGTTCTGTCGCAGTTTCATATGAATACACTAGAGGGTACTCTGGCGCTAGTGTCTGTGGGAGCTGCAACACAGGGTGCTTCATTCGGCCTATATAGGAAATAGGGTATATGTACGCGGATTTGTCTAAACTTCGTTCTTTCGAGTTCGTTTGGCTCCGTGTGGCCTGCTTCCACTTTGTTGCAAGACGAAGTGTAGCCAAAGTTCAGCTGTTCCGATTTGCCACATTGACGTGTTTAACCTCGCCATTTCAAATATTGACCCACGAAGTTCACAACGATCCATTCTTGTATTGAAAAGAAACGGCAAAGCGCGACAATAGACGGTGCCACAAGTGCGCGCTCGAAGCCCGCGAGCACAAAGATTGGGCAAATCAGTCTACTATTCGTCATATTCCCACAGTGGCTGAACGATCGCAGCGCCACAGTTCCTTCAATGCAATATTGGGAACCTCTATGCGGTCAACAGTCCAAGATGGCGGCGCCCGTTAGGCCTAACGCAAAATGGTCTGTAGCTCCACCCGCTCCACCCATGCGCTACCAATCATTCCTATGATGGATGAAAATAAACTATCCCAGCGCCACAGTTCCCCCAGGTAGGAAGAGGAGGAAAGAAATAAGCGGAAGGACATGGAGCTTAGCCAGTTCTTAGACCGGCTGGCTACCTTGTGCTGGGGAAAGGGGTTAGGCGAATAAAAGATGACAGAAAAGATGTTACAAGGAGAAAGAGAGAGAAGACAAAACATATCGAAAGAAGAAAAGGAAAATAAAGAGAATAAGACCCCAAAGTCTGTCTTTAAGGCCAGTTGACCGCAAAAGCGTTTCCCCTCTAGCACACTTTGTAGTAAACTATAGTATCTGATAGATTGCGATGGCGTTATTCAGATGGCGTCGCTTTGTCTCTGCGTCATGCTCGTTTATAGAGCGAAAGCCTAGTGACGTTCATGCTCCTGAAGAATAATGTACGTGCACGCAGGCTGAAGGCAGATGTGCGTGAGCTCCGACAGGCAGCTAAGCCGTGACTGGCGAGAAATTCGGCGCAACGCAATTTGTATAAGGGTTTCACTCGCGGGACATATACATCCGGATATGCATTTTATATTGCGAAGTTTCGCAGATGCATGCGATCGCTTCGGTCACAGTCGTCCTGCACGTACGAGCACTGTATTGGGCTATCACGCGAGAAAAAAAAAATCGGCCACATCTGACTAGCAATGGGAGCTGCGTGAGATATTAACGCCATCTGGCAGTGCCGTCGGGAAAAACGAACTTGTGCAGAAGCCACGGTCACTGCTAGGTGTCGGCACCTTATCGTCAGCAGAGCGCTTTTTCGTGCATAGCGTCGCATATTCAGCGCAGCCTAAGAAACACCAGGGTGTTTACAATTACGTACTTAAGTGTTTTCTAGTAAAGGAACATACTGCATAATACTTACGTATAGCCCCGCCGCGGTGGTCTAGTGGCTAAGGTACTCGGCTGCTGACCCGCAGGTCGCGGGTTCGATTCCCGGCTGCGGCGGCTGCATTTCCGATGGAGGCGGAAATGTTGTAGGCCCGTGTACTCAGATTTGAGTGCACGTTAAAGAACCCCAGGTGGTCAAAATTTCCGGAGCCCTCCACTACGGCGTCTCTCATAATCAGAAGTGGTTTTGGGACGTTAAACCCCACAAATCAATCAATACTTACGTATAAATATTTCACAGCAGATATGCGTAGTATTTCCTTTTTGATCGAAAATGCTCACAAGTATGAACGCAGTCACCAGTTCAAGATGGCTGGGCATTAAGAAAGTGCTTAAATTTTGGCTGGGTCTGAATCTTGTGACAGACAGATAAAAATTTCTGAGTTCAAGTATCCAGAGGAAGACTATAGTCCTTAAAAAACGGTAGCCCTTGCACTATCCGGAAAGTACTGGCAAGTGATGCTTTGCGTTGTCGTGCGTGACGTATTACCGTCCGACGCGCAACATACATTTGAACGGCAAGCTTAACTCTCTTGAACATGTACGCGCAGATGTTTGACGTCATCAGTAAAAGTTAACGTAGTTGGATACAGCAGCTATAGAAATTCTTGTTGGTAGGATCAGCGACAGTTCTGGGCGGTGCTCGTGGGCGGTTATTCACTGTGACCGGTTATATAGACGCAGATGTGGCACTACCGGTCCATAAGCTGCACCGAAAATCGGGTCATAAATTTGTCTAATTTACGCGGCTTATTTAGGCTATCGTGACTATCTTCGCAGCAGACTTGAACCCGGTTCGTGTCATACGGGAGGATTTATCGGTCTGCTGCCAGCCCGTAAAATGATCACGCGACGTCACGCCCTGCATGCAGTGTTCCACGCTCCCCGTCATGGCCATAAGAGAGGCGCTGTCTAACACTTCCAGGATTACACGCGTAGAAGTATACCATAAAGTGGACGGGAGGAGGCCCGCCACCGCACAGCTCAATTATGCAGATTAACGGGGATAAGATGAATATATAGGGGTGAACACACCGTGCGATATATTCTTATTAGCGCGCGAGTTCATGCAGGACCACCAATCCCACTTATGTTCATGCGGGATTGTTGAACTTCGGGAAAGAGCTCCTCGACCAGGAAGCAACGTGCCAAAAAACGTTAAATACATGAAGGCAAAAAGATTATATATACTGTCTGTCGTGCGATTGCTGATTTGCCTGATAGTCAGGCTTCTCCTGCCACAGTCATATATGACAGACGGCTGGCGCTCGTCTGATCTTCTTAACACTCCTTTAACCACCGCGTTGGTCCATAGCGGTCGTGGTAGTCGACTGCCGACCCGAAAGGTCGTGGGATCGAATCCTGACCACGGCAATTTCTGCACAATTAGATGTTTACTTCAGTCCTATAGGTTTGAAATAACATTAATTGGTTCGGCAATTTGTGTTTGTATTCTGCACAGTGTACGTGTTGTTGGCGCGTTTGATAGCACAGGCAGGAAGAATGTCATTTTTGTTCAGTCTCGAGGTCCCTATAAACTTCCGACGCCGGGTGCACACTTCGCGAATAGACTCGCATAGACTGCCCAACGCTGCACGTATATACAGAGCCAAGCTACACGCTACACACTCAGCTTATACAGACTGTTAACGCGCACCCAAGTGAGCCACCTGTGGCACGAGAGCCTGTACACTGCAGCGAACCTCACATATTAAATCCGCATGACGCGGGCGGATGGGGCTTGATTCTAGTGAAAAAAAAAAAACTACACAGGTACACGGCGACATGTGCTGCAGTCACTGCTCGCCGCTGGCGTATGTGTATTTATTATTGCGACGCTGTCTCGCTCATCAACTGGGAATCTCGGCACAGTCCCCATAGCTGCACGCATGAGGAGCGCGGACCAAGGTTGCTATAAGAGCCCCGTGCGTTTATTTCCCAGTCAAGGTTATTGCGTGCAGTGAGGCGCTTTAAAAGGATCCGCGCAGCACTGCGCGTACCAGGGTTAGTCTGCGCGTATACATTATTCGGGTGAATTCGTATGTAATCTCGCTCGCAGTGTCTTACACTGTGGTGCAATGCTTTGCCTTTACGCGCATTTACGTTCTGTACGAGGGCAGTCGGTTTAGGTACGTGCGTGCTTTATGTATGTCGCGGTTGGTGGATGTAACGCAGAGAAGGCGTACGTGTACGCGGCAACCCCGTCTGGTGGCGCTTTAGGGCATGTGCGCGCACTTCAAGGAATGTCTCTCTTTAGTCCTGACTATATACAGAAAAAGTTCGCAGGTATAACGTGGCAACGGAAAGCCCAAGACCTGGTTCATTGGCAGATCAAGAGAAAGAAAGAGAGGCCTTTGCCCTGCAGTGGGCGTAGTCAAGCTGATGATGAGTAGATGCACTGGAAAGATTTAATTGTAAATTCTGTGTGTTGTATGTTAACCCTATTGAACAGCTAAGGAGTAGCCAAGATGCTTTATTTGTGCGCCTCCATATCCACACATATGAATCATCAAAGAAGACACATACAGATATAAAAAATCACACATCAAAAGGATTTGTAGGGTTGAGACTTGGGTTGGTTTGGTCATGCTCATAACAGAAAAAAAAAACAGCGCAAATTCTGATGAGGCATAAGAAAAGACGCATCCTGTGTCGTGCCTTCGTCTTGTGTTCTCTCACAATTTCGCGTTGTTTTTTTTCCCTCTGTAATAATTATACAAAACTACATCCTGGCGGGGACACTATATTAAACATGGGCCGCAAGCGTCTTCTTGAGATCTCCCCGTTGAACTTTTGAGATAACGGTTTAGCATAAGCGGTATAACGTTGGGCCGCAGCGAGCGTTATCGGATCGCATGAATGTCGCAAAAGGGTGTCTATGCGTCCATGTCACCAGTGCAGGGTAGCAAACCGGATGTGCGTCTGGTTAACCTCCCTGCCTTTCCTTGCATCTTCATCTCCCTCTCTCTCTCTCTCTTTACGCTTTTTCTCGATTACGAATCGTCTTGTTGCAACTAGAGTAGTACTTCAGGTATTGGGCAAAGGTCAGCTTAATCACACGAGACAAATCGTTTCTATTCCCCCTATGGTGTATACCTCTAAATTCTAAACTGTGACATTTCACACTGGCTGCGGCTGTGCGGCGCACGCCTCGATCACGTGGGTTTTCACGCAGTATACGGTTCGACGCAGTGGCTTACACGGTCGACTTCAACAGGTTTCCCGTTGTCGTAAAAAAGAACAGCAAAAAGAGAAAAAAAAAACAGTTGTGTCTATATTAGTACAGCGGTGCTGCAGGTACGCCTGAATGAGCTACATAGTACAGAGTTCATTTGTCACTTGCCAGCACGCATGGCTATAGGTAATATGCTTATTTTTTTTCTTTCCTTGCTTCTTTTTCTTTGAGTTTCGCTTCGGTACGCTTCGTTAGCGACACGCACGAAACGAAACACAGCGCTCTTCCCCTCCCCGAGTTCTTTTATTTTTCTTTCTTTCTTATTGCACTCATCAAACAGCTGCACGTTTGTTTGTGTCCGTAGTCGTGGCGCGATTGTACCAACCGAGACTCAGTATGAAAAAGAGGCTGAATTGGCGGATATTTTCGCTGTCATCAAGAGGAAGACTCAGCTCGCGAATTCTGATACAAATGCACGATCGCCGTGGAAGTGTTGTTCCAATGGTTCCGAGCATGCTCCTAAATGGAAATGCTGTTATATGCGTGCTACTCCAAACAGTGGCTTTCGTTAGTAACTGCTCCGAAGCCGATCCGAAATGGCAGGCATTTAGGAAATGAAGGTTAGGAACTTTACACACGTGACCAACTGGGAAAACCTTAAGAAACCGACAATAATATGTATGCTATCATCCTAGTACGCTAGTATGCAGCTTTATCGGCCCTGATACCATTCATGCAACAGACTTATTAACTGTTTGGATCATTTTTCTAGCTGGTTCCATTTTTTAACCAATGTTGCATGCATGATTCTTCACGAAGGGGGGTGAATTGTGAAAGTGACTGAGAACGTATTTTAACTAGATAGGTCCCATCACAGCGCATTCGAAAACCAACCATCGTTTTAGTTGTTCGTTTCTTACAGTTTGCATTCATTGTTGTCTGTGAGATATATTTCGTAATAACTATTAATACTTATGAGACGCTTTGGTGACGCTTCGAACTCCAGCAGTCGTATGACATATTTCGAAGTGCATAACAGCATAACAAACTGCATAAAAAGTGCATAACAAACTATTGCGTTTTTGCTTCTATTAAAACACTTTTGGCTGCTCCTAACAGATACTTTTTTCTGCTTCGAGGCCAGCTCCGAAATGTAAAATGCGAGTTCCATTACTGCGTATCTGATGAGCCGCACGTAGCTATATGTTTGTTCTTTAATACAATGACAATTATACGGACATCTTAGGTGAATTTTTACCGCCGCTGTCGTGTTCCTTATAAACTCGAAATTGATAACATCGCACCGCGCGTCGTACTTCCTACGTGCGAGTGAAAGCTTGGACTTTGATGGAGGCGGAAATGAAGGAGGCCCGTGTGCTCAGATTTGGGTGCACGGTAAAGAACCCCCAGGTGGTCGAAATTTCCGGAGCCCTCCACTACGGCGTCTCTCGTAATCATATGGTGGTTTTGGGACGTTAAACCCCACAAATCAATCAATCAATCAAGCTTGGACTAAGGAGACCCACCCAAGTGCATCTGTAGTGCAACTCTCAGTGCTTTTTCCAATGCTTTTCCATCACCACCCCAACCACCGTAGGCGCGGCTCCGAACATGTCGAAATGAAACGCATCAGCCGGCTCCGTCGCGCGGAGGAGCATGATGGGGGAAGGGGGCTGCATCGCCCGTGCAGGACGATAGTTATAGCGCAAGAACAAAACGACGACACAGAGACAAGAAGGACACGAAAGACACGAGCGATAACTTCCAACTGAGTTTATTGCGCAGAGCACGAAATTATATAGAGGAGACAGTAACCATGTGATAAAGAGCGGAACATGAGTGAGAGAAAAACAAAAACAAACAGCACAAAAACAAAAGCACTGAAAAACGGCAAAGAAAAATCTATAAGAAAACGAAACAGAAAGGTAAAGATACTACCTGCCCGCACCGAAACCTTCGAGGAACCTGAGTTCCTTCTCGGACAGAGCCACGGAGGGCTCAGGTCTCAGCACTCAGCGCGATAAGGAGCGAACTCCTAGCTATTCATGGTGGAGTGTTATGAAGGGTGCCGTTGTCAAATATTATCAAGCTGTCTCGTAGCTCGGCTGCAGGCCACGAACGTATCACTCTGACCCCCCACCTGATTTTTCAACGTGCGCACCAGCCAAGATGGGAGCACCTGGACGGATGCTTTGCGCCCTGAAAACTACTAGCGCGCTCAATTCGGCTTATAGTCATCGATGAGATGTGCCGAGAAGCGGTGCATTCAGGGTGACGTCACAGGGAGAAGCCCAACAGCGGTGAAAAGTCTAGCTCCGTCAGTCACTTCCCGTCCAGGTTTCAACGTCGCTATCCTCCACTGAAGATTGCGACTGACCTACCGACTGGAGTGATTGACCGACCGACCGACAGCAGTGACAAAAGTGATGGAAAGCCTGAAACGACTATTATACCTGGGCTCACGACGGAATTGACCGACAAAATGACCGACTAGCCAACCACCTAATTGAATAGCTGACTGGACTGCCTAAGCTACTGTGAATGGCTGATCAACTTGAAACGTCTCACCAGCTGGGAGCAATTAATCGACCTTACTGACTGGGACTTACTAACACCGCCACTCTCTGACTGGAACTGGCTGATCGAATGGGGCTACCTGAGCGAGTGAGACTGACTAAATTAACATCCCCACTCTTGTTGAGAAAGGAAGCGACCCAGGTGATTCGATGGATGTTGTACGTTGACGGGTACGTGTCAACTTTCGTCGAGCGCAGCGTAAGTCCTGCCTTCTGTAGAATGTGGCAGCCTCTGTCCGTATACATTGTCCGTATACTTATAGCATATAGCAGAACGACCTCGCTTTCTAAAGAAAAAAAAACTTCAAAAAAGCAGAATTTCCTCTCGTCGTAGAAGCAACGTCCGATACGCCCCAACATGGATGCATGCGTGTAAAGCGTAGCCAATATATATATATATATTCACTCCATAATTTTCATATACTGGATGCAGTTCAGACATCTATCTGCCGTTGGCACAAGTGCTGCAAACACATCTTCAAAATGCTGAGAACTTAGCTACAGCCACCCGTAAATATGCCCTTCCCCCGAAAAAAGGAAGGAAAGAAAGCGCTGTGGGACATCACCCAATGGAAAGCGAATGTCTAGCAACGCTGGTTGACCAAGAAAAAACGGACAGACGGAGAGCCAATGTCAGCTAATCATACACCCTAAACGTGTTCACTGATAAATGTGATTTTCTGTGCCTGTAACAGTCACAATAGTTTTACTGCATAGATCCTAAACTTGGTAACACCTTTATTGTCGTTGAACGAAATCACATTAGTCAGTTATCAGATTTCACGTTTAGAGTGTAGGTGGGCAACATCGGGTGCTTGTCCCAACGTTGGTCCATTCGTCCATCCGTTTTCTTTTGTTGTTGTTGTCGTCGTCGTCGTCGTTTGTTTGTTTGTTTGTTTTGTTTGTTTGTTTAGAGGGAGGGGGCGATGAGTGGAAGAGGGACCACATTTACACGTCCGTGGGCCAGTAGCACCACAAACTTCGGGCTGCATACGCCTACTCGATCTTCATGTTCGCTCTATTTGTGTCGACTGAACTCAGTTTTTTATTTATTCTCCGAAGGCATGGTTTGTATTACGCATATACCGCATTTTCTCGCATACAACCCGTACCTAAAAAAAAAAAACCGGGAAAATATACTTCTAGTGTGGCGATTTGGGCTTTTCTTTTTCTCTTGTTGTAGGGTTGAATTTAGAGGCGAGTGTTGTATACCGGGGTGGGTTAAATCAACGCTGCCGCTCTCACAGCTGCTGCGGCTTGATTGGGCCGAATAAAAGATGTGGGAAAAAAAAAGTCTTACTGAGCATGCTCAGTTGGGCAACTGGGTCCCCAACCTCTGACGTCACTGCGGCAGCCTTTCGGCCTTGAAATTTAGTCGGCGTTGGTTAAATGCGAGCAACTACGGTACATTTTTTTTTTTTGCGGTCGTATCGTACGCGGGCCGCGTTCCTCCAGACGCGGACGTCGTCCACGGTGGGTGGGAACGGCCGCGGGAACGCGTTCCTCGACCATCCGGCCGGGCGTCGTTGCGGGCCGCTATCTGGAATTCCTTCCGCTTTAACTGGCGAGAAAAGGGAGGCGAAGGAGATGATGGCGCCTACACACCGGATGCTAAAAGGCGTCGGCAGCCCTGAAAAAACAAAAAAAGAAGTGTTGATAGCAGAGGGGTGAAATCATTACGCCTCGCTCCGTACGCGCTAAGGAATTGCGTACACTGCGACATGCGTGCATGCGCAGAGCGTTGCCGTATGCGCGTCTGGGCACGTAGATGGTCCGTTACTGCACAATGCACCCAAAGAAAAAAAACAGAAATAAAGAAAAGGAAAAGTACAAGGGACGCATGGATGTGAAGTCAGGGCATGCGTGCCGTGAAGGTTCTCACCTCCGACAACACCACCCGCGTGGCTGCATTTATAAACGGCGTCTGTAGAGGGCGCTCTTGATGGAGCCGCCAGCTGATGCAACCTCCGCAGGGGAAAACACTCCTTGGTTTTTTTCAGCTTACGTTTGGGCCATCAAAGAGAGCTACGTAACACGTATACCAGTCGTAGCAGCGGTAATGGGGTTGTTTATTTAGAACATGACACGTCGACTTTCGCAGGAGTCTATTGAAACAGCAGAGCCACTTAACTGGCTGTCGATGAAAACTAACCGACGTAAATAGCACTAGGTTTAATATTGTGTCGAATAAAGAAAACGAGCTCTTAAGTTTGCACTTCTTTCCTTTAACTGGCTGCTGTAATATATAGTAATAGTAGCAGTTAATAGCAGTATATAAAAGTAAGTACCAACAGTAAGCAGTAATATGAAAAGTAGGCCCGCAGGTCGCGGGATTGAATCCCGGCTGCTGCATTTTCGATGGAGGCGAAAATGCTGTGGGCCCCTGTGCTCGGAATTTGGTGCACGCTAAAGAGAACCCCAGGTGGTCAAATTTTCCGGAGTCCTCCACTACGACGTCTCTCACAATCACATGTTGGTTTTGGGACGTTAAACACCACATGCCTATCGTATCTATCTATCTAATATCAAAAGTATAGTAGCAGAAGCAGCATGTAATTGCCTGTTTATTTAAAAAGAAAAATCGCGACGTTGTAACTGCGCAAGCGCTCGAGGCACGATTCTACGTGCATCCGCGAGAATATACCACGTGAACTTGCGCCGTGGATGCACAATCGACGTTTAAGTTTTTTAAATCCCACGTAGTGGATGAACCTTAATCCATGATTGATATGTGGGGTTTAACGTCCCAGAACCACCATACGATTACGGGAGACGCCGTAGTGGAGGGCTCCGGAAATTTTGACTACCTTGGGTTATTTAACGTGCACCCAAATTTGAGCACACGGGTCTACAACATCTCCGCCCCCATCGGAAATGCAGCCGCCGCAGCCGGGATTCGATATACCGCGACCTGCGGGTCAGCAGCCGAGTACCTTAGCCACTAGACCAACGCGGCGGGGCGAACCTAAACCACTAAACCAGTTTAGCTCATGTCTTAGTCGGTTGTCACTTGTTTCTTTTCTCGTGTGCGCGCTATAGATACGGTAACTGTCTTCACTAAAAAAAAGACAATTAAAGAAAGCAACAATACATATTCAGCTTGATTGCCATCCGTCCAGGTAAATGAGTTCAGAACCGAGTGAATCACTGAACCACTCTCTCTCGATCTCCCTTTGTGCCACGTTATCAGTCGCATAAATGAGGCATTGCTCAACAAGGGCGACATCCTCTATGGGCTGACGTCGGGTTCAGTACAGCTGGCAAACAAGCCTTTGGGGACAATGCGTTCGTAAACGGGAAATGCACCCCTCCCAGCACTGCGCAAACGTGAAAACGGGTTCGCCACAAAGGTAGAGAGAGAGAGTATATATGCCCCACCGTATAATGTCGCTCTTGTACACTAGTGCGACAATGAATCCCGCTTCCCCTTCCTGGCAGATGACGACGACGGCTCCATTGTAAATGAGCCACTGCAGCCGCGGCCGCACCTTTCAATATTCATAACGTCGCATGCGTGCCTTTAAAAAGACGTATATACGTAACGTTCGGTGACGGAATGTTGCCCAAATAACACGCCCGCAATGAGCGGCCGTGTCGAAATGAGGCATTTCCTGAACCGACGAAGCAGTCGATGCCGATGTGGTATATAGTTTCGCCGAAGCTCAGCTTGGGGCATGCATTATATAAGCAGCCGTTTATAGAGGTGAATCGGTTAGGCAACTTATCCGGAGTTTTACGCGCCGAAATCACGATATCATTATGAGAGACGCCGTGTATAGTGGAGGGCTCCGGAAATTTCGACCACCTGGGGTTCCTTATTAACGTGCCTCCCATCTCACAGCACAAGGGTCTCTCGAGAATTTCGCCTACACCAAAAAGCGACCGCCACCGACGGGACGGATCTCGCAAACTTCGGACCAGCAGCCGGTCACCGTAAACAGTCACTCATCCACCGTGGCGTATTATACGCGACCTGACGTCACTGGTTCACGCATAGATAAGGATAACTATAGATGTGACCATGGGTGACTGCAATCGATCAGCCGTAAGACGGAGTCGATGGGTAGCAGATGGATTATAGACTGTTTTAATCTTAGGCGAGAGCATCTATAAGACTTTCTTCCTGAGGAAAACTTTACGAGACGATAAGGTCAGTTTGTGAATGCAGGCCTATATCTGTCTCTTCCCCATTCTCGCAGCTCCGATCATTTTCGGGGTTTAACATCCCAAAACCACGGTGATAATGAGGGATGTCGTATTCCGGGAATTCCGACCACGCGGGGTTCTTTGACGTCCGCCTAAATCTACGGGCCTTTAGCATTTTCGCCTCCATCAAAACGCTGCAGCCAGAATTCGGCAGTCAATTAAGCACCATGGCTATACTATATAGCCTACGCAGCGGGTTTTCCCGCAGCTCCAAGATGTGAATTTTATATTTTACTTCTATATATGGGACTCGCCCTGCCGCGGTGGTCTAGTGGCCAAAGTACTCGAGCTGCTCACCTGCAGGTCGCGGGACCGAATCTCGGTTGCGGTGGCTGCATTTTCGATGGAGGCGGAAATGTTGTAGGCCCGTGTGCTCAGATTTGGGTGCACGTTAAAGAACCCCAGGTGGTCGAAATTCCCGGAGCCCTCCACTGCGAGGTCTCTCACGATCAAATGGTTGTTTTGGGACGTTAAACCCCACATATCAATCAATCAGTCAAACCATATATGGGACTCTCGGCGCTTATGGGAGTCGATTCGTGCTAATTGTGGCGGTGATTATGCGACGCCTATACCAGAGGAGCTTATCCGCGCTGTCGAAAGCGGTGCATCTGTCGCTTCTGACATAATCCATCGCCAACCGTGGGAGAAACACGCGGCCGCAAATCACGCAATGCGCGTGTGCAATAATACGGCCTGCAACTAAACGCCCCTGGATATTACGAAATCAAGGACGCGTTACTTACGTTTGTATAGTCTGCGTTGTTTCGTTTTTTATTCCGGGATGTTTACAATGATGGGGCGAAAAAACAAACAAAGAGCTTTCAAAGTACTTTGTGCAATCGCCTAATACGACGCGATCGATGATGATGATGCCAGCCTCAATGTATGGCTCACACCTACTCTGGAGATTGGCCAACAAACGTAATTTATAAGTAAATGTGATCCCATAGGAATGGTATATGCCTATTGAATTACAGAACAGTGAAAATAAATTAATAATGTTAATTTACATATTAGAGATACTGTGGTAGTGAAAGCGATCTTATTCTTTTCCTTCTCTGCCTATTGCATTGTTCAGCTCCACCCACCCCTCCCCTCCGAAAGCTTTCTCCACCAAATGGATGGTTCTGCATAGCCTCCAAGATCGGAAGCACGGCAAGCTTTCTGGACTTCATTTAGTTCTGCATCGCCTCTGTGATCGTACAACTACCCTTGTTTTTCGGAGATTTTGGATTTTTGGATGTCGTGTGATGACGCCTGTCGTGTTCGCGCCACCGACGATTAGTTTTCGTGTGTTATGGCTGTCGCCTTAAGAAAGAAGGCGCGAGTGAAAATGACGAATATATGGCTTAAGCGCTGACGTCACAAGAAAGCGCCACGTCGGCGCACTGGATGCATGGTAGGACGCGAGTTTTGCACCGCTTCCAAGTTCATTGCAGTTATCCTCGCATCACTTCCAAGTTCACTTGCTACCGACACACAGATGTCATCAACAATGTCGCCACATCGTTATCACGTAGATGCACGTTAAGTGCAATGCTAGTATGCTGCCTTTACGTCATTAAATGGATTGACATGTGGGGTTTAACGTCCCAAAACCGCCGTATGATTATGAGTGATGCCGTAGTGGAGGGCTCCGGAAATTTCGACCACCTGGGGTTCTCTAACGCGCACCCAAATCTGAGCACACGGGCCTATACAGCATTTCCGCCTCCATCGGAAATGCAGCCGCCGCAGCCGGGTTTCGATCCCGCGACCTGCGGGTCAGCAGCCGAGTACCTTAGCCACTATACCACCGCGGCGGGGCTTACGTCATCAAACTACTTTATGAATCTGCGTGCATGACGTCACGCGCCAACAAATTTTAAGAGCCCGAGTAAGCAGCTTTGATGAACGCCACGGGCGTCATCACCGTTAACGTGCCCGACGGGGCGGCGGCCGATGACTCCGTCATAACCCTCGCAACTGCGGGCATCGAATGATATCCGGCGAGATTACGGTATCCCGAGAGGTCACAGCTTACAAGTGGGCTTACGCGCAGAAGCGAGGGATTGAGTTGCGACGACACGTTCCGTCTCTCGCGGGGCGGATTACGCGAAAGTGCTGTGGCACCCGTGAAAGGCGGTTGCGCGCTATAGACTGCTGTTATTCTTCGCTTTTGCAACTTCCGCAGCAGTGCACCGTATTGTCGCCCCGAAACACGGCGCCGCTTTGCAATGTTGTCGCACGGGCTGTGCAGTGTTGCTTGAAGAGGCAACGGTCGTTTTACTTTGGTGTAGCGCGTCCAAGCCAAGCGCTGACAGATCGTGCGGCTTTGCCTCCGACGCTTGGTGAGTCGAAATCACATTGTTCTTTCATCATCATCATCATCATCATCATCATAATCATCATCATCGTCCTTACTACGCCCACTACAGGGCAAAAGCCGCTCTCATGATCCGCCAATCAACTATGGTCTTTGTGCTTTCTGCTGCCTCGTTGTACCTGCCAACTTTTTAATCTCATCGGCCCACCTAACTTTCTGTCTCCCCTCCGTGCGTTTGCCTTCTCTGGGAATACAGTCAGTTACCCTCAATGACCAGCGGCTATCTTGCCTATACGTGCTATAGGTACCCGGCCCATGTCCATTTCTTCTTCTTGATTTGTCTGATTTCTTCTCCTTCTCCTTAGGTTAGGTTAGGTTTGGTTAGTTTCAGCGATGATAAAATTAACCCCGGTTTGTTCCTTGGCCCACACTGATTTTTTCTTGTCCCTTAAGGTTACTACACCTATCATTTTTTTCCTTTCCATTACTCGCTTGATAGGTAAGTACCGGCAAGATGCAGCTGTTATATACCTTCTTCTAGAGGGTTAGGGGCACATTACCATTCATGATTTCAGTATGCTTGTCGAATGTGATCCACCCCATTATGTATCGTCGCTTATACTCATAAATTCAAATTTGGAATACGGGATGAATGCAGCTGGCTTGCGTTCCCCAAGAAGTCAATGCCCGTACTCAAGGGAGTCGGCAGGGTTTCGTCTTGAGGGGCGAGAGGGGTGAAAACCTGTGTTTAATCGTGACTAGAGAACGGGGGGGGGGGAGATGATGCCCTAGTGTTATTTGGGTGAATGAAGGGGGGGGGGGAAGAAGTGCTCCTCCAGCGTCTCCCTGCCGGTGTCAATGCTCTGCTCCGTAGGAGCCAATCAGCGTCCAGGCGCAGACGAAGCGCAAATGCGTTGTATACACCGATGATATATATGTGAATCTTCGGAGTGTGGAACTCGCTTGCTGGATTCCGTGCCGACCGGTTGTGCCCTCGCGATTTCCGACGTCAGCGTAGCTCTGGCCGACTGGGCTCGCCCTACGTCACCTCCCGACGCCGACGACCTTCGACGACAGTGTAGCTCTGACCGACTGGACTTGCTCTACGCCATCTACTGACGCCGACAAGAGCTCTCGCAAGTGGTGCCCCGTCTTCGGACACCTGTGACTGTGTTTCCATCTTTCCTATCTCTCCTATCCCCTCGATATGTCGTCGCTCTCTGGCATACTTGTTCTCTCTCTCTCTACACCTTTATTTCTATCCTTTTAATCCCTCCTCACCCCTATCCCTTGTGAGCTACTGTTGAGGTGTCGCTCACTGAAGCAGACAGTTACGGGGCTCACTTTTCTCTTCCTCTCTCTCTTAAGAATCACCTTCTCTTCGAAGTGTATACCAAGTATACTTCTGTAAATTAGCTGATTAACTTGCATCAGCCAGTTATACTCTAGGTAAGTGTGCCCACGCGCGCGTCAATGAAGGATGACAGAAATAAAAAACGCTTTAATCAGCTAAAAGTGAGAAATGAAACATTCAAGCTGAAACGTGCGGCTCCGGCTACTCGTTGGTTTTATCCTGACGCTTCGTCAATGTCTTTGTCAGTTGTTGGTTACGTCTTCCCAGAAGTCTTTATCGTCGTTCGGCGTCAGTGTGTTCGTATATAGTTCATCTTTCGTTAACAGTAGAAATTACCTAAAATCTGGGGCACAAGTACGCGCTATGCGCACAGAGGAAAGACGAATTTTTCTTTCGCGCCTAACCATGTACGCCACTTTCCCGAAACAAACTAAAATAAAAAAAAATCGGACAACAGTGGCATCTCCACGCTAGTGGTGTCAAGACCGAAGGACTTAAGCGCAGAGTATGCGTGGCCTTCTTTCTGCATCTGTTTTATTTTTATTGTATCTCTAGTTTTCTCTTTCTCTCTTATTCTATCATCATTTCTTTTTTCACTGACTGCCTCTGATGCGCTCGCTCTTTTGGCATTTCTTTTAATTTCGCTGTATTTCTTTGTCCATTTGTTTTTCTCTTTCTGCGCCTTACTGCCACTTACTTTCTTTCTTTCTCTCTCTCTCTCTCGTTCGTATCTTTCACTCACTCCACTTTGCTGAGTAGAGTATTCGTTTAAATCTGGTACCTGGCAGATACTCGGTAGTAGGGCTTGCCCAATTCCTGTGGCGCCTATCCACCAGAGGCGTTTTTTTTTTTTTGCAACTCCAGACAAGCTTGACGTTTTGATATAAACGTTGTGACAAAAAACTACAGCGGGCTACAGCGGCTTCGTTGTCAGAAACTCCTACTAGTATTATCATTTTTTTTTATCCCGACGTTTCGGATCTTGCACCGGTCTCCTCCTCCTCCTCATTCTTCAGCCGGTGAATGACGCGAAGCGGCAGTGCTTGTTATATACGCGCGTTTTCCGGTCCTCTTGACAGGCGGGCAGACTAGGAAGAACACTCGGCCGCCGTTGACTCTCAAGGTCCGTGACTATATAGCGTATACGAATGGTGTGTGCCATCCAATCTGCCTGGCTGTCGAGTCGCCTGTCAAACGAAGCACCACCGCAAGCGTGCGCATACGTAAGCACTGCTACGTGAGTCACTCCATCTTACGCACGATGAAGATGCCGCATGGCCTCCGAAACGTCAGGATTAAAAATAACCTCTTGGCTGGAGTTTTACGGTGACCCTGTCTTCACACTGGCGCCACACGGTGTAATGCTGATCGCGATTAAAACCGACGCTGATCAAATTGCTCAACAGCGATTGGCTCCCTTTCTGCATGTAGCGTAAAGAAGCCAATCGTGATCGAGAAATTCGATACGGATTAGGCCCGATCGCGATCGAAAGTGGCTGTTTGATACACGCTTTTCGCCAACCGCGCGCCGCCATCGTCGTGCACGGGATAGAAAGAGGATAAACGCTCCTCGACTCGACTTCCACCCTTCACTCGACAGAGTGAAGCACTGCGCCACCGCTCGGCTGAAAATGACGCTGCGCTACTCGAGAATCGCAGCAGATTATCCCTGATATGCAGTGACTTGCCGTTCTTAGAGATGGCGCTCCCGTCGGCTTTCTCAAGTGAAAATAAAGCGTCGAGTGAAGGGACGTTCTAGAATACGGTGGTATAGCGTGTGTAACAGCGGTCTTCGATGCGGCTGCGCGGGGAGTCGAACCCGCTACTTCGTCGGGCTCGACATTCGTGAGACGGCGTAATACGGGACGATGGCGCCGGAGAAGGGCAAGCAGGTTCGGCGTTATTTTCTTTCCCCGCGATGGCTGCAGCGCGCGCGACCGAACTCCGTATCTTCGCGGAGTGTATATAGACGTCCACCGGGCACGTCTTTCTGGTTTGTTTTTACGACGGCCGCTCTTATCTCCTCCTCCTTTTAAAAAGGTGGTCATTCCGCTGACCGGCAAGTCCTCCGTTATCTGGGCCGACCTCCGACTCCCGTGCGCGTGTCTTCTGGCGCGTCCGACTCTCCATGTTATAAAGGGATAAATAAAAAGAGTGATGATTCAGCAGAAAGAGTCATTGCATGGCATAACTGTCGTTCAAACGCACAAAGAAACACAAAGCAACCAACCAGTCCAAATGTCGATTCCGTCGAAAAAGAGTCTTCATATTATAGTAGGGTATGGCCAATATTACTTAATATTTTGCAATAGAAGCGTGGAATTTTTTTTTCTTGCGTGGAAGAAGGGGAGAGGTTTGACTTTCATTTGTGTATACTCCTGCGTGTGTTAGCATGCGCGCGTGCGTAGCTACACATACAAAACTTGAAAAAGAGTGTGGGGGAGGTCTTTTGAACCCCCCCCCCCTCACACTCTCATTTTGGCTGCGACTAGTGTGTTGCGCTGCCACGGCCACTGGATGCAAAAAGCTCAGTAGTGATCGTGGAATCCTGCGCGGTATCCTGTTGCATTTGTACCGGGTGGAAGGAGGGGGGGGGGGGGGCACTCGTGTGCGTAACTGTAGGAACACATTAGAGAAGTCCCAAATCGGTCGATATGAATAGCGCCCTCAGTATGCCATGCTTCATAAAAATAGCATGCTTCTAGTAGGCGCATGTAAAAACTACTACCTTCAATTGCGTTAACGAACAGAATTGAAGCACTCTGTACACCGGAAATTACATCTGCAGTGCAGCAAGATCCGGCACAGGAACACGTGCTATCTCGCGTGTTTTGCGGGGATGAACAGTACTCACGTATTGTTTGAAACACGACAATTTAGGGCTATTGACGGACGTGATGCAGTCCTTGAGTGAAGTTACAAGCGTGTGGTATACTGGAGGAGGTCCCGATGCATTCTTTTGACTATAGGACCTCCTCCTGTATACCACGCGCTTGTAACTTCACTGAACTTTTATTAATAAAATTCTGATTCTGATGATTTGGTTTACAGCGTGTTCAGTTCGGGTCATCGACTGACTGATTAAAACTACTGAAATGTGATAAACTGAAATATTTTTTATTGCAGTTTGGGTCAAATCGGTGTAAAATGGAAGAGCCACCGTCATCTTTAGGAGACCGGATTCGTCGCGGCACTAAAAAAAAAAAAAAGATGTCTCTTTCGAATCCGTGCGTATTGTACGTCCGTGCTGTACGTAGTTACATGCAGCGCGAATAAAACTAACTTTCCACGCGCTTTAGCGCATCCGGAAAAAAACATCGAGCCTCCTCGAAGGCGTAAAAAGGCAACGGCCATGTGACTCGGATAGTCAGCACGCCGACGATAACAGATTAAACGCGCGTGTTGTTGTATCGTTTATTTCTTCCTTTTTCTTTTCTCGTTGAAACTTCGTAACCACCACGCAGACTGAAAAAAAAAGTCCCTTCCGAAAAAATAATAATAAGTCCTGCATCCAAATTTCAACATCGTGGGGTGCCATTGCGCGCGTTGCTCGTCGGTTTCGTCATAACCAAACGGCATTTCCGTCGCGCCCTCCCACTCTTCCCCTTCCTCAGGCGTGGGCCATGACCCCCTCAAAGACCCAGTGGGGGGTGGTCCGCGAAGTCTGGTCTATGTAGCGACGGTCGTCAACAGGCCGGAGCCAGCTTCCGATATCGCCTTCTCTCTCCCACAAATGCTCCTTTCTTGAGAAAGAGCACAGGCGTCTTCCCCACCACACGGTAGGAAGGAGAGGGAGAGGGGGACGCCTGCTCGTTGTCGCCCGTCTCCGGCGAGACTAGCAGACGGCGACCATGAAAAAAAAAAACGACAGAAACACACATATATACGAAGAAAATCGGCCCCCTTAAGTACGCCGCTTCTGGAGTAAAATGGTCGCCACAGTAAGCGACAAGGCTCTGTTGAACAGTACCCCTCTTCCACGTTCCGCCCCTGCCCCCCCCCCCCCTTTTCATACTCTCCGCACCACATTCTCCCTCCCGTTGAGGTGGTGCATAGCCTCCTCTATATAGGAGGCTATGGGTGGTGGTAGCGGTGGTGACTCGGTCAAGATGGAACGCGCCACGCCTCTTCCTTCTCCTCCGGCTCACAACACCCTTTCCCCGCGTCCACTCTCTCCCATCTCGGTTCCGTTACCGCGTGTTTTCAAAAACTGCATTGCCCGCTCCGGGCGCGGCATCTGAAAGTTCGTCCAAAAAAATCTTACCTACACTTTTTTTTTTCCCACGTGTTTGTTCGCAGTTGTTATCCCGCGGAACGACTTCAGTTGCTGCGAAAATTCTGACAACCCTCCGAGAAGAATCGGGCGAGTCCGGAGCCCGGGACGGGTGACTTGTCCGCATTGCACACGTCTATGCACTTCTCACCACGACTGGCCGAGTGGGAGGGTGTCTAAATTTAAACCCCGGTGTGCTCGGCGCCGAATCCACCCTGAAGATTCACAAGCTCGCGACCCGAGCTGGAACCGGTCGACCCTGCAGTGACGGACAAGCCACATCTCGTTTTACATACGAGACAAGTGAAGCAGTGTGCCTGTTCCGACCTGTCTTCGTCAAGTACCCACCTCGGAAAACCGTCGAAGCGGAGGAGGAGGAGGAAGCGTTTCCCGGTGCTGCACGGAATTGTGCGCGTTCAACTACGGAGTGGGCTTTCTTTCCGGTGGTTCGCGTCGTCTGGTGAGGTGGTCGGTTTTTAGTCCCCCGACAGCGAGCCTAAAAAAAGTGGAGCTCCACGCCCGTGCTCGACGGTGGTGCTTGTGGTGCGTCCGTCGGGAAAACCGTGGATACTGGTGACCAGCTGACCTGCTGTACGCTTGCTTGGGTGTGCGGGTGAGTGAGTGAAGTTTAAAAGACTTTTTTTTTTTTTTTTGTTGGCAAGCTGTTGCATCCTGACAAAAAAGCTTAACGAAATTCCTTGCCGGCCTAGTTGGTTCATTTTCTTATATATTCGAAAGCGCGGTTTCGACACGAGACGGAGCAAGGACGCTGAAAAACACGACAAGCGCACAAGACACGGCGCTTCCTTCAGTGTTACTCCTTCCTTTTGTCCTGTCTCGAATCAGCGCTGTCAAGTATTTAGGAAAAAAAAAAGGAATACACTGCCGCAACCCGACACGAAATGTACGAGGCACATCCACGAGCGCACACTATGCGCAATAAAAGTTAGTAAATCTTTGATTGTTTGATATGTGGGGTTTACCGTCTTAAAACCACCATATGACTATGAGAGACGCCTTAGTGGAGGGCTCCGGAAATTTCGACCACCTGGGGTTCATTAACGTGTGCACCCAAATCTGAGCACACGGGCCTACAACATTTCCGCCTCCATCGGAAATGCAGCCGCCGCAGCCGGGATTCGAACCCGCGACCTGCGGGTCAGCAGCCGAGTAACTTGGCCACTAGACCACCGCGGCGAGGCTAGTTAATCTGCGCTTGTGGGTCTGGCCTATAGGTGATTGTGTGGTTGCGTAATGCATTCCTTTCCATTGAGCTAGTGAAGCTTCATTATTGTACATACACACACGAAAAAAAGGTTCACCTTTTGCTCCTTTTGCGTTTAGTTTGTTCCGAGCTGTTCGCCACTACTAGGCGTGTAAATGCATTACGCAAGAGATCCTTACTTATGAAGTAAAAAAAAAAGTGAATCCGGTATACCGGCTTCATTAGAAAGCGGAATAACGGCGCTTCTGAGAGACACATCCGGCGCGCCGAATTCCGATAAATCGACGCTAACGAGTCATGCTCGGGATGACGGGACGTGTGACAGACACAGCTGGCTTGTCGCGCAGTGCAGCGGGCAAGCGTGTATCGAGTAAAGTTCGATTACCGCGCGTCAACGTCACTGGCACGCACTGACGAGAATGCTTAGGCGAGTCGGCACGACGTGTTCGTAATTAAAGAACAAAAGCGTGGTAGACGGAAAACCGGTAAAAGCGGGGACTGGAAACAAGAACGCTGTTGCTGGTCTTCTCTCTTAGGGGCGAAGCTCCTAAAGGCCTGGGTCTGTCCATCCCTTGTATGTATATGTACGTGACCGCCTTTAGTTCAACCTTTGCCAACTGACCACTACTTCGTCCATGCAGACATCCCACTACGCCCACGTCACGTTTCCACAATTTCACCGACCACAAAGTTGTTGTAGTGAAGGGGGAACGGAAGCGACGTATAGCAACCTTTTACGAGCCGCGGTGGTCTAGTGGCTAAGGTACTCGGCTGCTGACCCGCAGGGCGCGGGTTCGAATCCCGGCTGCGGCGGCTGCATTTCCGATGGAGGCGGAAATGTTGTAGGCCCGTGTGCTCAGATTTGGGTGCACGTTAAAGAACCCCAGGTGGTCTAAATTTCCGGAGCCCTCCACTACGGCGTCTCTCATAATCATATAGTGGTTTTGGGACGTTAAACCCCACATATCAATCAATCAATCAAGCAACCTTTTACGAATACTAAAACTTCTCGTATAAATATATACAGCGTATGTCACGTCTTTAATGATGTTAGTGGCCGATATTCAGAGATGGTTCACGGTTTAGCGATAAAACCCTCCAGCGCTTCTTACCCCCGTATTCACAAACGCCCCTCGACTCGACTTCCACCCTTCACTTGACAGAGTTGAGCACTGCGCCACCACTCGGCTGAAAATTACGCTGCGCTACTCAAGAATCACAGCAGATTATCGTTGATATGCGCAGACTTGCCGTGCCTAGGGAGGGCGCTTTCATCGGCTTTCTCAAGTGAAGGTGAAGCGTTGAGTGAAGGGACGTTCTATATTATAATACGGGGGTTAGATCCACTAATCATCATTCGCGCCGTGGATATGCTGTGATTTTTTTTACTGGTATTCCGAATTTTGCACATGCGCAGTACGCGGAAGCTCCAGCTTCGAATCGCAAACACGTAATAAGCAAGCTATACGATTCAGTGGCTAGCGGTTTCACCCTGGCGATTCAGAGGCCGCCTCTTCGTATCTCCGGTCGCAGAACGTGACTGAAGACACTCGCGTACTGCACTATATATATGTGCGTATGCCGCCATGGTGGTCTTGCGGTTTGGTGGTCCGCTGCTGTCCCGCAGGCCACGTGATCGAATCTTGGCGACGGCGGTCGCGTTTTCGATGGAGGCCGGAATGCTAAGGCCCGTGCACATAGATTTAGGTGCACGTTAAAAAAAAAAAAACTGCAGATAGTCGAAATTTTCGAAGCCCTCCACTACAGCGGCTTGCATAATCATACAGATGTTTTCGGACGATACACCCAAAGAATAATAATACTATAAATAATGCGCCAAGTGGGCGCGCTGGTCAAATATATATATATATATATATATATATATATATATATATATATATATATATATATATATATATATATATATATATATATATATCCCACACGCCACCCCGAAGCTTGCGTTTATTTCGATTCCGAAAATATAATAGCAAAACAAAATAACTTCCGAGAGAGCCTCTTTTTTTGTATATCTCGACTAGCGCAGGTTGATTTTTGCTTTTTCCTGCACGTGGCACACCTGTTAGAGTGTTAGAGCTATTCTTGGTAGTTTAATGATAAAGCAAATGCAGAAAATAGCGAATCGTTCAATATAAGTGCACCTATCGACTGGGCAATTGCCGGCAGAAGCATGCTGTATAGCTTTCGTATACGTGCAATGCATGGTCGTCGTGCTTCTTTATTTTTTTTTCAATCAATCAATGAATCAATTAATCAATCAGTCAATCAATCAATCAATCAATAAGTCAATCATGCGGAAACAGCACACCTCAAAATGTTTGATAAGGGATGCGGATGTTAACCTGTATTACAGCGGACGTATGGCCATATACTGTAGGGATTGTTTATTAAATTCCGCTTAAAATTCTTCCGTCGATATACGGAAGAAAAAAAAAAACTGGCAAGAAAGAAGGGTGGCGGAGGGAGAGGGGGTATCACCTTCTCAGCTTACCCGAGTACACACGCCTGCATACGAACAAATGTACTAGAGGGGAAAAAAAATGGGTCCCCTTCGAGAATGTCAATGGCACAACAGAATTGAGCGCTCACACAAACTTAACGGTTCATTTAAAATATCTTCCAGGCGATATTCGCTGTTGATATTCTGCGGATGATACACTCTACACAGTTTTGCGGAGAAACTGCCGAGTTACCCTAAAAAGGGCTCTTTGCTCCTCCAAAAAACAAAATTAGCGGAAAATATTGCACACAGCACGGCAAGGAGGGACACTTTTTTCCTTGTAGAGCAAAGCGCCCCCTTTTTCGAGTAACTGCAAGAATGTTCGCACCGTGCCTACACAAGCCTGTTTCCTTTCGGACGGTGCCGTAGCGTGGTGTGGTATACGCCCATACTGACTGAGCGGTCGCGACTTCTAAATCCCGCGTGTTTGCTGCGAATTTTCCGAAATTTATTTCTGATAGTGATGCTTGCACATCGACTGTACAACTAATCAAACGCTTGCACGCACTTTGAAAGGCTGGTTATGTTAGCCAAACCTGATTTTTTTTTTCTTTCGCGAACTGTTGTTCCCTTGAGAAGTAACCGCGAGAGTGTGGTTACTCGTTCGCAGTCACTCCCAAACAATGCTGCAATGGGTGTTGCAAGTTAGTTACTCCTCTAAAGGAGCAACCTCGATACCCCTTTTCCTCCTTTACTTCATGGAGCGTATAGAAACGTTCACGGGAATCAAACCCGCAGGCTATCTCGGCCGTGAAGTTTTAGGTCATTACTATAGCCTTTCAACGCGACAATTTCCGTCCGCCGCAGCTTTCGATAGCACATGCTTACCTTGGTACGCGGCGTAGTTATTTCCCCCCCCTCCCTTTTTTTTTTTCGTATGCGGAAACAACACACCTGTCCCAGCTCCGGTGACCTACCTATAGACTGTCACCCGTGTGGCACATCTGCACTGTCGCTGTGTAGTTCAGCGATCAGTTCGTGAGGCCACGCAAGATAGGCACGCTATAAAACGATCACGCGGCTCTATAACCCAGTTCGCATATACATCGACACGGATCCCCGACCGAACATGCATTTCGCTGAAGTCTTCCAGGTGCGTTTTCTTTTTTACCCCTGCAACTTTTGATCCGTTATACTTCACTCCCATCGATTCGGCGACACTTACGGCTGGAGTCGATATGGCAGGCGGTGTTAACACGTGGGCGAGTTATAACCGTCCCTGGCGGGGTTGCCCACGTGTTGTCACGCCTGGGGGTACGCTTATATGCGGCAGTTTGCGGTTAAACGATAAAGCTGCGGACGTTACACAATAATATGTGGGTTTTACGATCAAAACCACGATACGATTACGAGGGACGCCGTATAGTGGAGGACGTTGGAAATTCGGACAGTCATGAGGTGTCATTGAGCGTTCACTGACATCACACAGTACAGGTACAGGGGCCGCTGGCAAGTTTCGCATCCAAAGAAATGTTACCGCCGGGGCCAAGATGGAACCAAGGAGGATTAAAGAAAAATTGCTGCAGTGGAAGCTCCCGCAAAGCCTTGCCAGCAGAAGTGAAGCCGCCTTTTGCCACTGCCAAGATGGCGGAAACATGCTCTTTTCTGATAGTGGCCACTTAAAAATCAAGTGGCTTTGATGTGTTATGTACATGCTACGTTAGGTCTATATTAAAAGATAGTTGTTCCCGACGAAATAACACACACAGAAACGAGTGTGGATTACTGAATCTCCAAAGAACTTTGCCTTCAATTAGAGGCTCACTAAGGAAAACTAGTAACTGTAAGACGCACTTGGAGCACTATGTGACCCGAAAACAATGTTCCCACTCGTCGGGCGTGTGAAAGAAACGCTTCATATTTAATCGCTGAACGACGCACCGGTTTTTTCCTCGTTTTTGCTTAGCTGCATCCTTGCCTACGGGACGGCGTTCAGCTCTCCCATAGTACAGTGCCCTATACTCACAATCGTTACCCACTTTCTCTACCCTCCCCCCCCTGACCCTCATCTTTGCAACCATTTATTCTAAAGCGGGACGGCTCAGTGCTCTCCCGTAGTTGAGTACGAAGTACTCGAAATCGTTAAACATTTCATCTAAACAAACGATGATACTTTATCGTGCCCCTAGTAAGATGGCCGCCTCAGCCGCCATCTTGCCAGAGGAACGATTTCACTCCTGGGCAATCATTTCCGCTCCAGCAATATTTTTTTAAAATCCTCCTTGTATCGAATCCATTCGAGCACCATAACTACTGGATCCTAGGGGCTTAGTAAAAGTGCGCTTACTCATTAGCCTTTTCTTTTTATTTTTTTTTCTGAAGTGAAATTAACTGGCTTGCAGGAGTTATACGCAGGGTTTAGAAAAGAGAGAGAGAGAGAGATCTACACGTATCTTTAATAAAACTTGCCATAACGATGATGCACCAAGGGTGTTTTAAAATTTTCCTGGAGTGGAAATTCTTGCCCATGCATGAGTGAAGTCGTGCCAACCGTAAGATGGCGGCTGTGGCAGCCATCTTACTAGGGGCACGATGAGCTGTGTTTAGAAAAGGTTTATTTACACTATGTACGAAAAAAAAGTTACATAACATTCCAGTAATGGGCACATATACTTCGACAGATCTATGTACCACGACCAACATCACTACGTTCAAAGAAAGACATCATTGCTCTAATATGCATGACAATGTTGGCGTTCGATTGAGAAGGAGCGCTTTTCTCGCACGGCCAATGAGCTTAACTTGGCAACCTTTTCGTGCCAGTGCTCAAAGTGCCTCCTTATTTTCATTTTTTTTTCAATTTTCAAAATTTGTTTTATTGTTTTCTTGTACAAGACACAAGAAACAAAAGGATGTTGGGGCTAAAGGCATATAACCTGACAGAGGACCCAACACCCTTGTGTGTTTAGGAAAAGTAGGTAACGATTTAGAGTACTATAGGTACTCTACTATGGGAGAGCAACACCCTTGTGTGTGTTTAGAAAAAGTTATTAACGATTCAGAGTACTTGGTACTCTACTATGGGAGAGCATAAAGCCCTCACCACATGCGCAGCCAGACAGCTAGGCCGATTTGTGTTTAGAAAAAGTTGTTAACGATTTAGAGTACGATGTACTCTACTATGGGAGAGCAGATAGCCGCATTTGTACAGAGTTCGTACATCAAAAAAATAAAAATAAAAAACAGCTTTCGCGGCATCCAGACCTTCACGAACAAAAGAAGCAACAGAGCAAAGCATACTGGTTTCCTTTAGTAAGCATTGAATTCAAGGCAATTATTATTGAAGATTAAGTCACCGATACTATAGGCTCTGCGGAACATGTCTTCGGAAACAACTATCTGTTAATTTATAATTAACGTAGCCTTTAGACTAACGAATCAAATCCACTTGATGTCTGAGTGGGCATTACCAGAAAATAGTATGTTTCTGAGATATTTGCAAGGCAAAATCTGGCTCAGTCACAGCTGCTGGCAAAGCATTGCAGGAGCTTCCACTCCAGCAATTTTTTTTTAAACCTTCTTGTGATGCACCCTTGTCGTCTTCCCACAAGAACTCATTTTTGAAATCAGCTATCCGCCTCTGCTACTGTGTGCTTGGCTGTTGAGCCGAAGGCCGAGGGCGGTTCGATCCTGGCAATCGAAATGACTCGCATTTCGGTCGTGCCTAAATTGATGGAGGCCCGTGCGTAGAGCATGTAAGTGTATGAGCGGCAGAAATTTGCGGAGCCCCTCCACAACGGCAGCCCTCACAATCGTGTCGTGATCTTGGCAAAACTCTTAACCGACACAAGTGAACGTGTTCAAGCACTCCTTCCGTTTAGTAGGGCGATGAGAATACATTTATTTATTTATTTATTTATTTATTTATTTATTTATTTATTTATTTATTTATTTATTTATTTGAATATACTGCAGCCCTAATGCAGGGCTATAGCAGGGGTGGATGAGCTATACAAAACTAATACAAACAGATCAACAACAATAAAACTAAAATACAAAAGAAAACATCGCTATGGTATTGTAAACACGATCCTTACCTATTTTCTAGATGGTCAATAGCAGCATCAATGACATTTTGTAAAGATAGTGAACGAATACTGTCCAGTAGGGAATTCCAGAGGTCTACAGTACGTGGGGAAAAAAACTATATTTGAATGTGTTAGTACGAGCAAATAAAGGCTTTAGTGTTCAAGATGTGGGAGCTGTGGGTGCAAGATTCTTCCATAAATGCGACGTAGTTACCACCGAAGATGCCAGGAGAGGAGCTGATGACTGTATGTAATAGTTTTAAAGATTCGATGCAATAACGAGAATGTAATGGTACAATGTTCAGTGATTGTAGAGCCTGTGTTGGCGAAAAGTTGTGGCTGTAGTTACGGCATACGAAGCGGATGGCCTTACGTTGAACGCTATCGAGGATTTTTTAGGTCGCATTGTTTGTGACGGTACCAAACGACAGATGCGTATTCTAGAATAGGGCGAATCAACGTTTTATACAGAAGTGAATTTATGATTGATTGATATGTGGGGTTTAACGTCCCAAAACCACTACATGATTATGAGAGACGCCGTAGTGGAGGGCTCCGGAAATTTCGACCACCTGGGGTTCTTTAACGTGCACCCAAATCTGAAGTGAATTTATGGGAATCTGTAGAAAATGTTCAGACGCTGACAATGATCGTCCGGTTGTATACTTGCATTTCTTCCTTTTCCTTTTTTTCTTTCTAACGCGACAACATTAAAAAGTTCGTTTCGCAGAAATAGGGGCGACCATGTCGGTGGCGTTGGAAGAAAATAAATAATAAAATATTCCTGGTAAAGAGTATAATCAACGTTTTATACAGAATTATAAGATTTATGGGAATGTGTAGAAAATGTTCAGATACTGACAATGATCGTCCGGCTGTACCTGCATTTCTTCCATTTCCTTTTTTTTTCTTTCTAACGCGACAGCGTTAAAGAGTTCGTTTCGCAGTAACTGTAGGGGCGACCGTGTCGGCGGCGTCGGAAGAAAATAAATAATGAAATATTACGGGCAGAAACAGCGCACAAACTCAGGGGACGAAGAGAAGAGACACAAACAAGCGCTGACTCTCAACTGAAGAATTTATTGACATATACAAGTTATCTGAACACATAAGATAAAAATGCACAGAACATGCACAGATGGCCGGCGAATGGGAAAGAGTATAATCAACGTTTTACACAAAAGTGAATTTATGGGAATGTGTAGAAAATGTTTAGACGCTGACAATGATCGTCCGGTTGTACCTACATTTCTTCCATTTCCTTTTTTTTTCTTTATTTCTAACGCGACAGCGTTAAAGAGTTCGTTTCGCAGAAATAGGGGCGACCGTGTCGGCGGCGTTGGAAGAAAATAAATCATAAAATATTCCTGAATAAGAGCGGGGCATCAAACTGGGGTCGTTTGCGTGGCCGACAAGAGTGGCGATGTGGGCTTGTTGGTGAAACATTTGAAAGAAATTTCGAATGCGTGGTTTCGTTTGCGTGGCAAGCGGATGTTCTACCACACTGCTGGCTAAGTGTCTGCTTGGGAATACAGTGAAAGTGACGTCATCTCCTTGGGGAATGCAGTAAAGGTAACTTTCACGCTTTATAGACACGCGCGTCCTGTAAGCTTCAGAATACAACATGATATATTGCAGTAATAATGAGTTTTACACGCGTACAATACCATCGGGCACCAGAAAATGCGACTATCGTGATGAATTCGTGGCTTGAAGCCGCGGTCACCAACTACGAAATGCAAACAGTCACGCAGTGGGTGCATAACAAGTTCGAAAAGATTTCATGCCACTAAGCGTTTGAAGTGCGCACTAGGGACAGGCTATTGCGCTATTGCGTTAAACTCTTAATAGGCGCGCAATTTATTATCATTATTGTGCTCAGAAGATAAAAAATTGTTCTATCGGGAGACGCAAATTATGATTATTTGGTGATTAGAGAAATTTACAGTGAACATCAATAACATTCCAACAGAACATCGTGGCGAAACAAAACATGTACAGGCACACTAAAAATTTTTCAAAAAAAGAGATATGCTTATATGTACATTACATGGTAAACGAAAAACACACAAATGAAACGTAAACATGTATTTGTTACGTATTTACACGGCATTTACGCGGTATTTACACGGCATTGATGCCGGTACTCAAACTAACATCAGCCTGCCAAAACCAGGCAGGCCGAAAGACAAGTTTCACACGTTTCCCACTCACAAGAGGGAGAACCAGTGCCGAAGGAATTCCTCCTCACCGAGAAAGAACAGTTCCTCCGACCGAACAGAGGGCAGCTCTGTGTACAGTCGCTCCAAGGTACGGGGAGATTGTGGGACGGCCTGCTTCAAGCGCCTTACCTGCAGCGATTGCGCCAAAGAAAGTGAGCACCGGCCACAATGAGAAGACAGGCGAATCGGCCTCGAGAACAGCGGCCAGAAGAAACGAAGCGCGATTTATGCCAAGGTCACAAAATCCAGCACGCACGGCCCTCCAGAAAACACGAGTAACGACGCATTGCCTCAAAACATGCCGATTCATTTCTCGTATAGGAAGCAGTTTGGGCATGTTGCTGATTGGACCGTTCTCCACATTTCGATGCGGTCAAGGGTAGGAAGAACGCCCCACCCCAGCTGCCACATGAAGTCCCAGAGGTGGCCAGGCAGAGATGATGCCGTCAGCGCGCGGCCACGACACACGACTCAGTAATAACACGGTGCAGTACGTGGAAAATGCAGCTTAACGTGTCAAAGTGCTGTGTCGTTAGGTTAACCAAGAAAAAAAAACAGCCTTTTATCACAAATTGCTTCATGGAAAGGATACCGTTATCCGTGGTAAATGAATACAAGTATCTTGGCGTTGTCATCAACAGCACACTATCGTGGAATGATCATGTTCCCATGGTATCAGTTAAAGCCAGTCGCGTGCTGAACTTCCTTCGCCGCAATTTCAGAACCGCCCCCTCTGTTTTCAAACAAGTTCTTTACGTGTCTAATGTACGCCTTTTTTAGTATATGCTTGCACTGCCTGGGACCTGGCCACAAAGTTAAATATTGATGCATCGGAGCGCATTCAGAAACGTGCCGCCCGGTTTGTGACGGGTGATTACGACTTCACCAGAAGGTCTAGCGAAATTGTTAGTTCACCTGGTTGGCCGTTACTCTCCTGAAGGCGTAAATATATCAGGCTATGTCTTTTCTACAACCTAATAAACGACAAAACTGGGATCGATAAAAACAAATACATCAGACCACCAACATACATCTCATCACGACGGGACCATCCTTTGAAAGTGTGAATATATGTGCCGAACATCAACGTATGCAAATACTTTTTTTTCTAAAACTATTCACGAACAGAACAGTCTTCCAAAAAACATTTTGACCGCCCCTTCCACAGCGTTTTCTTCCCTTTTAAAGGAGTATGTGGTTAAACAATGGTACTGTATGCTGTGATTTAGGTATTTTTGATTTGTTTTTATTTTTTTCAGTGCCGCGCAATTCAACTTGTCCCCACTGATTTAAATGTACTTTGAATTTGTAAACCCCCCTACAACAATGCCCCCAGAGGGCGCTGTAGGTACAAGTATAAATAAATAAATAAATAAATAATGATTGATTTGTGGGGTTTAACGTCCCAAAACCACTATTTGATTATGAGAGACGCCGTAGTGGAGGGCTCCGGAAATTTTGACCACCTGGGGTTCTTTAACGTGCACCCAAATCTGAGTACACGGGCCTACATTTCCGCATCCATATAAATAAATAAATAAATAAATAAATAAATAAATAAATAAATAAATAAATAAATAAATAAGACTAAAGCGACTGTGGCGTGTCGGAGGAACTAACGGGAGCAACAAAACGGCTGTTGTGCCAACGAGCGGATTGTCCAACACATTTACACCGGGAGCTCTAACCCAGCTTAATCTTCCTCATCTTGCCTCTCGTCGTAAAATTTCACGCTTGTGCTTGTATCATAAGTTTTTTTCATTCCTTGCCACCAGGCAATGCATTCATCAGACCTGCACATCGGATATCACGACATTATCACCCCAACGCAGTATTCCCGTACGCCCAAAAACAAAGACCTTCCAGAAGTCATTTTTCCTTCAGACAGCACAAGGAACGACCTTCCCGCCCACATCGCCATGTCAACTCAGTTCGATCAATTTCAAAATGCCGTAAAATGTCATGTTTTATCTTCCTAATTATGATCTACTGCTGTGTTTCTATATTTTGTTATTGTTTGTGCCACTTTGCTCCTTTTTTTGTTTCGCCTGTTATGTTTTTTTTTGCCCACCCCTCATGTAATGTCCCTCGGGACCCTTGAGGTACTAATAAACGAACGAACGAACGACAGGTCGACAAGATTTGGCGAAAAAAAATGCGGCAGCTGTTGCATAAAACGAAAAGGAAGTGTTACTGATAGTGGGGCCCTGTTAAGAGGCACATTATAGGCATCAAATGCCGAAGGTGAGTGCTCAGAAAATAATAGGGAGTTTTCGAGTATGGGCCCCAAAGAAATAACGTCGAGGCAACTGCGCATGAGCAAAACCTGAATCGCTTTTGGGTTGGGGACGCTATTTCTCGAATTTAGCGGGAGCCCTGTTGGGAATTCCACCGCTGAACACCAGTTGTTGTGATCCCGGGGTGCTGTGGTAGCGTGGTGTAGCTTCGGGTTGAGGAAACGAACGCTTACGAGATGGGGATACGAAAAACAAACAGGTTTATGGCACTATTTACAAATATTTACAGCATGAGGTTAAGAGTTCGCAAACCACGAACGTGGTGGTTGAACCGCTACACAGTTCAGAGCCTTCACATACTACGAACGTGGTGGTTAAACCTTTACTTGGTTCAGAGCGACGTCCCGCATTCTGCGGCGCCGTTATAAGCCCTGTCGGGCTCCTCCTTCTTCAGTGGAACACCAATCACACACACACACAACAGGTGAGGGGTACGAGCATGCACGGCGCACGTGAACATCCAATTTCGAGTCAAGATCACTGCACTTAAAGGTGGCGCCAGAGAGGCTCTTGCTCGTCGTGTATGTCGCTGGTCGAGGGGTCCCAAGCTTCGGACAGCAGACATCAAACGGTCCGCCAATCTGTCCGCTCAATTAGCAGGGCACTTTGTGGCGGCGGTCGCCGTTTCTTCAAAGGAATACGCTGTCTTTGTTGTCCCCTCTGGAACGGCTTACAGCTTCGTGGCGACATGACGTCTCATCCGCCAGCTAGCAGGGACAATACCTGGCGGGCATAGGCATTCGGCGAGTCGGCTACTTGTTTGAGGATTACAAGAGCGCCGCTCCCCCGTCAGCTCTCGACGCTGGTTCCAAGAAAACCGGGGTTCCAGGCGCGGGAACACTGCCCGGCTACGCTTCTCAGAGACAGCATGGCGCCTACTGATGGCGGTCATAACAGCTTCCCCCTCGCCAGATGAGTCACGGAGGGCAGTGGTCAACACTGCTGCTCGCAGGGACGACGAAAGGGTCCGTAGTTGAATGCCAGGAACTGGCCTTCGCTTATGGCATGGTCCGGGTGATCGCCGAATCTTCGACAGCATCTCTGATACTCGACCACATGTACAAGCAAGCACTCGGCCCCCTTCGAACAAACCAAGCCAAAAGAGGGATGGCAAACCAATTTTAATTACTAGCTTTAACAAAAAGCTCACACTCTAAACTCTCAGGACTCACTTGAGCTGAGAAACCAGACGTGCTACCTTATAAATTTACATAAGATGCACGAAAAAAACTAAAATATCAATTTTGATACACCAAGAGCACTCCAGAATGGTTTAGAAAGAGCGGCTGAGCGCGTCAGCGTTTCCATTCAATTTGCCCTTTACCCAATGCCAAAATTATATTTTCGAAGAATCAAGCTCCGCCTCACAAGGCGACTGTTCTTTGATGTCACGGTTTGCAGCCAAGGGGACAATGGTCTGTATCTATTTTAAATTTAGCACCTCCGAGATAACGCTGCAACTGATCAATAGCCTACACAAGGCAAGTGCATTCATTTCCTGAAGCGCAGTATGTTATCTCACGAGAGCCTAAATTCTTGCTCAAGCAAAGCACAGCTTTGCTTGTTACCACTGTCGTCCTGACATAGAACGGCACCTAGGCCTCGATCTCTCACCTAACACCGAACCGTTAATTCTCGGTAGTCAACAGAAGCTTTCTAAACCGGATGACGATCAGTATTGCCTCTTCACTTAAGAAGGCTGCCTCCTCCTTTTAATCACTGACTACTTTCATCGGTTCTGTCCCGCTGAGAGCATCAGTCAGGAACTCGGATTCAGTGAGCGCTAATTTTGTCCGAACGTCCGTCTTTGTTTACGGCCGCCCATAATTGTCTACCACTGAGACATAAAGCTATCTAGCTTTTCTGAATCTTTGGCCTACACTGTGGCCAAAATACTCTTAATTTGCTCAGAATTAAAAAGCTTACTGTTTCGCTCATATGATCACTTGACCAATCGCTCTTCAAAATATAGCCAACAAAACATTGCTTTTTAAAAGGCTCATTTGGTTAAAGTTACCAGCTTATGCAAACGCTTCTGAGAGAAAAAAAAAGACACTGAGCTCTCCTGAGCTTTTTAATTACTACTCTCATTCCTACAGCGTTGCAAGATACATGGTACTGTTAACCAGACGCATAATCCCTCACAGTTTGTCTTAATGTTCATTCAAACGTTACGTTGTAACACACCGTGTACAACACAAAAGTAATTCTAGGTAAAAACACCTAAAAAGCAATTGCATAGGTTTTATGCCAAAACCGTGCAATAAGATTCTCAATGCGCGCAACGGAAACTCTACCGTGTCGCGCCAAACTTAATCATTTTACGAACCACTTGGTCTGTGTTAACATCTTCCTTCAAATGCTCGTTCACTCCAAATCCACTTGACAGTGAAGGCATACGATATAACACTAAACCTTAAAAACACTCGAAAATAACACTTTTTCTCGGTTTTTACCTTACGCAAATTTTCGCACTCGTGATTAAACTGACTTCAATTTTCAGCCTTTAGTTCAACGGTTTTCCTTTTGAAAAATTAACTCCGCATCACGTAACTTACAAAATTAAAAAGGCTCAAATCTGCAATTCCAATGCAACACTGAGTAACAATATTTGACCCGCCTGTGCAAAAGTTACTCGAACTGACCATTCCCCCTTTTCTCATGGTTCTTTTAATCGCACACGATGGGGTCGTGGTCCCGACAGTTTTCGAGCACGCCAGAAGCTACAAAATGCACAAACCCTAAGCAGTGCACTGCCGTCACACCTCATTTTCCATTTCGGCTGGCTCCACTCAGGAATGTGCAAGGGACGGCAGATGCAGGGGGGGAGCCTGTGACATTTTCTCTTTGTATTCACCCCTGCGCGCTATTTAGCCACTCTGCCCTTTCGACTTTGACCCTTCGGGCAAGGCCGCTTTTCCGAAGTCGTCGAGCTGAACCGCGCGCTTCGTTGGGGTGACGCACCTCCCTTTCTCCCTCCACACCTGGCTCGCCGCTTGTGCCTCCATGAACAGCCCCATTGACGTTTCCTTGAACGGATTAGTGGCCTACCCTTTCGTCTTTCGCGGGACGGTGTGGGACCAGTCCTATGCTTAGGCAGTGCCGAACGCTTTCGCTTCTTTGTTTTTCGGCGATGTTTGCTTGCCTCTTCTCTCTCGATGCCATCGTCATGTCGCGTCGTGACCTCAGAAGTCGGGAAGCTCGTTGGAGCTAGTGCTAGGTCTTTCCTCCCGCTTACGCCTTTTGAACTCTGTATCACGACGGACTGTCGGACCAAATTTTCTCTGTCAACGCTGATGAAACCATTAACTGGGCCCTCTCCGATGGCATCGCTGCACTCCTGAAGCTTCGCGTTCTTGCTCTCATTACTCACTGCACTAATCATATCTACATGTGAAAATTTCGAGACGTCCTCTCGAGGCATGGGGATGGTTTCCAGCTCCTTACTGAGCCCATTAGGGCTGCTGGCACACACCTCATCCTCGCAAGGGCTCGTTCTCGACATGCTCTAGATTGACGCCTTCGAGAATATGCGGGTTCTTTTCTTGCGCGATCCCTGGTCCTGGCGCTTCATGACGTGCTTCAACGTCCAGCGCTTTTTGACGCGCCTCGCTTTCAGACTCTTGTCTTTTTGCTTCGCGCTTTCTTTTAGACTCTTGACTCTTGCCTGAGCTGCTCTTCTTTTCTAGAGACAGAAGTTCCGAATATCCTGAACATTTCTGCCTTAACTACATCGTAGTTGTTCGCGTCCTGCTCACTGAGTCACGCAACAGCTTCATCTGCCTCGCAAGGCAGAACCGTGAGTAGCCTATGACACCATGTGTCTCGTTTAAATGACAGTTCCTCGCACTTCCGCTCAAATATCATAAAGTACAAGCCAATATCCCCTGAATCTGTATATGGCTGCATGTACCTAGACATCCAGAACTCGGCCTTCAAGTTGCGATAAGGTACCACTTGCTGGAGACTACTGCCCGACCTATTTCTCAACTCGAGTTCTCGTTTGCGGATCGCAATCTCGTGCTCCAGTCTTTCTATTTCACGCTCGCTTTCTAAGCGGCGTTTCTCTCTCTCAGACTGCTGTCTTTTTGTTTCACGCTTCCTTTCGCGCTCACGCCTCTCTTCCTCCTCCTTCTGCTGTCTCTGTCTCTGACTGATGAGGTCCCATGCTTCACTGAGCTCCTCATCCTCAGCCCCCAAATCATTAATGACTTGTATGATTATGGGTTTCCGTGCCAAACCCTTTGTATTGATCCCCAATTCCTCACACAACAGCAACAAGTCTGACTTCTGCAGCTCCCGTAAGTCCATGATCGTACTGAGTACTCGCTACTTCCAAAATAACTTTCCGAAACGGCGAAACTGAGTCTTTCGGCAAAGTTAACTACCAGTTCTAAAATTTTAACCTTCTTTTAGAACCTGGTTCACTCAAAGGAAAAGCCAAGCACTCACCCATACGTGATCCATGTCTCGAGCCAGCTGCTTCTCTTGGGCCGACTGTTGTTGTCACTTGTAGCTTCGAATCTGACCGCTGCCAACCAGTTGTTGGGAATTCCGGGGTGCTGTGGTCGAAAGGAAGGTCGCTGGAGGATACGAAAACAAAACCCGGTCTCTTGTGGTAGCGTGGTGTACTTCGGGTTGAGGAAACGAACGCTTACGAGATGGGGATACGAAAAACAAACAGGTTTATGGCACTATTTACAAATATTTACAGCATGAGGTTAAGAGTTCGCAAACCACGAACGTGGTGGTTGAACCGCTACACAGTTCAGAGCCTTCACATACTACGAACGTGGTGGTTGAACCTTTACTTGGTTCAGAGCGACGTCCCGCGGCGCCGTTATAAGCCCTGTCGGGCTCCTCCTTCTTCAGTGGAACACCAATCACACACACACACACAACAGGTGAGGGGTACGAGCATGCACGGCGCACGTGAACATCCAATTTCGAGTCAAGATCACTGCACTTAAAGGTGGCGCCAGAGAGGCTCTTGCTCGTCGTGTATGTCGCTGGTCGAGGGGTCCCAAGCTTCGGACAGCAGACATCAAACGGTCCGCCAATCTGTCCGCTCAATTAGCAGGGCACTTTGTGGCGGCGGTCGCCGTTTCTTCAAAGGAATACGTTGTCTTTGTTGTCCCCTCTGGAACGGCTTACAGCTTCGTGGCGACATGACGTCTCATCCGCCGGCTAGCAGGGACAATGCCTGGCGGGCATAGGCATTCGGCGAGTCGGCTACTTGTTTGAGGATTACAAGAGCGCCGCTCCCCCGTCAGCTCTCGACGCTGGTTCCAAGAAAACCGGGGTTCCAGGCGCGGGAACGCTGCCCGGCTACGCTTGTCAGCGACAGCATGGCGCCTACTGATGGCGGTCATAACAGCCCCCAAAGTCCGCCCCAAAAGTATTGGGTCAGACAAACGTGACGGCACAAAGTGAAGTGACGGCTCTCGGCCAAGACTGTAGCATCACGTAGAATAGGGAGAGTGTTCAAAGCGTCGCACACCCTACTCGAAAACTCATCGCTCCTGCTTCAGGCAAAACGTCCGTATACGGAAAGGGCTTTGGGTCCCCAAGCTTTCAGGTTCCCCAACTTGGAACAAGTTGTTAACGATTTAGGTAGGTAGGTAAAAACTTTATTTTTCCTTCGTAAAGGAAAGGGGCAATGGACAAGAGATGAAGAGAGGTTGCTACGATTGGAAGTCCTTCGCAACCCTCTCTGCCCAACCCAGGATGGCCTCCTGGACGTCGGGTTTCAAATCTGCAAGGCAGCCTCCCACTGTTCCTAATTACTAAGTTATACTACAGAACACCTATTTAGAGTACCTGGTACCCTAGGGGGGGGACTCGGCAGAGCAAGGAGCCGTCCTGAGCCTAGAAGCGCAGAGCCAATAGCCGAAGGTCTGGGGGGGGGGGTTAGAAAAAGGGGGTAACGATTTAGAGCACAGAGTACTCTACTATGGGAGAGCTTAAAGCCGTCCCGAGTTGATAGAGCCAACACAACTGTCTCCTTCAAGGATCGGGCTTCGCCTTCTTGTTGTCCAGAGATACGTAGGTGTTCTATGGAAATACTAGGCGAACATCGGCGACCTTAAAAACTGCAGCCCTCAAAAGGGCGCCCGTGACATGCGTATTCCCAAGCGCCGTTTTCGAATACTCGATGCTCTATAGACCGTGGGCTTTTCGTCGACAAGCTGCCTACAATACAGCAATGTAATCTTTTATTTCAGGACACTTGTCATTTTACGTTGCCCCATGTCTATGTTGCGTAGATATGAACGGATGACTGTCACCGTTACCTGTAGCAACTGAAGTGTTGCGCCGCTAAGCTCGTGCACGAAGGCGCGATTCCCGGCACGATGGAATCAAACAGTCAGGAGGGAGCATTTCGCAATGCGACGAAAAAAAAGAGTAAAAATAAAAAATAAGAGAAAGAAAAAATAACGAAAGAAAGAAAGAGAAAAAGGAAAGAAAGAAAGGCTATGCCATAAGCAGGCACACGCCAATTAAGCATCGCAGGCTCCATTTTCCCGACAGAGCAATGGCTGCTGATATTTTTTTCGTTTCCTTTTTCTCTTCCTTCTAGACGAACTTTTTTCCACCGCAATACGTCTGTGGGCGTTAGCGGACCGCTTCCTTCACGGCAAAAGTGGGTCGAATGCACGTGTCGCGTCCACACGGTGCTTAAAACGTGAGCGCGTGCGCGCGATCGAAGTGACACCTGTTAGGGCGACTGTGTCAAACAACAGCTGCGAATCGTTCTACAGCATTTGCTGCGCAAATCGATGCGCTGTCTGTTCGATTCGACGCGTTTTTGTCACGACTCAGACATGGAAGCGCATATAGTTGGCTGTTCTTCTGCCGTGGCAGGCAATATAGTGTATGCTAAGGTCATGGGTTTAAATTCAAAAGTGACTGATGAAAAAAAAACGAAAAAAAAACCATATGTGTGCTTGAGCGATGCAGCCAGCGGGGTGTTTCAATGTAAGAACACGCCCCTCCCCACCCCCGAAATTCCGCCCTCTGCTCAATACACCTCCCTTTCCACGCTTTTTACTCGTATATTGATGTAGACATTTAATTAAGTGAACGATACGCCTATCCCTTGGACGTTATTAAAGCAGAAAGATGACTAACAACGGTGTTGAAAAGGTGCACTTCTGATCATGATCGAGCCCGATCAGGTCGTATTTTTTCAACACTCATTCGCTCCCTTAATTCTGAATTGCGTTTGTGACATGTCCCTTTGTCGTCGTTCTGTTCTCGCGCTATAACTATCGTCATGTCATACCAACTAGCCCAAACCAACACGATTCGCTCTAGTGATTAGGTACGGTCGCGATAAAAGTAGCTGTGTGACGCCAGTGTAAGATAATGCTTGGGCGTGGGCTCTTTTTATATTCTTAACGGTGGCGTGTAACCCCTCCCCCCCTCTCTCATCGACAAACACCACTGATTGTTTGGAACTCTTCGCGACCAAGCGTAGAATCAGCGCACCCACGCACACACAAGACTTTGTACAGTGCTTTAGCAGTGACATTATTACCGTAAGTGCCGAAGTACTGTATCTTCGAATTCAGAATGCAGCTATAAAAAAAAAGAAAGGCTGTTTGGCCGCGTGGGTTGCTTATTGAATACGGTCACTTGACGAGTTTATCAAAGTATCTAAAAGCCTTTATTTTTTTGTCTTGGAGACAAAAAAAATAAAGAGCTGCGCAACAACCACAACTGTACGGTATTTACCGTACGCTTAGCCCGTCCGTCCGTCCGTCCGTCCGTCTGTCTGTCTGCCTGTCCATCCGTCCGTCTGTCTGTCTGCCTGTCCATCCGTCCGTCCGTCTGTCTGTGTCTGTCTGCCTGTCCATCCGTCCGTCCGTCTGTCTGTGTCTGTCCGTCCGTCCGTCCGTCCGTCCGTCCGTCCGTCCGTCTGTCTGTCTGTCTGTCTGTCTGTCTGTCTGTCTGTCTGTCTGTCTGTCCGTCTGTCTGTCTGTCTGTCTGTCTCGAACAATCGCTCTCCTATCCCTCTAACGCCCACACGCAGCGCGCGTCTCCACCACGCCATCTAGTGATCAATTCACGCACTGTCACGGCGTACAACATTGTGAGAAGCAGGCGGGGATGGCTACAACGAACGACGACAGAGGGACCGAGCCGCAGCGCAAGGAGCTTCGCACCCCCTAAAATGGGCGCACGCTGTTTGACGAGGCGAACGAGCCGATAACGCCGAATGGACACGCCTTCACTTCCGGTGATGCACGCATCATCGACGACGACGAACCGTCAGGTGCGTCACGTTGTGGCCGCGTAATTCACGGGAACGAGTTGTGCCAGGTGTGCTGTCAGGCGTGAGCATCCGTCCTCTCCTTCACGCCCCCGCAGCTGCCGATTCGTCATTCGCATTCCGCCGTCATTACGCAATTAGAGTTGTGAGCAGCGTCGTCAGGCGCTGATGATGTCTGAAGTTTATCGCGCCAAAAGCGTGTACGCGATATGAGAGCGTTTTAGTCTGTGCGGTATCCTGCTAAGGGCAAATTACTTTGTCTATATACTCGAATGTTATATATGCCCCGCCGCGGTGGTCTAGTGGCTAAGGTACTCGGCTGCTGACCCGCAGGTCGCGGGATCGAATCCCGGCTGCGGCGGCTGCATTTTCGATGGAGGCGGAAATGTTGTAGGCCCGTGTGCTCAGATTTGGGTGCACGTTAAAGAACCCCAGGTGGTCGAAATTTCCGGAGCCCTCCACTACGGCGTTAATCATATGGTCGTTTTGGGACGTTAAACACCACATATCAATCAATCATTAATCGAATGTCATACGTGAACTGCGCAACCGCACGCCCGGGAAACATGGCCGCAATCCGCCTTGGTCGATCGCTGGCTAGGGTGCTCGGCTGCTAACCCTAAGGTCGCGAATTCGATCCCGACGGTCGCATTTCGATGGGGGCGAAATGGTAGATACCCGTGTACACTGTCCGATGTCAGCGCACGTTAAAGAACACCAGACGGACAAATTTTTGCGGAGCACTGCACTACGGTGTCTCTCATAATAATATCGTGGTTTTGGGATATAAAAGCTCAGATATTATTATTAAACAAGACTGCACCACCGAAAGCAGTTGCCGTCCACCAAGGGTCCGTTATTGTGCACTCTGTAGCTTATTAGCTCCCTATTAATATATTTGCGTTATATTTATATCCTTGAGGTTTCACAGCGAAGTATTTGTCGATTCGGCAACATTTTTCGAGAGTCCTACTAAAATAATCGATGCGATGGGCGCTTGCGGACTCTCGGAGGACACAAATTACGCGTTTGTTAGTCCCCCCCCCCACCCTATATAGCTGGCGCCACTTGACGTACCTGACAGACCGAAATACTATTACATGTGTGAAGGAAAGAGGTGTGAATAGAAGGGTTCGTTTTCCTTTGTTAGACACTATTAATGAGAACCAACAAACAAACACTGAGGAGGAGGTTATGATATGAATTTTGGGATCTCGCTGCTGGTCCGGGACTGATCCAAGTCCATCCGTGATTCGCAGGTGTCGGAACAGTTAGGGTTGTCGCGTGCCCAGGTGTCGGAACAGTTTGGGTTGTCGCGTGTCCAACCCCAGTAGGAGTCCCCTCCACTTCCACGTGGTGCGTCACGGGCAACGCGCAGGTGTCTTCAGATGCCCGAGGGGCTAAAAGGGGGAGCTCAGGTCGCGTGACCTGGAGTCGGAGGGTGAGGGGGAAATAAGGTGGACACACATGATTGGTCATCTAACCGCTGGCGCTCGGCAAACTACGCGCGGGTTGCCAACCCCCTCCTGCTGGCGGTGCCGGGAATGTGCCACACAGGCCCGCTGGCCTGAGTGCGCTATAAGGAGTGCGTTGGCTTGTTTGCTGCGTTTCTGCGAGTGGCGACGCTGGACGGTCCTGACCGGGTGTGTGTCCAGTCTGCTGCGCCGCTCTTCGGAGCGCATAAAGGGGAGAACACCCCCCCCCCCCCCCCCCCACGGACGGCATATCGGCTCATCTGAGCCCCAGCAAACGGATAAATCAGTTTCACCCGTAGTTTGGGAAGGGGCCATGTCTGACCTGGGGTCCTTACCCTTCGTCTACGCCCTCCCGTATACCATCCCCTCAAGTACGCGTATACAGCATCGCAAAGGTGCTGCGCACAACGGACTCGAGAAGGGGTATATAGACTCCGCATCGTGATGACACTGGCTGATGGGAATACGACACAGGACACATTACCCTTTTAATTCGTGGTTTTGGGACACTGAACCCCCTATTATTATTATTATTATTATTATTATTATTATTATTATTATTATTATTATTATTATTCAGGGCGGACAATGTTCGAGCGCTGCCCCCCCCCCCCCTCTTCCTACGTTGGTCGAGTTCAAAACACAGCATGCTTCACAATGAATGAAGAAATGAACACGCAGCGATGACGTGTTTTTTTCTCACTGTGGTTTCTGGCATTGCCGCAGTAAATACGGGGAGGAAACAGTTTTTGGGATGCAACACGAGGTGCCTTCAGCCGTCGCTGTCGTTCCTTGCTCGTTCAACAATGACTATAGAGAGGTACGCTCCGAGTAACTTTGCCCCCGCCCCTTGTGAGCCACAGCCATGTATACAGTGTTGTGTGAACGAGTGCGTCAACGTGCGCAAATTGAAGTTGATTCTTAACAGAGAAAGGAAGAGAAAAGTGAGCCCCGTAACTGTATGCTTCAGCGAGCGGCACCTCAACAGTAGCTCACAAGGGATGGGGGTGAGGAGGGATGAAAAGGGTAGGAGTAAAGGTGTAGAAAAGAGGAAGAGACGTGAGGTGGTAAGCCAGGGAGAGCGACAACAAACCGAGGGGATAGGAGAGATAGGAAAGATGGAAGCACGGTCACAGGAGTCCGAGGACGGGGCACCACTTGCGAGAGCTCTTGTCGGCGTCAGTAGATGGCGTAGAGCAAGTCCAGTCGGTCAGAGCTACACTACAGTGTAGCTACACTGTCGTCGAAGGTCGTCGGCGTCAGGAGGTGACGTAGGGCGAGCCCAGTTGGCCAGAGCTACGCTGACGCCGGAGATCGCGAGGGCACAACCGGTCGGCAGGAATCCAGCAAGCGAGTGTGCGCAAGCTCACGCTTGAGCACGTTATTGCTCGTTTCGCATTTTGCGGCATTTCAGTTGCGTCCCTTTTTCGTACGCTTCATTCACGACTGCCTCGTGGCCGGGAGAATACAACGTGTAGTCGACCGTGCAAAGCCCCGACTTCATGCAGAGCGTTTCTCCCGGCTGGAGAACGTCAATCACGACGAGATCTTGTCCTGTGTGCAGCTGTTGTTGATGCCGTTTGCGCGGTCGCAGTGACAATCTTTCTTTCTTTCGTTCTGTCTTGTTTTGGCAACCTTCGGGGGACGGACTGTCCGCGCAAGCGTCGTTAATTGGGGGCAGCACACTCTCTCAACTAAGAACGGGCCGCGAGAAGCTTCCGCTATATGGACAGCTGTCTTTGGTCACGGTCGGACTCTGGCCGTGAAATTGAGTGCGTTCGGCGTTATAAGTTTAGTGACCACGAGACACCAGAAAAGGCTGAATATCTCTCCTCAGCTTCGGTAAGGAGCCTCAAGTTTACCTATTAGACCTGATCTAAGGTGCGCTAGTAACATCTACAGTAGGGAAATTCAGTTTTTCTCCGACCTATATAGTGGTGGCTATTACTTTTGACGGCGACTATATACGTGCGATCGCGTTGGACGAAATACACAGGCCTGTCTACTGCGCGATGTCTGCAGGTGTCCGAAATTGTCAGGAGCGCTTTGATATTATTTTTCGTGGCTAACAGGTGCAATGTGCCTGTAGTTTTTTCTTTTTATGCGCCACGTAAGTTGACTGGCCTATACCCAAGTATTTCTAAACCACCTAGGGCCTCCGCTTGTGGGAAGAAACATTCTTCGACGTGTGGCGATTGCTCGGTGGGCGTGGTGTACAAATTCCGGTTAGTTGTATATCGGCCGTTGTTTGAGCGTCGGAGTTAGAAAACACGAACTGTCACTTCGAAATAATTCGTCCCTAGATTCGCCTGCACATTGTCGTTTCTGATCTTGTGAGGTGAGCTTTTCGAGCGTCTCTGCTCTGCCCAAAAAAATCAGATGCCTTGGCCAGGGAAGTAACGCAAGCGTTTCGGACAAAGAAAAAATGCGACCATAGTGTAAAAAGTGACACGTCAGCGGTTTCGCGCATGTCCAAGTTCCGATTTCGCTCATTGTCGCTTGAGTAGATGCCTTTCCCATGACCTCGTGTTTCGATGCGTATATAGTAATTGCGCGAGGCAGTGCTGTGAAGCGTTGAAGCTTGGGCAAGTTGGTAGGACATAACTGAATGCAGGAACAGCGCAACCTACAAGTAGGTTCTTTTCCTGTCCTTGTTTTTTCGCTTCCGTGGTTACGAAGTAACTACTTGTAGGTTGCGCTGTTCCTGCATTCAGTCGAGGCAGTGCTGTTTGCGCAGACGTGGTGCGGCGTGCATATGCGCATTTTTTTCGCGTCTCTCTTGCGAATAAATCTTTCGCGAGTGACGCTCTTTCCCTGTGCTTCGATTTCCCTTCCCCTGTAAACGTTGTTCGGCAGCAAAGTTGGTACGCAGGAGCTTGAGAGGGGGCACTTGCACCCCCCCCCCTTACCCCCAAGCCGCACCACACTCCCCCCCCCTCCCTCCCCCAGCTGTGATGCAATGCGGGTTCGCACACCACAAGACAGAATATACCGCCCACAAAAACACGCCTATAGCAAACGTCTACTATATACAATATACCGCAGTGAAAGTTTGGAATGGCATGCCGCGTTACATAAAGAATACCAGAACTTTTCCAGATCATTGAAAATATACTACTTTGAAGCAGTTGTCTCTGCTCGAGTTGACTGATATTTTAGATTGTAATTTTTCATTATGTATATATATATTGCCCTTTATGTGTTTAGTGCTTTCTTTGAAAATGTTTTCTTTGAAAGATGTTTCAATACACTTGTTCTCTTTATTAAGCCATATAAGAGAACTACTATTGATACTTGCAACTACAAGTATCATTCTTCAGTTCTGTACGCCACTAATCGCCAAATATTTGTGTTTACTACAACTTATGTACTTTCCCTTTTTTCTAAGTTCAATCGAATTCAAGTGACTGTTGCTAGCAGATAAACATTACTTCTTGTATGATGATATCAACTTTGAATTGTTTACTTCTGTTTATTTTTAATTAGAACTATTACAGTTTCAGTTACGTATACTTTCAGTGGGACCCGCACTAGTCTTTGGCTATGGGACCATACAGTTCGGGCTTATTTTGTATAAGATATGAGTGCAATAAAGACCATTCATTCAAAAAAAAAAAAATCCTGCCGACGTTCACGGTCACCGCATCGTCGAAAGCGCAACAACCACTCTCTATGTGGGCCATCAGCTGCACCCAATACCGTCCACAGCCTTTATGCATCTCTTTATATAGCTGCGCTTCCCGCAAACACAATACGGCGCCGCTATGGAATGGCCGCTTCGCGTAAGAGGAAGCCGCTGCTAATTGCGTCGCGTGCGTTTTGTGACAATATGGATGGAAAGGGAAAAAAAGAAATGAAGAGAAGGAAGGACCCCGCTCGCCAGATAATTACGCGCATGCGCGTCACCGGAACGTACTGTCACGCGACCTGCAAGCCGTGGACGGGAACGTAAGGCACTGAAAGGAAAAACGAAAACAAAAAAAGAACACGGCCGTCGACGATTTATTTTTGTATTTGCCATGAGTGTATACGGTAAAACGGTCACTGTTCAAACATAGCGACCACATGAAGGATGTCCCGGAAAAGACAGAATCTTTATATAACAAACAACGCAGTGTGTTCAGCGTTAAAGCAATGTTTCCTGTCTTTTTTTTTTTTTTTGTACCAGTACGGCCATATACGTTTGTTGTACTCCAACTTTCCTTGCGCAGCTGTCCGCAATATCAGCTTTTTGCAAACCTTTTTTTTTTATTATTTCCGGGAATCTTGGTCGTTTCGTCACCGACTACTCATCATGATCATCGTCAGCTGAGTAAAGTCCCACGGCAGTTCACAGACCTTTCCGAACGTTGTTCGATCATAGCGGTCTGAAATGCTAACAGGAGAGAGAGAGAGGGGGGGAGAGAGAGAGAAACACCACAACCTTCTTCTCGACAGTTCACAGCTCCTGCTCTTTGCGAGCATGTGTGTCGCGTGAGTTTAATTAAAAAAAACAAAAGAAATACACTACACTCAGTGACCATTCCCCACCTCACCCCAAGCTCAACCGGGCAAAGGCCACCACTTTGCGTCTACTTCAAACAAACACGTATCCCTCACCTGCCCGCTTTCACCTCATATTCCTGGACGTGTACACAACCTCCCACTGGTGGTGGTAGTGGTTAGAAGATGAGAAAAGGCGCCTAATTTCTGCAACCCGGTCGGGAGCACGGCGCAGTGCCGGTGCTGCGGCACTCACCCGGCTACGCTTTTGCACATGCTGAGAGATTGCCCGGCATAGTACAGGCACACTAACGCCACGACCCTTTCGTCGAAGCTCCATGAGGCCCTGCGGAGCCCCGCTCTTTACGGCCAAACCTGGGCGACCCAGCAGGCCCGTGAGGCGGCGTCGAGGCAAAACGTCCCCTCATGGGAGGCTTAGGCCCGGCCACCTAAAGCTGCTGGTTTCGTATAATAAAGTTTATTCCTCCCTCCTCCTCGGCGACTAATTTTCTTGGCAGTGGGACTTACCAAATTTCTGTGGCACGTACCCGTTTCGAAAGTGATCCCGCAACACTTGTGTAAAGTAGCCATGTAAGGGACTCACTAAAAAAGCTTATTGCCTCACGAATCTACCGCCGCAAACAAATTATAAGAATCCGTCCAGTACGAACGGAGTTACGAAAATTTATGTCCCGCTGCAATTGCATTCCAGCTCTTCCCTCGTTTCGATGAAAGAGTTGTAAAATAAGCAGGGAGGGACGACACGGGGAAAGAAAAAACGTCACGCGAACCGCGCGACCTTGAGCACTTTTTTTTTCTTCTTTTTTTCCGAATTCGCGGCTTCTCAGTGCGATCGCGCGCGCGCAGGTTGACATCGTATATACGATGGCTCTCGCGCCGTGATTTTGGGTATCCTACGTCATTTGACGAGAGAAGAGAAAAACCATCTTTAGCCGAGTTTGAGAATTTATTGCAAACTGCAGGCCGCGAGCTGCGCTGTAATATTTGGCTCGCGTGTTCTCGGGAGCTTCGACTACCGATAGACAGCGTTTTCTGACCATGCTCAAAAAGTTGTTGCAGGTTCTCTTTAAGTGGAACCGCGACCATGCACACGTACCGTGACTACACACGGTGAACAACTTTTCTTAACAGCACTGTGGAAGCTACAGAACCGAAGTGCATGTCTGCTACCGCGGCAAAAAAATTAGTGCTAATGCATACTGATAGTCTTCTCACTTCGTAAGAATGCCTTATTTAGCACGCCATGTTTTACAATGTAAGGATTGCGACCTATAGAGACATAGTGGGTCAGTGTGCGGCCACAAACGCTCTGTTTGCTTCTAAAAAAATACTCGTAATATGGCGCTAAAGGCATGTACTATCAGCGTCAAATGAAAACCGAGCAGTGGCAAGCCTTCGCGACGGTATAGTGCGTGCCGCCCAGCTATCAGAGCTGCCTAACATTATGCGCGCGCCTGATGATGATGATATGTGGGGTTTAACGTCCCAAAACCACCATATGATTATGAGAGACGCCGTAGTGGGGTGCTCCGGAAATTTCGACCACCTGGGGTTCTTTAAGCGCACCCGAATCTGAGTACACGGGCCTACAACATTTCCGCCTCCATCGGAAATGCAGCCGCCACAGCAGGGATTTGATCCCGCGACCTGCAGGTCAGCAGCCGAGTACCTTAACCATTAGAACACCGTGGCGGGGCCGCCTGTCGACGTTGATAACTGGACAGCGCGAACTACCCTATCGACAAGGCTTGCCGCTGTTAGTGTTTCATTTGACGCTGATAGTACGCTGAACAATTTGAACGTTTCCACCATTCACTTTTTTTGTGTATATAATAGTCTAAGCGCCTTGACGATGCGGGCGAACAAAACCGGAACAAGCCAAGTTTCCGTACCACTTGCGAAGTAACGCGAACGTGCGGAAGCCATGCCTCCATAGCCTTAACTCCAAAGTCAAAGTGGACGGTTGGGCCAGTTGGTGATTCGTGATCGAAGTATACTGCGCGGTAGACAACACGGAAAACAGGTAGCCGGACAACAACACGGTGCCGATTCTGCCCCACACAGCGACTCGGACGGACGTCCAGTCTCTCCTTGTTTAATTTGAAAGGTCACGCAGGTTTTCTACGATAATGGTGGCCGACGAGTTGCCTGATATTGCACCATCGACGGTGGTGCTCGACAGCTGACCAGCAGGTCGCGGCAGCGAATCCAGGCGGCGGGATTTCAGATCGAGGCGAAAACGTTCGAGGAACGCTCCGCTACGCCGTCTCTCGTAGTCATGTCGTGGTTTTCGAAAGGTTAAACCCCTACAGTTACAATAAACTTGGCATTGCATTCGAAGAATGCAATGCCACTTACCGTATTTAAGCAGCCAGGGCCCCAAAGGCGAGCTTGTCGTCGTGAGCAGCGCGTCATCGGTTCATTACCGCGTGCGTCTAGAAAAAGAAGCGGACTATCTTATCGCCTCCTTCATCCGCGCTTGGCGCGTGAGCGAGTGTATTCGTACGCCACCTTGATGCCCGGATGTGTTGCGACGCAAAGAAATAGATAGATAAGGGACTTCTGCATCCGCCGGCGGGCTGTCCGGCAGCCGCCGTTCGGGCAGGCTGTTCGTTTTCGCCTGCGCCGAGCCGACGCCTCCTTTATTTCTTTCAGTGCCAGTGCAAATGCGCGCTTCTTAACGGGAGCCGTCGGTCCGCCTTAGTTCAGAGAGTGCTAGTGATGCGACGCTGCATGATGGGTAGCGCTGCTTGCGTCACGCGTGCTTCCGAGCGCTTTACCCCGGAGATGCCGTAGACGTGCATGTTTCACACTCCAATATCATACGTCTATCTCATTTGTTTCCTCGCTCTCCCCCCTCCCTTTTTTTTTGTGTGTGTGGCTTCGAAGCAACGCCGCTGCGGCATCGCAGCAGAGCGCGCGTAGTAGTGTTGCCGTGACGCTGCTTCCCCATTGGTTGCCAGCACCATGAACGGCGACACGCTTTATCAAAACACCGCATCATTTACATGAAAAAGATACTCTAAAGATGCGGTGCCAGCGTGACCGCCAATATTGTAAACGATGGATGGATGGATGGATGGATATGGCTGTACCCTTTAGATCGGGCGGTGGCTAGCGCCACCAAGCCGTAATACTTAATGAACTCAAAACTATATTTATTTATTTTTTCATTAAAAAGTGAGTTTGAGGATTCGTACTTTGCAGTGAAGAGTTTAATTTTCACTCGTGCCTTGACTTGAGCCACCAATCAAATAACCTCCTTCTAGTTAAGTCTACTTGCATAAAGTCTATTTTGCCCTCCCGGTCCCTAAACCCCAGTGCTTTGAAAAACTCTGCGCCATCATCCTGAACTATAGGGTGAAGCCCTTTACAGATACACAAGGAATGCAAGACGCCACCCCACGAGGAATGCAAGACGAGGAATGCACGAGGAATGCAAGACGCCACCCCACGGACCTGTACGCAACTAAACAAAGAATTACTTCATATGATTTCCGTCGTGAGGCACTGCGTGAAGGGTTCTCTCCCCCATCACTGCAAATCACACGGGAAGGCTAGACGATGGGCGAGAGCAGGAGAGGGCTATAGGAGAGGGTGGTGAATGGCTGGATCAGGCGCATCTGACTGGCATTGAACTTGCTGTCGGTCGCAAGTCAGCCCAGTAAGTTATCCTTAATTTTATCGCAGTTGAGGTCTGCCTCTCTGCTTATCTTTGCTAGGGCCGCCGCCACTTACGTGACAATATTGACTTCGTGTTTGCATTGCGTGACTTTTTTTTTTGTTCAGATTCATCAAATGGACAAGGGAGGACAGTGGCGTCGCCAAAGAGGTAGCACACTAAGCCCGTGCCCCCCCCCCCCCCCCACTGAAAAAAGTATTATTTGCCAGTGCTACAGAGGAAAAAAAAAACGATCATTTTAAAGGGGGTTCTTGTTTCCCCTCACCCGGAAACAAGAAGCTCCCCCCTCACCCCCGCCAAAAAAATTCTATCTACGCCCCTGGGGGTGGGGGGGTGGGGGTGGAACCAATCTTTATGTATGATCATGTGTGCTACACATGCAAACTTATTAGTGACATTCGGCGAGAAGGAAAATATGCTAGACCCCTCCCCCGGACCTATTTCCACCGGCTAAGCGAATGGTGTAAGTGGTTCTTGAAAGAGAGAAAAGAAGATAAAATTGAGCCTCGTAACTATCTGCATCAGAGTGCGACACCTCAACAGTGGCTCACGAGGGATGGGGATGAGGAGAGATTAAAATGATAGAGAGGAATTAAATGTATAAAGATAGAGAGAGGGGCTGGGACAGCCACATACGGAAGTAAGGAGAAGATAGGAAAAATGGACACGGTCGCATGAGTCCGAGGACGGGGCACCACTCGGCGAGAACTCTTGTCGGCGGCAGGAGATGGCGTAGGGCGAGCCAATCAGGCAGAGCTGCGCTGTCATCGGAGATCGCGGGGGGCCCAACCGGTCGGCACGAAATCCAGAGAGCCAGTCATGTGTGTTTGCTTGTACACTGTCGTTACAACGTTACAAGGGAACACGCGAACACGTGGCCTGGGCTCTGCGGGGGCTGCCTACAGCACCATCAACCGACAAGTGAAGAAATTTCGTGCGCTTTTCGCGTCATCTATGGCCAAGCAAGATAACGAGTTACGGCCGGTAGACAAGCGGTGCTAGATAACGCTCCCTGATCGCTCGCGCGGCGAGTGATACCGGGCGATTACTGCATCTTGCGCCGTGGTCGCGAACAACGTTTGATACGTTGGCAGGGGACAACGTACTGCAAGCGTGAGCAGAGAGAGAGAGAGAGTGCAATCTAGCCTGCTGGCCATAAATCGCTATTTTTTTTTCGGCAACAGATGGCGCTGAAAGCGAACGTGTTTACTTTTGCTGTCGGTTTATGGCGCTGTAGGCAGCCGCCGCAGAGCACCGGCGACGAGATCGCGTGTTCCCTTTCATAAAGGACGACAGCGTATACACGCGTAACATAGCTTTTCCAAGCGTGCAAATCGCTTGTTTACTTGCTTCTCATTGGGTTGTTGTTATACGCGTAGTATGTAGTTTTTTTTTCCAAGAAAAACAATGAAACATTAGCAATATATTCGCTTCTGACGAACCGTGACTAACAAACAACAGCCGTTATTATTAAAAATAACAAAATAAAAAAATCCGAACCAGCGACCTTGAAGTAGACAGCGCGGCTGTGGGGCTGGGTCACTGTCTAAAACCGTTTTCCGCGCTTTTGTTCAAGTGTCCACGCCTCGGCCTTAGCGCCTCCAGCTGACCACTTCATCCCCGTCCCCGAGACAACAGCAGCTGGAGGCCTTAGCGCCTCCAGCTGACCACTTCATCCCCGTCCTCGAGACAACAGCAGCGAGCGTGTGCCGCCTGTCAACTTCTTGCCTCGCTGGAGAGTTTGTTCATTTCATTCTTTTTCTTTTTCATTTTACCTCTATAGCGACGTCTCGTCGTTAGCCACGGCAAGAAGTCCCTTCTCCCTCCGCATCATTGTAATGGTGTTGGCGGTGTCGACGCGAGAAAGGGATCCCTGATTGGTTTGTCCTTGATAAACGCCGAGTCGTAATTTCCCGCCCATCTCGAGCGACGGGAATAACAGGCACTTATATACATACACGCCGAGTTTTGACACTATGCGCTTATACTTCCGTGCAGCGCGGCGGCGAAGGCTAGTTCTACCGACGTCATCGAAGCCGCCTACGTGCCGCAGTGGTTTTCGGCTGCTGACCCGAAGAAATGTTTTTTTCGGCCGGGGGGGGGGGGGGGGGGGGGATGCTGATGAACGCATGCGAACTAGTCGAATTTTTCACTGTCGTTAAGAACCCCAGGTGGTGGCAATTTCCCTCTACTGCAGCGTCCCCCATAAATGATTTGGTAGTTTCGGGACGTAAAACTGCAGCAAATATTGTACACAAGTCGCCCTTTTGCTGTACTTAAGTCGCGGGAAGCTGCAAGTTCGTGGCGTCACGTGATCCTCGGTACATGGCACTCGGACAGTGACCAATAACGTGCCGTACACCTGCTTATCAGATCGAATCGGCAGATTAGTAATGGAAGAGGCGAACACCCCGCGTTGACGTTGTTGGTGATAGATTCGGCCCGAACTTTTCTTATCTGGTTAGCTAAAGCAATCGAGACAGGCTTCGACGTACTGCACGGAATTGGCGGGGTGACGCGCGAATCTCCTCCTTTCGAAGTCGGCCTGGCAACTGCTGCTGAACAGGATGCGCGCGCCTTTCAATGGTGATGACTGGATAGCACGCACTATACGCTATCGCAAAATGATAGTTATATCGCGAGAACAGAACGAACACACACCCCCGTATTCACAAACGCTCCTCGACTCGACTTTCGCCCTTCACTTGACAGAGCTGAGCACAGCGCCACTTCTCGGCTGAAAATGACGCTGCGCTGTTCGAGAATCGCACCACATTATCGCTGACATGCAGTGACTTGCCGTGCCTAGGGATGGCGCTTTCGTCGGCTTTCTCAAGGGAAGGTGAAGCGTTGAGTGAAGGGACGTTCTAGAATGCGGGGGTAATAGACAGAAAAGGAGCTGGATAGTGGTCACACATTGGCGGGGCGCTTCAAGCGAAGTGGCCTCGCTAAACGAAACTATGCTGCGCAGTTCCGACGCAGAAAAATAACACGTACGATGTGACGCACGGATGCGCTGTTGACTGCCTCGTGACTCAGAGCTGTCCTGACATCCAAGTTTCTATCGTAACCTGCGCTGTGCCGATTAACCCTTGTACAGCCACCCATCTTGTGTGCCTGATTACGCAAGCATCGACCACGTGCACTCGATAAGCGCCGTATAACGAAGCATGGCGGTCAAACGAAAGAGAATCCGCGCATGTGCCTGATTAACATTGACAATAATATGTGGGGTTTAACGTCCCAAAGCCACGGCATGATCATGAGAGACGCCGTTGTGGAGGGCTCCGGAAATTTCGACCACCTGGGGTTCTTTGCCGCGCACCCAAATCTAAGCGCACGGGCCTCAAAGCATTTTTGCCTTTGTCGGAAATGCAGCCGCCGGGGCCGGGATTCGCAGACGAGTGCCTTAGCCAAGGCCACTGTGGCGGGTTGTGCCTGATGAAGAGTCCAGTGTAGCTGCATGCCTTCTGCGAGGCTGTTCCGGTAACCGGACGCCGGGAGTCGGCGTTTATTTTGACCTGGGGGTCGACGCTCGCGCGCTAGCAGGTTTTTTTTTTTTTTTAAGGCTGCTGTACGTTCGCAAATAAGCTAGGAAAATTTGAACGCGTTTGGTCGGACACTTGATTTATAATTGAACATGTTCATGCAGCGCGTAGACAGGATAACCGCTGGTCATTAAGGGTAACTGACTGGATTCCCAGAGAAGGCAAGCGGGTTAGGGGGAGACAGAAGGTTAGGTGGGCAGATGAGATTAAGAAGTTTACGGGTATAAAGCGGCAGCAGCAAACACAGGACCGAGTTGACTCTGGCAAAACATTGGAGAGGCCTTTGTCCTGCAGTGGACGTAGTCAGGCTGATGATGATGATCTCGCGATCCAGACATGACGCGATCCATGAAACACTCGCGATCCATGACGTGAGAAGCTACTTGCTTAGCGAGGGTCTTCACTCCAGCGAACGATCTTGTTCTGTGCTATAGCTGCGTGTGCAGTAGAGGCGTTTCAACTTTCTTCAGCTTGGCGTTGAAATTGAACGACTCACAGCGACTGAAACTACGGTTTTAAAAGACAAGGGCTCCGCCCAATTCAGCGCATGACCTCACGCACGCCAAGGCAATACACTCTTATTAAAAAAAGTATCTAATATGCTAGTAACTACGAGCAAAATGTTAGTAACAGCAGCTGTTACTAACCTTCTTGTGCCATTACTAGCCGTTTACGACTCACGTTAGCAAACGCTTGAAGGAAGGAAAACAGGAGGGAAAGAACGGCAGGGAGGTTAACCAGTCTATAGGCATCCGGTTTGCTACCCTGCGTATTGGAGGGGGATGGGGGAGATGAAAGATAGAGAGCAGAGAGGGAAGATAGATAAACGCAGCACATTCGGCATCACACGCGCGCACACTCAGTCATAGTCCAGTCTTGTCTTTCGCGGTGTGTGACATTGCTGTTACAGTCGCTTGTTCAAGTCCGTGTAGCGTAGGAATTTCAACAGAGCTTGTGTCGCCTTCTGTTGCAATGTTGAAAGTTGCACCGGTTACTACTATACGTCTATAGAAGTGGAAGATAAAACGCTACCAATGTCGGGCGGCGGCGAAGAGGGAAGTCCTCCTGAGTGCGTTCGTGAATGACGGTGAATAAGGAAAATGCGTTTTTGGAGAAAAAGAAAAAGAAAACAAAAAAGCGTGCGCGCATTTCCTGGCTGTCCTGTCTGTGAATCGTATAAGCGGCTAAACTCGTACGCAGCTTTTCCTTGGCCCGTTTTCCGCATGGCTGGCGCGGTTGAAGTCAGCGCGCGTGTTCGTTCATTGTGTAAGGTCGTGAATTTTCTTAATTTCCCGTGTACGCAAGGTCAGCATCTCTCTTACTATCAACGTGCTGTTTTAAAGCGCACCGCCTGGTAGCGTTTCAAAGAAACACCGCCGAATAGTTTTCAGCGCACTGCAGAACAAAGGCGGCACTCCGCTTATAATGACAGCATTAACGAACGTAATAAGAGACTGGACAAAAGAAACGAAGCTTACAGGACGAGCGCTGACCATCTATTTAAATTTTTTTAGAGCGGCAAATAAAAAAATACAAAACCTTGCTTCTGCGTATTATTGCTCGTTGTCTTTCTTTTCTTTCTTTTTAAAAAAAAAACAAAGAGGGGGTGTATTGCATTTCTCGCTCCAATGAAAAATTGATAGGTGTGTGCGAATATTCTGAAATTCCCGATAACGAATCTAATAGCGTTCTATTCGATTGGGTGCTCGAATCAAATATATTTTTTTAATAATCCGCGCGGATAATCTTTCGAACACCTCGGCTGTATAATTTTCTGTATCCTCGTTCTAATGTATAAAAGAATAATAACGAATGACTTTGACTAAGTGCTGCAACACGAATGTTAGTGCGTGCGATCAGTTTCTGCTTTTAATCACCATTGAGCATCTGGACGGTGTTTTTTTTTTTTTTAGGAAGGTAGTTAATGCTACGAGCATGTAATGATACTGCACTCAACCGAAGTGGTTGGGTGCCACCGAGAAACAGAGAAGAGGACAAGGAAGTGAAAAAATTGGCCCCGTATCTGCATTTAATCTGCAAATGTCGTCGAAAGACGATAGTCTTGCGTGTGGAGAGACTGAACAAAACATTTATTTGATGTTGTGCGCAAGAAAATCGGTGAACGGTATTCTGGAGGCGCTGCGTTAGAGTGCCTCGAGCATGCAGCGGAGGCAAACGAGCGCATCAAGTCACGTCACACGTGAGACATGAGCGCCATCTGGCAGTTTTTGTGAAAAACGAAGCGCGTGGCTCTGAGACTGGTGTGCGCACCCGTCTCTGAGGTGATAAGGTGTAGAACGCAAGGCGACTGGTAGGTGCCGCCACCATCGCGTCTTAGTAAAGCGTTGGAAACACTCACCTTTTCGTGCAAGCGTTGCACGGTCAGCGCAGCGTGATAAGCGCCACGGTCCCTAAAATTACTTATGTATGCCTTTTCTAGTACAAGGCGCACATGCAAAATATATACGTGCTGTTATGATGCCCCAGACATGCGCAATAATTGCTTTTTAATCGACAATTTCACAAGTATGAACGCTGAATCTTGAGCAACATAGGTGGGCGCTGCGTATGGGGTCGGCCGTTTCGAATACCCGATGTTGTTAAGAGTGGACAAACAGAGAAATGTACAGACAGACAGACAGACAGACAGACAGACAGACAGACAGACAGACCAAAATTTTTGCGTCGAAGGTCCCCAAGAAAGACTGTCGTCATTAAAGAGATGATGTGTCGTAAACTTCCCGCGACTCATTCGACAGCTGTGATAGTGACTTACTCGTATTCCGTGTGTTGATTTTTATCATCGTCGTCGGCATCAGCAGTACTAGAAACTTTTACATCATTAATCCCAGCAAACATTCGTCTAGTGCGAATGATATGGTTGCCAGGCCATCGTGGTATACTTATAAATGAGATGGCTGACTCACTCGCGCGTCCCTTGATCTTCCGAGTGTGCCAATCATTCCTCTTCCAGCTTATGTAACAGCAGCGAGGTTCAGAAAGCTTTCCCTTCTTGAAGAGTCACAAAAAATTACGATACCGAATCCATATTTCTCGCACCTGCACGTCGCATAGAATAATAAGTGGTGTCCACGCGTAAATTGGAAGTCTCCACAACAAAATTACGTCCCCTTGTACCACCTCTTAATTTCTACTTAAACAGGTCTGGTCTGGTGCCATCCCCTCTGTGCTTAAGCTGTAGTGAACCCGAAAATATCGACCATTTTCTTCTCACATGTCACCGTTTTAAAAATCAAAGAAAAAATTGTTTCGAAATTTTATTGAAAAAAAAAACAAGGAATATCACTTACTATACTCCTCATATTTTGTCCTTTGGGGTTGCTTCATTAGTACTCAGCGACAGGAACATCTGCGGGGCTCTCTGCGAATTCATATGTAACACAAGAAGATTACCTTGTTAAGCCATTGATCAGCTCTCGATTTTAACTGCCCAACCTAACATTCATTACTTAACTATTATACTGTAATGACTTGACCTTGAGAAGAATTTCATATAACGATTACACCACAGGTACTCAACAAATTCTATTGCTTTCCCCCCGTTTTTTTTTCACATTGTGCCAAATTATTCCCGCGAAGTAAAAACAAAGTAATTATATTTCCCTAGCCCGGATAATCTTAAAATATTGACTTGCATTAACCGCCAGCTTCTTGGCCAATCCCCCTTAGTGCGCGAGAGCCGCAAAAAAGATCAAGCAAGCAAGCAATGCAGTGAATGTATCAATCTTGGCCAATCCGCCTGAGTGGGCATGTGCCATATTCTGTAAAGACACAAACAAACAAGCAAAACAAAACAAGCAGGCAGACAGACAGACAAACAGTGATCGGTTGAGTTGGACGTCCTGGTGTTCCGCTAGGCAGATGTATCGTGCTATTCATAATAACGTCACACTATCTAGTACACGTGGATTATGAAAAAAATCTGTCATCGGTTGCCGTAAAACAAATAGGAAGAAGGTATAGGCTTCTTAAAAAAAAATACTATTAGTACACTTCCGATCGGAGACCGATTGTCATCGATACAAACATTAAGGTTTCGGTGCGTTTTTACACCATCATCCTTTGCTGTGTGCCTGTGTGTCAACATAAAGCCGATTCCAGTTAACGGAAACTGGAAAACTTTAGTAGTGGAATCTACCGGGAGCTGAAACATCGCGCGTTTTTGAAGCTGCAGCTTAAAAGCGCGTAATCTTCCAGCTTCGCTAAGGAACCATGAGCAGGCACTCCGCATACTCCCCCCCCCCCCCCCCTCTTCTTCCGCGTATTTAGGTTGCTGCAATATGGTTCGCAGTTGCCGGGGAAGCAGCGCGCACAGCGGGACATAAGATGATACACAGAGCTCAGCGTCGTGGAAATGTCACCACCCCAGCGACTCCGTGAGGTCACAATTATTAAACCGGAGTTCTTCACTATGGCGTGACTCGTGCGCGGTCAGCGGTTTCGCTTCCCTGAAAGCCCAGAACAAAGAAACCACTGTAAGTGTAGAAGGCCGCCAATACGCTTCCGAGCAAAAAGCGATGCTCGTGTGACGCATCCAAATATGACATACAGCTCTACACCTCCCATTCCTCTTGATCTTATCGCGCGGAAAAAGCTAGACACGCCACTGGACGCAAAGATAACCCGTTATATTGCCCATTCCTGTTGTCGCTTCTGCATCCTGTATTACACCCGTCTGCAAGCGGTGTCTGCGGCCGAAAGTAGTAAGCAAACCCTTCGTGTTCTGTCGCAGGCAGGACAGTGTGCCGGAGGTTTTACTCTTTAGAGCGACGCTGTCTTGTCTTTCCGGTACCACCGTCGTCATTAATACTATTAGAATAGTAGTAGTTATTGTCACTGTTGTCAGTAACATAGCCAGAATTTCTTTTTTTCAGAGAGGGGTCCGGGGGGGTAGCCACAGTTCGTGTCTGTTCATGCGTGCGTTTGTATGTGCGCGAGTAATATGCGTTTGTCAAATGGGAAAACTGAACCCCCCAACGCCCCCTAGCACCACTCCCCGCCCCCCTCTCTACGCCCCTGCTGGCAGTGGTAGTTCTTTTTTTTTTCCCCCACCGTTCGCGGTGTGCATTTCATGGTATAATTTTGGCTGGTCGGTTCTGGCCGGACGAAATTGAGATATAAGATGAAGTGATCGTTGTAGTTTTACGTCCCAAATCCAGGATATATGACGACGATGGACGTCGTATAATGATGGGCTCCGGAAATTTCGACCACCTGGCGTTCCGTCACGTGCGCACAAATCCAACTGGACGGGCTTCGAACGTTTCACCTTCATTGAAATGCGGCCAGGATTTGATCCCGCGACCTTTCGATAGGAAAGGGGGCGAACTGAGGAAGTCACTCGAGCGAGGAGGTCACACACTATATACTGACCGCCGGAGTGACACAACGGTTATACGGCGTTGCGGTGCTATCAGGAGACTAAAGTTAAATCAGTTTAGACGGGTAAAGTGCTCTTTCAGAACTCCATTGCCATCAATTTCGCCATCACAGCGTAACTATCAGAAGAGAAAATGGTTTAAAAATTCATTCCAAGCGAAACTTTCATAACTCGCACATTTCGCCGGCTGTGTCGTGCGCGAACAACTTGACAGCGAAAGGTGGGCGGCCAATACATCGACTGAGCAGAAAACGATTGACTCTCGCCGTAGCGTCACTTTAGGCGAATGCACAATAAGCAGTGTGAGTTTTTTTTTTTTTTCTTTTCGCTGAAAATGGGGTAAAATTCGGCCTTGAGGTGTCAGCGCGCACTGCCTCTCCATTTATGGTTAACTCTTTCTGTGCGTTGACTTGTGAAGGAGGTAGACATTACGGGAATTGTACCGTAAGAGCTAACCCCCATCCACCCCCCTTTGTTTTTTTCTTGCTACTGGTCCGACTCCCTTCGCAACGCTCGCCGTGCCAACAGACCCATGTCGGCACATGACCAGCAACAGGAATAGGACCACCGCGCGACTAGAATTTCGGGGGTCGTCTATCTGTCAGCACGGGCGCTTGCTTTCTTTGTCGCAGGCGGCTTCGTTGCACTTAGTTACGTGCAGCAAAGAGTTAACAGACTGCGACAGTCTCAGCTTCGGTGTCGGGTCGGCTGACATTCGGCGGTGGCCTGCAGAGTTCACTCTACACCAACAATTAACGTAGTCAATCTAACCTTTTTTTAAGTTCGCCGCGCCATTCGAGACCCGAATCTAAATGCATTCGTTGTACGCGGTGTTCGTTATATGAAATTAGCGTTATACAAGTCACCTAAAACGGATGAGAGAAAGGGGGTGGGGGGTGAGTAAAAGCGTGCGCCATACTTTCACCCAGTCGGAAGTGTGTCGTCGTTGTTGCAAGATCTGGGTTATGGTCTCGTAAGTTTCTTGACGACAATGGCGGCCGAAGGCCACGGATGTTTCATTGCAAGTACTGTTTGCTTCCCATCTGTAGTGCCGAAGAGAGGGGATCCCCACTGTGGCAGGCCACAGTCAGGACTACGTCATCACTTCTGCACGTCAGCAAATGTGTATTTTCGATTATTTGTGTCAGGCTGTACAAGGGAGCCGAGGCCTTTGTCAGGCACTCCAGCATTTAGCCCCGCCTTCCTCCTCTGGGTGAAAGGAAAAAATATCACTTCACTTTTTCATTTTTTTTGTCTATTGCAAAACGCGGTGTCTTTTTGACTCGACCAACTGGAGGGAGGGCGCTGTCATAAATCGTTGCCCTTCCCCCATTTCCAACCCTGTGCACCGGCATGTATTGCGGCAGCGGTAGCTTAGTGATAGCATGCAGCGAAATCGATGTACTGCACGTTCTCTATGTGTACGAGTTACGTCGGCTACTGCACTCAATTAAGAAGTTACCCAAGGGTGCCGTATGCGACACTCCGGCGGAGATAGGCTTAGCCGCACAACAGCGCGTTGCACATTCTGCGATCGTGGCTGCTTTGGTATGGGAGTCGCGTGGTTGCCTCCGGACACACGGAGGCACGACACGTACGGCTTTGCGGACTCGTGGCTAAAGGGCTAGCGCGGTCATCCGAAGCAGGCGGCGAGATTGCGGGCCGAAAACCCAAATGGCGATTCTCTCAGGCACTAGAAATGACCAGAGCAGGATGGCATTCGGGAGCACGTCTCGGCAGGGGAGCACCGGAAATAGAACACCCGTAGGAAAGAGAAAGAAATGGTGGGAGGGGGATAGTATCTGAATTCGTCATGCTTTCGGAGGGTTTCTTATCTATAGGCCGCGTATATGAACCATTACGGCGATAAAAGATTGCCGCGCCTTCTGGCATACAGATCCTTAAGCCTTGTGCCGGTTATGGTGTCTTAGTTGATATGACAGCTGGACCAACTTTTTTGTCGCTTTTTGCGTATCTACGACGCTGTTAGCATATCTGACGCTGCCGTACAAGCTTGCCCGGTCATATTTTCTGCTTAGTCACGCCATTTCGAAGACACGAGCTGTTCCGCGGCAGAAATCGCAGTCACGCTTCCGAGGTCTCACGCTCCGTGGGGACCAATGGCGTCGTGTGCTGCAGTTACGTCACTGGTTATGGTTATCAGTAGGAAGCATTTCCAGCTTCGCTTCGGTGGACGCTGACCGAGTTGCAGGTGTGACAGGGAAACCGAACATCGCTTGCCGTTAGCTTTTTTTCAGATGTGTCCCATTACGACATCCTGTACCGCGCGCGTCGCGCGGATTGCGACACCGTCAGCAGCGTGCAGTGCTCTTCCTGGCGGACGTGTGAAATCTCCTAGAAACATTTGAACTGCGGGTATAGCCTTCTCTGGCTCCGCGACGAACGTCGCTTGATCTCTACAATAGGAAATGCCTTCGTAGAGACACAAAGGCCTCCACCGCCCAAAGGACCGCGGCTTCTGTTGGAGTTGACTTCTGTTATTACACGTTACTCGGGATCGTACTTCGATACAGCGACCACTGTCTACTGGCGTTCGGACTTCGTTGTGACAGCGCTGCAGGTTGGTCAAACGTTTTCGCATACGTCTGTCTTGCACGTATCAGAGTTACTGGCGCTTGTACCATGCTCAACACATGGCAAACCGATTCAGACTGTTAACTGTATAACTAAGAGTGGCCGGCTAATTTCTGCCACTGGCTGCTTGCTGCACCGTTAAGTTCCGTTAGTAACTGTTAACTTCTGCAGTAATCTGCTACTTGTAGGCAGTGAAAAGTAAACGTTGGATGTTTGAGGCTAACCTTGATCGGTTCAACGGCAAATCGATTGAATGATGTGTTTAGACCTGCCAAAGAAGCACAAAGGTTTGCAGAGATGCCACACATAGTCGATATGTTTGCACCTTCATCCACCCAGAGTTATCGTGCATGCAGTAACTTATTCTTGATGGGCTTTGTTTTCTTTTTGCTGTTTTGCAATCTGTCTGACTGTGTGGCGGCTGAGTACACAACTGGATCCCAAAACCGCGCGCTTCTGCAGCAGATTGCCGTAGCCGATGGGTCCCAGTAGACTAGTCGACGTACAGTACAGGGACTTGTTATAAAACGAATGCATGTCCTTAAACGATGATGACGCGGTACATGCATTCCCCCATGGAAGAGTTTCTACGACCATCGAGACATTTATTCTGGTACTGTTTTGTTTTAGCCTCAATGTAAAAAGCGCGAATGCGATTGTCGCCCTATGACATATCGATCCATTTTTATAACACATAGTTTAAAACGGTATTTCTGTCAATATCGCGGTCATATGTTGATAATTATACTCGAAAACAAAGGTTTGTTTACCGAAATCACATCGCGCATGCACAATAGTATGACGTCATGGACGTTTAAATTTTTATTTAGGTCGTTGTGTCTGAAAAAAAAAATTTTATTAACTCTGCAGATCCCGAATTCCACGGGAATCCATGTTATCCGATGCATGCGCAGCAGACAAGGTGGCCGTGGCGTAATTTTTGTGTTTATTATTGAGCGAGATTCTTGCGGTGTCACAACGAGCTGGCGCAGAAAATTAAACAGGCGACGACGCCGCCATCCGCTTATTATTTTTTAACGGTCTTTTCTTTAGTTTGCATATAGTTACATCTACTGAGTCGACGTGGAACGCATTTTGTCAATCATGCGGTCAGTATATCCGTGTAATTAGTCATTATCACATAATTACTCACAAATAACATTAAGTGTCCGTACCCCGCCTTGGCAACAGTGCCCTCTAGAAAAGATTACACAAATTTTGAGCTCATTCGTAGTCTTGCTTGTCACGTACATACGTTGGTAGCGATTGTGGAAGACAAAAGCCACCGTCATAAATGTCCGGATTCGGACATCACTAATGCAGCTGATACCAGTGGCGTATCCAGGCGGTGGCGCACCGGACCCATGCCCCCCCCCCCCCCCCCCTCTTCCCCCTACCCGCGAAATTTTTATTTGTCATGGCATACAGACCCCAAAATGACACTTGACCACATTTTCCTGCCCGGCTTCGCTTCAGATCAAAGAGGTGCCCTCCACCGCCACCCCTCCAAAAAAATTCTGCCTATATATATATATATATATATATACGCCCCTAGCTGGTACATGTGACGGTTGTCTGGGACGCAGATCCGCTATGGTGCATACCACATGACCACTACCTCCTTGGAACACGCGCTGACCCTTGTGAGAACCACACGTGGTATCATTGGGACGGAACTCTTGTCATTCAGACAGCCTCCGAGGTCGGTTGAGCGCGCCTTCGAGATCTCGATCAGAGGACGTGCGCGTTCCGCAGACAGAACCCCCCCCCCCCCCCCACACACAACGATCCGTATACGCTACAGTCGATATGTGCAGCCGTATGCATTTTTAATAACGGCCGCTTTAAGGCAAGTGACCGGATGTTTTGCGTCTCGTAGAACTGCTCGCAAAAAACAACCAAGAAAAAAAAACGCGGGAGTTCAGTTAACGATTTTCCAATTGATTCAGCCAGGATTCGGAGACCCATGAAACGACCCGCGATGACTATAGTGTGCGAGACGCTTTTAGAGGGTGGCTGTATATTGAGTGCTGGTTCACTTCGGCAGCGAGCAGCGTATAGCGAATGAGAAGCAGTACGCAGACGCACCACTTCTAGATGCACCACCTCGACGTTGCGACTTCATACGGCTTTGTGACTACAGAAAGGTATCATTTTCAGTTAACGCGTATAGTGAATGAAGTGCGATCATACTTGAGCAGAGAAACTTACTGTTTCCTGGATGTCTTGATGCGTTTGCAGAAAGTGAGTGCCGGCTGACACATTTCGCTGGCGAGCAAAAGCCGCAGTCTTTCGATAAGCTGAGTAACTACACGATTATTGTGGTGATGCACCGGCACACGGGTAATCTTTCAAGCACAAGCCAATTAACAGACAAAAAAAAGAGCTTATCGTGGATGTCGCAGTTGCAATATAGTCGAGCAGGCTTCTTGTGAATAGCGGTGAGAACCCTCGGGTTCACGGGGTAAAAACTGGATTCATTCATTACACTTGTAATTAGCCCGAAATTAGTGAAGGTTCAAACGCAACTGCATTTTTTTATTGATATGATCTATAAAGAGATGTTCACACACAATTATGGCGCCGGCTACTTCTTAGCCCTTGAGTGAAACTTGAACACGTATCTTGAAGTAAAACATACAAAGCACTGCATGGAAAATAGAACAGTCGGGCACAGATATGCAAAGATACACCTATACGCACATATCACAACAAAATAATAAGAAAATGTTCGAAAGTCGACGAATGAAGTCTCTGATAATGTCCCTCGTCAAGATTCGGTTCAACCAGCACAAAACAGCGGAGCACACATCTGGTCCTTATGAAGATGTATTCGCTCGTGTGTACATAATAGTCGACACGTCATTCACTTCACTAAACACACATGATGGGTGTCACATGATACTGCACATAATAAGTACATGTGTTATAGAATTGAAAGCTCGTTATTTCTTAGTACTTTTCAGCAATTCCGCTGTCTTGTAAAAAACGTGTCAATGCTTTTAAAGCGTGCGACTGTAAAACTGCAGTTGGCCATGGGCCCAGAAGTTTCTTCATGCTAAATGGTCTGCGGTCTAGGTTTGCTGGGTGAAACTATAGAACCTGCGGAGAGTCCACAGAACGGCGTTTCAGCAAAGGTTTGCATGTGCGGAAATTTCTGCAGGCGTGAGTGTAGCCTCGAGAGTTCGCATGTTGCGAAAATATCGGATGTTGCGAGATGGTGCAGTTTGTTCGTCCTCGCGGGTATATGTGGTTCGTCGATGGGTGTTCTTAGCCCATGCGTACCTAAAGCCGGCTAAGTATTAATTTACACAAAGTATATACCAGAGCATTACCGGTTTTAAGATCAAGAAAAGGACAAGGCTCATAGCACGATCCTTCAGTCACTGTTAAACGTTTCAGTAATTCATTTTGACTGAACATGCGATGTGTTGACGGTATACATATTGCATCCACTTATGTTTTCTGTGCAGCTTTCCGGTCCGGTCGCGATGTTTCGGCACTTCCGCCGTGCGCTGGTCACCTGCATGGTGTTCGTGTGCTTGTTCCTCCTCGGGGTCGTTCTCCTCACCACCAGGTACGAATTTGGCCTCGAGTGATCACGCGCCCTTTGTCATTCGTGGCAGCCACACTTGCGCTATTGTATATAGTCAACGGAAATGTGGCGGTGCACATTTTGTTTATTTTGCAATCTACTTTCGACGACGTTCACGTAGATTAGATCGGCTGATGTAGATTTGAAGGGGGGTACCAAAGTGCGTAACGTTTTCGGCACCGTGCGCCCCTCAAAGTTGCTGAGCTCTTATATTATGAGATATACTTGCATTGTAGCGGATGTTCCGGCATAGTGAAAAGAGAGATAATTCAGCAATTCGGACAATGTGCTAACGTAAGTTCGGGTAATGCGAGGGTACAAACGGTGTGGATGTCTCGAAAATTTGGATCGGAAAAATCGTATATTGCGGACGTACTTACATTGTTCATTTTACCGTATATGGTTAAGTAGCGCACTTTTTTTAACAGGACAACAGGTACAAAAAAAGACGCTTGCAACACACGCAACTAGATTTATTTCAGGAGAAATACTTCATATATATGCACCCACGCTGACACCGAGCGACGCAAAAATGAAATAAGCCATTGAAAACTTATCCAATATCAAATTTTGCACACTTAACGATAAAATAATCGTGGTACGTGTAGCAATGTGCAAAACAGCTCATAAATTCAATCCACGGAACATATTTTGGCGCATACTCTAGCGGTGCAACCCCCAACTGTAAATTTTAATAGGTTTACGTTATTTCTTGAAGTGCATACAGGCTGCACATGCTCTATTTTTATCGTTTCAGTATGCGAAAAAACATGTTTCGTGGATGAGAATGCATGAACCGGTAAACTCATTTTTACACGTGCCATTTGTACACTCTAAGGGGGTAAAAAAGCCATTTGACTCTTCTTTGATAAATTCGAGAACCACATGCGTAGCGCTCACTTTAAGAGAGCCACATTGACTCTTTTTAGAAAACTGGTAGGACAAAACAATTCCCTAAAGAGAGTCAATGTGACTCTCTTTTGGCTACACATGTGACTCGGATGCATAGAATACTTAAAGGACACCTTTTTTTTTTCCTCGGATTATTTGAAATTCTTATTTTGGTTAGTCGGCAAGGACCATTCATTTGTTTTTTCAGGAACATTATATCTGTCGTATTCCTCTCCCCGCGTGTTCTATCTTATTTTATTTTATTCGCAGGTCGCGTTTGCAGATGTACGTTCCGCAGGCCCTGCTGGCCGCCAACGCGTCCGATTCGTGCGTGCCGCGCAAGAACATCGTCTTCCTGAAGACGCACAAGTGCGCCAGCTCGACGGTGATGAACATCTTCCTGCGCTACGGCACCGAGCACGGACTGAACTTCGTGCTGCCGAGGTCCCGCTACACCCACTACATCGGCCACCCGGAGCTGTTCAGCCGCCGACTGGTGGTGGACGTCAGCCCGTACAACATGACCTACAACATCCTCACGCACCACACCCGCTACGACGACGAGGAGGTGCATGCGCTCATGCCGCCGGACAGCCTCTACGTCACCATCGTGAGAAGGTATACACCTTTTCGCAGGAGGGAAAAAAAAAGAACCGCCATGATGGGCTGCGCGCGGGAGTACTAAGGCCAAGGGCGCAGCTTTGTCAGTGCGTTTTTGAAGGGTCACGCCAATTTGCGCAGCCCAAAGAGGACTATGGCGGCGCCCAGGGAAGCGTTTTTGAAAAGGTATCGGATACAATTTGAGGAACCCTTCACGCCATAATTGAAACGTTTAAGGTTTTTATTGCTATGTGTACATGTACACTTCTCACCAATCATTAGAGGTGGGCGTTAGCTTTAAGATACTTAAACTTGATTTCGAAGTTAGCGTGAGCATGCACTCATTTAAGTTGGCAGCACCTGGCAACATCATCACTATAGTATGACGTGGATTGAGCCCCCCTTTTCCCACGAGTAAAGCGAGTACGTCTCTCCGAACCTTTCGATATCCCCAGCGTTGTGAATGACGTCACCAGGCCCCGCCGCGGTGGTCTAGTGGCTAAGGCACTCTGCTGCTGACCCGCAGGTCGCGGGATCGAATCCCGGCTGCGGCGGCTGCATTTCCGATGGAGGCGGAAATGTTGTAGGCCCGTGTGCTCAGGTTTGGGTGCACGTTAAAGAACCCCAGGTGGTCGAAATTGCCGGAGCCCTCCACTACGGCGTCTCTCATAATCAAATAGTGGTTTTGGGACGTTAAAAACCCCACAAATCAATCAAAAATCAACCGTTAATGACAGTAGCGGTGTCTTTCGATGCATAACAACGATTGATTTTTATATGCTCATTTTTGTTGGTGGGTGTTTGACAAGTGCTCTGGCAGACAACTTACAGAAGGCAACATGTTACCACGCAATTTCACCGCTGCCGAAAATTTCCACCAACTGCGAAGTAGAAAGACCTTGTTACTAGTCACAAGCAGCTCTACCGACAATTCCTACAAACTTTGACTACATTGTGACATTCTAACAGGCTTTGTATTTGTTCGATTGAATTCTGATTCGCCAGGCGGCGCCACCAGTTTGGCAGCTCTAAGGTCCTTATGCAGCTACTGTTTCCGCTATCAATAATTCAGAAAAGTCGTAAATATTGCATGATGACTCCCATGAAAACTATCCAAACGAACTTTCTGTAAAGCTTACAAACAAACCTCTTACAAACTTCTGTTACTCTACAGACGAACTATTTAAACAAACTCTCTGTAAAGTCTGCGGATAAATTCTCTTTGAAGTGCGCGAAAAACTTCCTGAATATCTGTGGATGAATGAGCTCTCTGGAAGATCTGTCCGTAAAGTTTGCGGACAAACCGGAGGTGGCCGGTGTGAAGCAATCAGTTAATATACTGACTCCAAAGAAAAAATCTCCAATATACTATTTTTCGGATGGATCTGAGTGATGGCTTATGAGGCTGTTAACCTTTATGTTCTGCATCTTACTAAATGAACGCTATTACAATAGACGATTACGCTTGAAAACAGCTGGGTTGGTCCGTACGACGTGTCATGGCCTCCGTGATATGCAAAAACAAGTAAACATCGGCTTGACAGCCCAACATGGGCACCCATATGTCTTACGGAAAATGGTCTATATAGCTCCATTGCTTGAAACCCACAACCAAATGGGTTCCGCCACAATAAAACACGCCGAACATTTCCAGATCCCGAGACGCTTGCAACATCTGTCGGCAGCAATCAGTTTTGATTTGCCAAACTGAGCCAGCTACTTTTGCGCGCTGTCGCGGGGACCATTCACTGTGTTTTAATGTGTGAAGCCGTGTGTTACTGTAGTGTTATCCGTGAAGTAGGCCCGAATGATAGCAGTCGAAATTGGCAACTGTTGGTGCATTGCTTTGAGTATGCACCCCATGCCAATGATGAATAGCGAATAGTTTTTTTCGTTCGCAGGTACAAGCGTCACTAGACGCATTTGCAGGTCGACGCAAACAGCGTAGGCCGTTGCCACGCAGTGCTTTGTCTTTCTATGACTAGACACATGCGCCCACATTCTTTTTCGCTCAATGCTGCCGTAGAGCATAGAGTAGGTTTGTAGGGTATAGCGTAGCATGCTAGCGGAGCGTAGAATAACCTCGTAGAGTATAGTGTAGCAACAAAGTGGGAAAGCGAAGAGAGCATGAGGAGGACAGATGTGACGGTCAGGAGGGGGGAAAAGGGGAGGGGAAAGAGTAAAGCGTTGCACGGAAAGAATGAGAAAGAGAGATAGACAAAACAAATGCATGAAAGAAGAGATAGAGAAAATCAAAAGGAGAAAAATACAGCTTAAGAGATATAGAATTGGACAGAAAGGAGGAAGTACATGAGAAACAGAGATAAAGGGTTTAAAGAGTAAAAACGAGCGAGAAAAAGAAATAGAGAAAAATAAATAGAAATAAACAGAGGGAAAAAAGATAGCAACAACAAGAGAAAAGAAATAGGGTGAGAGAAAATTTGCTAAACGGAGCAAAACCCAGGACAACATAGGTGCCTATGAGCTCTCCGACTCTTTAGCATTGCGAGTTGCACAAATTTTTTTTTTTCGGCTGAACGAAACTAAATTCGAAATGCTGAACGATTCGTAAGACGCACTGACTACAGCCCACCAATCGTTCGATCCCGCAGGCCGGACTCTCTGTTCGAGTCGCTCTACTCATACTGCCACCTCGACAGAACGTTCAAGAGGAACCTGACGATGTTCGCGTGGAACCGAAACTTGACTGGCTACCTGTCCCGACACCGCGTGATTGGGAAACGCATCGGGCTGAACCAGATGTCCTTCGACCTCGGCTTCGACGGGCCCTTCAACTCCGAGCAGGCGGTCGCCAAGTTCGTAAAAAAGATCGCATCTGCGTTCCACTTGGTGATGCTCGCCGACAGGCTGGACGAGTCCCTGATCCTCCTCAAGCACCTGCTCTGCTGGAACACTTCGGACATGGCGGCGCTGAAGATCAACTCGAGGTATGCATCCATGATTGGTTCGACAGCTCTCGCTTTGTGGTTTACTTTATCAGAGCCGAGTGGTCGCAATGCTGATAAAAACAGTCTTGGGATTCAAACAGGACCAGGTAGTTTGTGTAGCATTGTTTTTTGCACTTTACTGGTTGCACAAGGTACTACAACGTGAAAGAAGATATGCGCACAGTATTTGTTTCACTTTGTTGTCCTTTTTCAAACTGGGAAGCTATTTAGGCAGACCTTAAAAACTTTGTTGTGTGCAAAGGTGCGCAAAACAAAAAATGAGGGGACCCTAAACCTTCGCCTATAGGAGTTGAGCACGATGGCGATATCCTGTTCTTAGTGCGTACTCCAAACGCTTAGTGCATGAAACTTTTTCGAACTTGCTATGCACCCACTACGTGGCTTTAAGGGAATATGCGCAATAGAGTGTGTGCCTTTTGTAGTGAGGTACCGGCTTTCAACCACAGAGTCATTATGATAATCGGATGTTGTGACACTGCTTGACAATGGACATTTGACTATGCATTATTACTGCAATATTTTATGTTGAATTATGAAGCATATATACAGTAGGCGTGCGTTTGTAAAGCATGAAAGCTACTTTCACTGCATTTCCAAACCGAGGAAGTTATTTTCACTGTTTTCACCACCAGAGGCGTGGCCATGTGGTAGACATCCACTTGCCACGCAAACGACTCGGGTTCGATCCCCACTTGGACCCCAACAACCCTGGTTCGGTTTCACTCTGCTCCACGGTTTTTATCATTTTGTTTTATTTTCATCGTTCTCAATGGTCCTCTCACGCATAAGATGATTTTTCCCTCACAAGCAGCTACGCCGACGCCGGAATTCCTGCCAAACGAGCTCTTTAGCCCTATCGCTTTAAAACCATCAGCATCATGAATGGGTATGTGCCACAGAAATTAGGCCAATCCTACTACTGACCACATAGGGATCCTTCGGTTTATAAACGATGCTCGTGCTCTTCGTCTCTTCTGTGTCCGTGTTTTGCGCGCCTACTTTCGTCTACGATGATTTTTTTTTCATATTCTTTCTTCTCGCAATCCATCCCCCACCTTACCTCGCCGTCTTTCGCAGAACTGATCTGCTACACTGCGTTAACGTCGTTTTACCCATGTATTCTTTTTATTTTTTCAGGTACAGTGCCTTCAAGGAGCACCTTTCGAACGAGACCAAAGAACAGCTGCTCCGGCTCAACTCCGCCGACTGGCAGCTGTACCAGTACTTCGCCAAGGTGTTTGACGACAAAGTCAAGGCCTTTGGCGTCGACAGAATGGCCGTCGAGGTCAAGGAACTGCGAAACAAGCAGAAGGAGTACTATGACCGATGTGTTATGACCGAAGGGTCGACGGAGAAGCTCTCCCCATACTACAAGCGCAAGGACGTCATCGCCTTCAAGTCCAAGGACAAGAGCAAGTTCTGTCGCACCCTCACCGTGACCGAGCTCGAGTTTCACGAGGAGGTCAAGAAGATCCAAGAGGCGAAGATCAAGCAATACATTGCGAGCCACAAGCGACCTTCGTCGTCGTCCTCGTCGTTGTTCAAGCGCGTCGCTAAGGAAGTCACGTCTGGCACGTCTTCGTCGCAGTCAAAGGCATCCCACGCAAGATGACTGCGGTGAAGACGTCTATTTATAAAGTGCCAGCGAGAAGTGAAAACTCTTGCTGAAAACCTCAACGTGAAAGCGGCAAACCATTCACACATTGAACTAGGCAAGAGCCTGTGGTTCCTGAGGCGGCATGCCGTGGCTGCCAGTTGTGTTCCAGTTTTCGAATCTATTACGAAGCTATATTACGAAGCTATACGGGCGAGATATTCGCCCGTATAGCCGCATGTTACTTGTGTTGTGCCCTGGTGGAACACGCTAGTGGAGGACAATGTATTCACTATTCATCAGCAAGTGTTCTATCTACGTGTGTGCATTGTCCATGTGTTGTCCGCTGCTAGCAGAGAGAGTGCAGCAGACGATGAACGCAATGTAAGATGAGTGTTCTTTTGATGCATTGGTATCTGTGAACGACAGATACTAATGTCTTGTGGTGGACGTGGAGTGTCGGAAGACGTTTTTATTTTGTGCTTCAGGCTTGGGCCCGCAAATTCGTCTAAATGTACAGATCAACACTTTCGTTAAATGCTACAGCGGGTTGTTGCAGGGGGTTTCCTGAAGAGGGTTGGACTTCTGCGACGTAAGTTCGCTGGCAAGACGCCTCGTCCAGCTTCAGTAAACCTCGGCTCCAGACAAAGGCTGTCAATGCGTGGTTTTCACCAGCACACGTCATTACAAACAGTCAGTGCCTTTTTCGTGAATGTCTCTGGTCGTCGTGCAGTGTTCGGCGCTGGCTGTGGAACACTTGTATGTGAAAACTTGGACGTGATGTTGATATATGGGAGCAAACTATTCGTGCTTACAACGCTCCTGGAATGAAGAGTTAAGGGCGCACACTCTTCTTGTGATAATCGATGTGATAACAGGCCCATAGGCATTATTGAAAAAGTCAAGTATCATACAGACAATGTGCGACATATCTTACTCGCTGGTTCATATTTTTAACCGAATCTATCACTATATCGTTGGTTATTACTGCGAATATCCGCGACCTATATATATTCTTATACGGTCACGTGTGCCTATTAGTCGTCTCCTTTTGTATCAAGGTACGTCCAAACGCTACCTGTAACACTGTCGTCTTGGGTTTTTTTACTTATTTGTCTTTGAAAGCAGCAATAGTATAAAGTCGACGTCACATGACGTCATATTCCGGCAAAGCACGAACCAAGCTTCGCTGTCGTCAATATAAGCAAAGACTGTCAATCGGCTTCTCCTGATGACGTCATACTACGTGATGTCGCGCCATTGTGCAGTCATGCCAGACTTGTGTAAAAGTTACCGCACGTTGCGCCGGTAGGTGTGTCCATAGAACAACTCTCTCCTGTGTGAGGTATACCGACTGTAAGCCCAAACTAGGATCAAACTTCCTAGTGTGCTGTCACTCTAAGATGAAAAGTTAACAGTGTGAACGCAGCTTAGAAGAACACGAGAAAATGACGACAGACGCCCACTGCTTTTTTGTTATTTGCAGTTCAACACTTTGTCAGCATCAGATCACTAGAATGATGTCATGTTCGTTAGCTTGTTAGACCTTCCACGTTGGTCGATACCCACTCGAGTGCGGCATTGATTCTGCACTGCCGCCTGCGTTGTGAGGAGTGCCATATAGAAAGAGCGACTTTGTTACTTCACCTGTGCTTTAAGTTTTACGATTTTTGCGTGTGCGCGTGATCAGTGTGAGTGACTCAACTGCCAAAATACGTTTCCGACCAAGGAGGTATATGCGCATTTGAAAGCCTTACCGTATCATGTCGACAGCTGCAGTTTCTCCGCTACCATGTCTATTTTAGTGCAGGTGCAAAAAAAAAACGATAAGTTTGTCGTGTAGGCAATGAAAGGTACAGAGCGTACAATGGGTGTATTTACTTTACAAACCATATGGTTGTCACAGCGGTTTACACTGATGCACCCAGGTGCACTGCTGCGGCACTTACACCCCACTGCTTGATTCCGTCAACACTGCAGTAATTGTCGTCATCGCGCGCGACATTCTACCGAAGAACGTAGCAGAAGCACAAAGCCACGTTGGAAAGAAAAGCCGCGCACTGTCAAGAAAACACCTTGCGTTTTTTTTGCACTTAACAGCGAAGAACAAAGCCAGTGCTATCATTTTTTTATAGGGTAACCTTTTGTGCCTCAGGCTCCCTATCATTTTGAAGGGTGCAAGATAACTCTGTTTTACCGGAGTCATCTATGCGCTTAATCAGGCGGAGTAAACAGTCTTGTTTAAGGGGTGTAAAGGTTTACCAGAACAGTCATCGGTGACGATACACCCGTCGAAACACTCACCACATGTTGTTTTTAGTTGCTACATTAGGTGACTCGCTAAACAGCATTGCGTGGTTTTTGCGTGGTTTCATTTGCAGATTATCACTTGAGCGTTCGACAGTTGTTTACACAACGCAATATATTGTACAAAACCATGGGCATTAGTTTACCACCTCTCCTGCATAATATTCCGGGGTCTTATTGTGCTGGGCGATTTATATTGTGCTGCGACACGTATTTATATTAAGAAGCTTACACTTTCGAGCTCGAGGAGTGACCAAAGAGCGTGGTGCCTTAGTTTACCATAGAGAACCTAGTCACACCAAGTTGTAGTGATCAAAGCGAGCTTTACTGCGCATAGGAACAATCAAACCCAAGCACAACACCGCAATGTACACCACACCACTTCACACGCGCGTTACATTAGAGCTGTCGCACTTTTTGTGGACAGTTCCTGCGTTGTTAAAAACCTCGCATCACTCTATCGTGGGTCAAGATGACGATTTTCGATGGAGTGGTCTGTGGTTAAAATGCACAAAATCGAATCATTTCTGTTGGTATGGCTATTATCCGGCAGTCTAGACTGGCTCAAGTCCGGTAAGTATGTGCAAAGCTTACTGTCTTTCTGTAATCTGGCTCTCTAGACTTACTTGATTAAGGATATGCTACGTAGTTGTTGTTGATGATACCTTCGTGTTTTACCACCAAGTGATTTGAATTTTATTTTTTCTTTGGTTCGCAGGAAGTGTGCATTGTCACATCGCCACCGCCTTCTTTTTGTTATGTGTGTGCACGCAGACACATTGTATATCATTGTATATGTATATATATATATATATATATATATATATATATATATTGCACGTTCCACGAACCAATGTGTGTTTGTTTTTAAGTTCTGATAATGTATTTGCATGTTGTGAGCGTTGATGATGATGATGAAGCGCCTTTTTTTCCCCTACGATTTGGTCCACATACCTAGTGTCCTGCAAGCTTACGAGCTTCGAGTGCTGTTCTCCGAGCAATCTCAAACAAAATGAACTTCGAACAATAAATGTTTTTTTCAAAGGCCGCTGCACAATGAGAAGTTCGCGTCTGTCTCGCTCTCATGGGTTGCCTCTTCAGGGGAGCAGGGGCGTAGCCAGCGAGTGGTACACCTGGCCCGTGCCCCCTCTCCTCCCCCCGCCTTCCCCCGAATTTATTCGCCATGGCATACAGAGTGAAATCAAGGTGTCCCCTCCCCCCTCAAAAAAAAAAAAAACTTCTGGCTTCGCACCTGCGGGGGAGAGAAGTGTAGCAACTGTCACCGAAGCGTCGCCTCCCCCTTCCAGTTGAGTTTAAAAGAGTACAAGCTTCGCAATCATACACGTGCGCACGGGGGGGGGGGGGGGGGAGGCGGTTGAGGCCAGTCTCGTGTATTGACCAAATAAGAAGAGGGGCACAGAGACAACCTTCCCCCTCCCCCCTGAAGGGAAGATTCTGCGCACGCCTAAGCTCACAATGGATACAAGAAATAAAAGCTTCTCGGCCGCCATTACAGACAAAAAGTTCTGTCACCATAACCCAGCACCATAAACAATAACAGAACATGCCTGACTGAGCAAATGTGCGGTGTAAACTTGGTGCCCCCCCTCCCCCCCCCTTCGATGATTAGGTAGGGGAGGCCACTTCCCCTTGACCTCCGCCCCTTTCCTGTGCGCATGCATATATGCTCACACGTAACAGACATTATTTCATTGTCACACTCGGCACGTCATGCCTACGTTCAAACATTGACTGCTAGCGTGGCTCAACATCAGCAAGATGGCGGCGTGTCTCCGATCAAGATGTGACGTATCGATAGCACGGAGCATTTGTGATCAAGTATATATTTAAGAAGCATCACAGCGAAAAGCGGGAGCCGACGTATAGAAACACAATGGGTAATAAGCACCTCAGGCAGGCTAGCCGAAGTTCCGATAGAGACGTTTGTCAAAGGCCTTGGACAGGGGTTTTCTAAGGCCTTTGAGACTGGGTTGTCGTATGCTGTCGTCGTCATTTCACACACGTAACTCACTTTATGTAGCATATTTAGCGCACACTCGCACGAAAGACAAGTCTTGTTCGTTTTGTTCCACCGCTTTAATGACGATCATTTATCATCATCAGCAAAAAAAAACAGATAGTGCGCTTGGCGTAACGCAGGCAAAACCAGGCACGAAAGTGAAAGATGACAGAAGCAAGCGCGAAGTGGAAACAGAGAGAACGGGGGAGAACGCGAAGTAAAATAAGAAGAGCAAAAAAGGTAAAAATTGGCTAAAGATCGAGAGGAAGAAATATATAGAAATAAATGGAGACAACCAAGAAAAAGCAATGGAGAGAAAAAGAAAACCGATAAGACGCGAGAAATTGAGCTGACCAGGAAAGCAGCAATCTAAAGTGCAAAAATTAGCTCAATTACTTGAGCGACGACCCGGCGAGGAGATGATATATCGCACCGGGTTTGATCCCAGACCAGGACAAACTTCTCTTCAGCGAAAAAAAAAAAAAAACACGTTCTTTTCTGCGAAATCCACATGGATTCTCTGGTGGTTTCATGGTAAAAGCAGGTGGTTCTCGATATATAGCCCTTCTGCCACCTTGCGGTATTCCGTAGTACTGATTTGAAATGTTTATCTGAGTTAGCATACGCAATAATCGAGCTCAGCGGTAATTCCTGCATGTCCCTGTATGTTCTTGTGACTTTGCTAGACAGCTATTCGGAAGCCTACGCTACGTTCCGAATGCGGCCACAGCGTTGAAGAGTAGGACCTGCGGCCGGAGGCGGATCCAGAGCGGTAGGGACTACCCCCCCCCCCCCCTCATTGCAGTGCTTGTAGTCCACCTCCTATCAGCAATTAGGACAAGTTCGTGAAATCGCTGTGAGCGAACATTAACAGTATTCATCCTATTGAGGGGTTTTTCTGCTAGTAAAAACGAAAAGTCATGACCACGCCCCCTCTCCGGTGTTACTTCAGCCAACTCCTCCTGTATGTCATCAATGCAAGCCAAATGCACCCGATCCAGCCATTCACCGCCCTTACCTCTAGCCCTTCCCTGCTCTCGCACATCGCCTAGCCTTCGTCGGTGCTTTGCAGTCATGGGGAAGACAGCCTAAAATGACTGTGTATGGTCCCTACGTAAGAACCATATACAGTCACTGTGACCTAAGGTCGGACCTTACTGTGACCCACCATGCAGTGCCTCACGACGGAAATCATGCGAAGTAAGTTTTTGTTCAGTTGTGTACAGATCCGTGAGGCGGCGTCCTGAATTCTCGGTGTTCACTATGTTGGCTCTGTGGCTATGAAAAGAAAAAGAAGAGTGCCACCCGTAACCGTCTATCTTTGCAAAGACACCTCAACAGGTCGGCACGGGGATGGGTTAATGGGAATAAACAGGATAGGTAAGGAAAGGGGTAGAGAAGAAAAAAAAATGGGGGACCCTTAAAGGGGCCCTACAACACTTTTTGAGCATGGTCAAAAAACGCTGCCGACCGGTAGTAGAGGCTCCCGACAACACGCGAGCCAAATATTATAGCGCAGCACGCGGCCTGGAATTCACAATGAGTTATCAAAGTCAACTAAAAATTGCCTTCTCTTCTCTCGACAAATGCGGAATATGCTCAAAAATCACACGTGAATTACCCCTCTATCAGCCATTGGCTGATTTGAACACGGCGCGCTCGCTTTTCACAGAGATCGCCGCGGGAGGCCGCGACTTGTCCACGCGTGCGCGCGCGATCACATTGAAAAAGCGGCGCATTCGAAGAAAAAAAAAAAGTGCTCAAGGCCATTAGACGCGCGTGACAATTTTCTGTGGCCCTGCCATGCCTCCCTGCTTCGGTCTTCGGCTGCTAGCTATTATCATAAATAAAACCTGCGTGCCCAAACACCACTCCTTAAACATTGCGGGGCAGGTTTGGCAGGAAAAAATTCGCGTCTTCTTCTAGGTGATTATGCAGGGGCACCCTATATCCCACACCTCGTGCGCACGCTTATATGGCACGGAGCAGAAATTCCTCTTCGTTGCCTGATAGATTGATTGAAAGAACTTTATAAAGGCCCTGCGTAACGCGCGCAGTGGGCAATGCTTGGTAAAAACAAAACAAAAAACACGCTCACGTTGCGTTCTGCCCACTTCTACATGCCGGGTGAAGTGAATGCGTGTTATCTTGCCTCTTGTATCTACTCTTTTCTAAGCTAATTAATGCGTATAGCGAGTTTCACGTTATCCATGCGGAACAGAGAAAAGTAATAGTCTTTTACCTTTCCAGCCTACACTTTACAGGAGCTGCACCGGCACCCGGGTCAATGGATCTAGGTAAAAACACCGGTAATTCAAAAGCGACTTGTTGAGGAGCACCAAAGAACGGCTGCTCTGTTGATTCCCGTCTCTTCATCCAAGTCGGGCGTTTGAGGAAAGTGTATTTGCGCAAGCTGTGAACGTTGTCGTGCAACGAATACGTGTTACCGCCGATTCACCATGTTTACATCACGTGGTTAAACGGCCTGCGGTGAGGCTGTTGTCAGTGCGGCGAAAAAAAAAAAAAAATCAAGGCCTAGCGAGCTCGCCTCCCCTGAGAGGGCGTTGTGAGCGCATTTTCAGTGCGTGCGTGTTGCCGCTTCCGCCTGCTTCGAGTTCTAGCGTGAACCACATCGTGATGCGAACAGCCTGCCACGGTCGATGTGCCAGCGCCACTCAATTCAGTGTGCAAAGTAGCCACACAAGTGCGCAACGTAATCGAAAAATTTCGCGGCAGTTGATCCTTGAGGCAATAAATTCTAAGTTCATTCGCCTTGGACAAGTGCTTCAGAGCCCCTAAAGGCTCGACAGTAGGCCTACAGAAAATAAAGACGCGTATATCGAGCATAAGCACAGTGTTTTGTAAGAGAAGCTATGAGAAGACCAATCATGGTTGACGAAGCAAACAGTGACCAAAACCAATTAGAGCATGTATACATTCACACTTCTAATTCAGCCGTTAAAGAGATCCCTCTTGGGGCATTCACTGCCGACCAAATAAATCATCGGCAACCTTTGTTTTTCCTAGAGATGAATTTACAACAAAACAAACGATGAAAGGAATGATTCAATTGTGGTATCATGATGTCACTGTGAATTTATCATTGGTTCTTGCAGTGTCTTTAAACGCATCGACTTGGCAACGAATAACTTGGCAGGTCTGCCAGACAATGCCAGACATCTGGAACTGGGAGTTTCAGTCATGGAAAGCTGGCAATTACTTCTCTTTTTCCTTTAGTAGGGCTTCCATTTACTAAATGTAGTCGGGCTTCTGCGTGCACAACATGGGTAAATTCTCCCGTCTTGCTGTGCGAAGGGAAAAAGGTCATTCCACGCTGAACTTCCCAGCCATTTTGACGACCACCTCGAATGTCTTTTTTTTTTTATGCCCTGGTATGCAATGAACACTTGCCAGTATACTTCGGAAAAAACAATTTTTTGGCTACATGTGGCCTTTTTAAATCTCGAGTAACGTTGCTTAGAGTGCATAAACTTTGTCAGAATTTTTTTTTTTTTTACCATATCGTCTCTTGTTGCAATACTAAGTTTGCTTTCTATATTAAGCAAATGTGTTTGTGCACAGTTATATGTCAGCTTTCTCACTGAAGTTCTCCAATAAGCTCAAAAAATCTTTTTCTATATAAAAAAAAGTGATGATACAGCGCACTGTATGAAAAGAACTATTTGTCTAATTTTGATTTGGGCATAAAACCTATTTTTATGAGAACACGATGTGGTGTATATTACGCCTCGATCTGAACCAATATGAATTTTTTTTCAGTCCTGATTTTTGCTTGAAATATTTGCAAACGTCAGTGGTGTGAAAATATTTCTAACGACAAACATACCTTCCGTGGAGTAAGTATTGATTACCGAGATGTTCATACATAGCACAACAAAAAATGCATAGACGGTTTTGGCGAGATTTTGGGAGGCGTAGATGGGATAAAAACTGCAGTAATAATATTGAGCTACATAAAGGTTGCACAGACGCTTTTGCGTGATATGTAAACCGAATTTGGTATTGAAACACAGATCTCTGATGCGACATTACACAAAATTCAGAAGGCTCTCATGTGAGCAACAAGCTTTTTTAAAATATTCCCACAATTAGCCGTTTTCAATACACTAAATCAGTGAAGCATGGGCTGCTGGTCAATTTGGTAATTCATCTCAACAGAGGCGCACGAAAAATTGAAAGTGCAAAAGGAAGATACATAGACACAGCACTGTGTCTAGGTGTCTTCCTTTTGTACTTCAATTTTTCGAGCACCTTAGTTAAGACTAAATCAGCACAATTTTTTCCAAACATGTTAGGGATGGCTGCCCAAATGGCTGTGGCATCTGGCGTGGAGTGACTCAAAAGTGAGGTTTCTGACCCATGAGTACAAACACTGCTTTTATAACTTTCAAAGAAGCAACAGTTGATGCAGCAACTTTGCACGCAGGTGAACTTTTGTTGTAGACTCTACCATAATTAACAGCTAATCTTCAACATGTTCAAACACGTATACTATACCTTGCCTTTTTTTTTCTGGTCTCAGAGTTCGTTATACATCCATGATGAACAGAATTCCGACCCTCTTGCTCATTTACTGTGTCCAAGTTACCTTTTTCTTGGCCTAATGGGCAAAGAGAACTTCTATAACCTCACTCACCGTGTGCAGTATGCATGCTCTGCAAGAGTCGATTCTTGTACGGCATCTCTTGCAGATGCCCTTACTTCAATACTTACGAGCCTGTTTTTCGGTTTCAGTCAATTTGACCGGCCCAAACCTGAGCGTTTTGCTGTGACTTACCTATGTTCTAGCAGGGCCAGCAAGCCTGCACTTGAGAGTTATAGTTGAACGAGCCAGAAAATGGAGTTTGCCTAAATGTCAACTTATATTTCCCACTCGTATTGAAACTGTTAGGTCACTATAATGACTCACCTTAATGACTTGTCGTGAACCTGAGATTGCATTTAGAAGAAGCATACAGTTTTGTATATTGCTTTAAGGGTTCCTTACCTTTGCCTATTGAAACCCTCATCTAATTCCTCATTTATTTTAAAGGAACTGTCTACCGCCCTTCATTGCTCTCCTGTTTTGTGTCACAATGAAAAGCGTACAATCGGATGTGTCTAAACTGGCAGCGGTTTCTCTAAAAAGTGGATATAAATTTTTAAAACAGATATTTTTTTTCTGTCCGCGTTATGTCTCCTTTTATCGGTGGAATGAATGCCCCCAACACTGGTCGGTGCAGGTGAAAGTCAAAATCTGAAACCACGCGCGGTTTTCGCAGGCTTCATCAAGTTTGCTTATTAACCCTGTAATACCCAGAAGTTGTTGCAAATGAAAAAAAATATTTCTATATAGATTCACACTTCATATGCATTATAAAAATAGCAAAATAATGTTTTTTTCGAGATATATTTATACATAATACAGAGCGTATCATATATGATACCCTGAGCATTGCTGCTTAGTAGCCATATGCCTTACATATGATATGCAGCAAAACAATTGCGGTCCTTATTAAGGCATAAATGCACATTGCACTTGTTACAATAAATAAAAGAAAAAGAGTTCTTTGCTGGAGGGCAATGTCTGCACCCGAGCCTGTTGGTGCCAACGTTACTAGATTCTATAGTAACGTTGGTTGGTGCCCCATACTGGCATGTGGCCAACTCCGTCCTTTCGCACTTCATCGTCGGGTGTCACACCTGTCCCGTTTATTAGGGAGGCGATCGCCGGGCTAATTCCAAGAGCCGAAGTAACGGCCCCCCGAACCGCACCACGAAAGCGTGGACAATTTAGAAGTGGTCCTTATTGGTGCGCCAGCGGACGCCGGCTGTGGCCCAAAGAACAAGACAGAGCCGAGAGTTGATAAACAAACAAAATTATATTCTCATTAACGGCAGATCAAAAACAATACACACGTATGCACACTCCCCAATAGTTACATACAATACGTCACCAAACAGACAATGTACTACACAGTACAATCAACCACACTTGAAACAACGGACACAGACAACAATACGCACTACAATGCAGTCACATGCATTGAACAACCAAGACACTTAAAGACTAAAGAGATATAAAACCTATTCAGTCCAAAGTCCTTGGAACAAAAGTCTGAATGATACTCTTCCGAGAATCACTCACTCAAAGTCCAGCGTTGTTGTCGTTCCGCAGCTCTCGAAGTCTCTCTTCCAGGAAACCTCGCCGGAGTTTCTCTTCCAGGAAAACTCCCGTCTTCAATAGGCCACTCTTCAGACTTCAAACTTCTTCGCCGAAAATCCGTCGGCTTCACACACGCAGCTGTTGCCCGCGTCTTCGCTCGATAGCGGAAAACCCACGCTCTTGCCTGTAGCTCGAGCCGTCCCTACGGACCACAAACTTCGCCGACTACACGGCGGACTCTCTACGCACTCCGGCGCTCACTTCCGTCTCCTCCTGTTCCGTCACTACGGGCAGAACCTTCGCCGACTACACGGCGGAATTCCTACGCGCTCTGGCGTTAACTTCCGTCACCTCCCGTTCTGTCGTCTCGGCCGCTCGATTAAATACCTTCCGCGCCACCTTCCAGAAATTTCTGGTCATTTCGTCGGCGCGATACGCGGCGAAGGCTGGAGAGAGGCGAGACGGTTTGTCAGCCCTCCGCGTCGGGTGACTCAGCTCGGCGTAGCCACGCCTCCTTCGTTCTGGAAATTTCTAGCGCTTGCCCGGCCGCCGCTGTGGGGTGAGGAGGTTCGTCTGCGAAGCCGTGCTTCTGCGGGGAGAGCGCGCGCCCGGGAGCCTTGGATGTTTGCTTTCTTTTTCTTTTTACCTCGCGGCGTTTCTACCGCCCGTTGTCGCAAGGATTTGGCGGCGCGCTCTCTTTTTAGCGCTCGTTCTGTGACACTGCCCCCCACTTTAAGAATATTATCTCATAATATTCAAAACCACACAAACGAGCGCGGAAAGTCACCACACACTCTCACAGACTGTAACACCATCAGTCGCTCATAACACTTCACATTCACAATAGATCACGCAATACAATCTTACATTGTAGTTCAATTCCACAACACATGAAATATAGCCACAGGTACATGCCTACAACACTTCATCACACATTCCAAACAATACAAACGTACAAAGTTCTGTCGATACAACAATTATACAACACTTTACATCACATCATCGCACAGAACACTGACTCGCTCGACATACACTTGAGACACAGGATAACAAGAACAATAACACAACATATGGCACTCAACCCTGCCAAACACAATCTGATTCCACCTCAGCACCTATCTTGAGTACTTCGAACAGCGCTTGCGCCCTTTCTTGCGGTGCTCGCTCGACTTCTTGTTTTTCCACGTTCCCTTTCGGCGAGCCCTTTCCAACGACGATATCTGAGGCGTCGTCTCAGCCATCGTTGTCTCTTCCGACACCGTTAACGCGTCATTCCATTCGACGGGTCCTGTCTGTTTATTTACCCGCTTGATCATACTTCTACATTTTTCCCGACTGGCCAACTCCGTCTCCTTTACACTGTCGGTCGGTTGAGGGCGTGCCGACGTAAGTCCGGTTGCTCGGCCCGTGAACTGATTCGACACGATCGTCTTCTCCTTCGCTGTCTCTTGCGCCGCGGCTTCGCCTTGGGCTCTAGTGAGGTCCGTCACGGGATGCTCCTCCACTGTATCTCGCGGCCGCTGTGTTGGCGAGGGCTCTATCTTCGGGTCTTCTCCCAAACATTCTGGATCACTTGGCCCTCGCGCCCCGTCGATGTTTCCGATGACAAGGTCATACAGGGGGGTCGTCATGCATAACGCAGTAACCTTCCCGCTGAAGTACGGGGTTTCAACCTCAATTTCTGCTTCGGGAAGCATCCGGACCGTACGGTCAATTAGGCAAACCGGTTTCGTTCTGCCTGTCAACTCTCTTTCCCGTACCAAATTTCTTCTCACGATAACCGTGGAGCTACCGGTGTCTCTTAGAACCGTAATCTTCTTGCCTGCAATCTTTCCAGGAAGCGTTGGCATTCCCTTCGTAACACCGGTTGGCTGTTTTGACATTACAGCCCCCACAATAGGAATTTTCTCCCCATTCTTCAACTCTACGAATCCATCGGTGACGGCATTATTATCAGATTTCGGTGCCGCTTGCACACAAGATACCTGGTGAGTTTGACTCACTCCGTTCCGACAAGCGTCTGCTTTGTGCCCAGTCTGACCACACTTAAAACATTTTACAACCGTAGGGCTCGTAAAGATCGTTCGACAGTTTTTCGCGCGATGACCCACTCGGTTACACAGAAAACATCGCTGCATGCTCTCTGGTGCACGCTTCTTTTCTTCAGTAGCCAATTTCTTCGAATCCTCGGGACAATCCTTCTTGACCTTCGCCAAATTAGTTCCTCCTTGCGCTTCTAAGAATTGATCAGCCAATTCAAGCATTCCTTCAAATGACTCCGCCTTCCTCTCTTTCAAATACAGCGACAGGCTTGGGTGGCAACTAGTAAGAAATTGTTCTTTAATTAACAGCTCTCTAAGCTCATCGTACTCCTGTGCTGTCCCTGAAAGTTCAATCCATCTGTCGAAATAATGGCAAAGTCGGGCGGCATACTGCGTAGCCGTCTCACCATCAGCTGGCTTTCCTGTCCGAAATCTGTCCCGGAATCCTTCCACGGTAAATCTAAATCGCTTCAGCAAAGCCGCTTTCACCTTTGCGTAGTTGGCTGCATCGGTCGGCGTCAGCCTACCGTACACACTGAGCGCTTCACCACTCAAGCAGGTACTCAAAGCAGTTGCCCATTGCTGTTCCGGCCAATTCTGGCTCCTCGCAATCGTCTCAAATCTGTGGAGGTACGCGTCTAGGTCGTCCTTCCTTTCATCAAACGCTACGAGCAGCTTGCTTGGGTTCAAGCGGAAGCCGTGATCCTCTCGTTCGCTGCTTCCAACTCTAGCTTGGACCGGAGTTTCACTTCGCTGTTGCAAACGGAGCCGCTCGAGTTCTATCTCGTGCTGTCGCTGCCGTTCCCTTTCCTCTCTTTCTTCTTTCGCCCTCTCAGCTGCTAGTCTTTCTTTCTCCAGCTCCGCTTCTTTTTCCGCTTTGGCTCTTTCGACCGCCAACCTCTCTTTTTCCAGCTCGGCTGCTTTTTCTTCTTTTTCCCTCTGGGTGACCCACTTCCGTAGTTCGGCGCCAGAAAGACCCATCTTTTCACCAAGAGCAACTAACTTTTCGAGATCCATGGTGTCTCGCAAATAAAACCTTGCCGCGTGCAAAAAGTATCTGCCTAGATCAGTCTATCGGAGCACTCCCCTGCACTCGTTAACGAGAACACTGAACAACACACAAAATCGTTCCGATAGCACTATCAACAACTCGAGGCTCTTTCTCACTACTTTGGACACACTGTGCACCAAAAGGTCCTGTCGCGGACGCCAGATTAATTGTCACACCTGTCCCGTTTATTAGGGAGGCGATCGCCGGGCTAATTCCAAGAGCCGAAGTAACGGCCCCCCGAACCGCACCACGAAAGCGTGGACAATTTAGAAGTGGTCCTTATTGGTGCGCCAGCGGACGCCGGCTGTGGCCCAAAGATCAAGACAGAGCCGAGAGTTGATAAACAAACAAAATTATATTCTCATTAACGGCAGATCAAAAACAATACACACGTATGCACACTCCCCAATAGTTACATACAATACGTCACCAAACAGACAATGTACTACACAGTACAATCAACCACACTTGAAACAACGGACACAGACAACAATACGCACTACAATGCAGTCACATGCATTGAACAACCAAGACACTTAAAGACTAAAGAGATATAAAACCTATTCAGTCCAAAGTCCTTGGAACAAAAGTCTGAATGATACTCTTCCGAGAATCACTCACTCAAAGTCCAGCGTTGTTGTCGTTCCGCAGCTCTCGAAGTCTCTCTTCCAGGAAACCTCGCCGGAGTTTCTCTTCCAGGAAAACTCCCGTCTTCAATAGGCCACTCTTCAGACTTCAAACTTCTTCGCCGAAAATCCGTCGGCTTCACACACGCAGCTGTTGCCCGCGTCTTCGCTCGATAGCGGAAAACCCACGCTCTTGCCTGTAGCTCGAGCCGTCCCTACGGACCACAAACTTCGCCGACTACACGGCGGACTCTCTACGCACTCCGGCGCTCACTTCCGTCTCCTCCTGTTCCGTCACTACGGGCAGAACCTTCGCCGACTACACGGCGGAATTCCTACGCGCTCTGGCGTTAACTTCCGTCACCTCCCGTTCTGTCGTCTCGGCCGCTCGATTAAATACCTTCCGCGCCACCTTCCAGAAATTTCTGGTCATTTCGTCGGCGCGATACGCGGCGAAGGCTGGAGAGAGGCGAGACGGTTTGTCAGCCCTCCGCGTCGGGTGACTCAGCTCGGCGTAGCCACGCCTCCTTCGTTCTGGAAATTTCTAGCGCTTGCCCGGCCGCCGCTGTGGGGTGAGGAGGTTCGTCTGCGAAGCCGTGCTTCTGCGGGGAGAGCGCGCGCCCGGGAGCCTTGGATGTTTGCTTTCTTTTTCTTTTTACCTCGCGGCGTTTCTACCGCCCGTTGTCGCAAGGATTTGGCGGCGCGCTCTCTTTTTAGCGCTCGTTCTGTGACATCGGGTGAGCTTGAACACACTTTGCGTTTTTTGGAATATGGTACTCCAAAAGAGGACTAAATTCGACAAGCGTACAAATAGGCCCTAGGTTTGCCTGTTTATACCAGCACCGAGAAGCTCCTCCAACTTGGAATGCATAACACCTTAGAGGAGCTGATTGAAGCACACAGAACCGCACTAATAACACGCCTTTCAGACACGATGACGGGACTACATATCCTGCATAAACTGAAAATTCAGCCCATACACACAACGGGAGGCAGAGCACCACTACCTCCCGCTATCAGACATTACCTACAGATAAAACCAATACCCAAAAACACCCTGGCGGGCAGACACGACGACCGGAGAAAAGCCAGAGCAGATAGACTAAGTGAAAAGCACAAGCAAGACCAAACCGCGGTCTTCTTCGATGCCGCCAACCAGGGACACAACACACACACCCTGAGTGCCGTGGGCGGAGAACTTAAAACGTAAATGTGGGTTCCACCAGAGCCGCATCAATCAAAGATGCCGAAGAAATGGCCCTATAGAGCTGGCCATTATGCATCCAACCACACACACTGTCCTTAACGACTCTAAGAGCGCTATTCTCAGCTTTGTAAGGGGGAGTGTGGGACTAAATACAGCCAAGGTCCTGAGAAACTTCAATCAGAATGATAGAACCAATATCAATCTGGTCTGGGTCTCCGCTCAATCGGGAAACTCCGGTAACGAGGAAGCGCATAAAGTGGCCCGAGGGTTAGCAAACCGGGTCGCGCTTTCATTGGAACCGGGCTCCCCGATAGGAGAGGCAGTGACTTCCTATAACGAACTTATATGTATAAAGATGACAGGAGATTATATCCCATACCGCACAGCAACCTCACGAGATCGCAGGCCACTATCCTCCGCCGAATTCAAACGAACAGCCTAACCACTCCTCACCGCTTAGCGATATTCACAGGTGGAAAGGTTGACTCAACATGCGAAAATTGCGACAGAAATGCCATAGTAAACCAAAGTCACATCCTCTGGGAATGCGAGGGCCTTCCCCCACCCAGAGAGCTTCTGCCAGCTCCCTCCGAAACGACATGGGAGACCTTAGTACGGTCCTCCGACGAAAAACTGCAGAAAGCAGTCATTGCATGGGCACAAGAGGTCGCCGCAGACAAGCGGCCAGCTCGAAACCAATGAAATCTCTTTTAATAAAGTTGTATCCTCCTCCTCCAACTACTTTTTTTGTCCACTGAAAATATGCATCGGGCTATATCGGCCTAGAATTGTCAGAGGTTTCCAAGGAAGAAAATGATTATTGACGTTTCCTATTGATGGTAATGGGAAACTTCAAGTCAAAAGCTGTGGTATGAGCAAATGGAAAGATATTAATCAATGGGCAACTTCAAAAAATATTTTCTTCCTTAAAACAAAAAGAAATGTAATGATAAAACTTGCCACATAAAAAGAACTGTTCATTTGCTTTCGAGTTAGGTCTAAAGATGATTTTTAACTGGACCACCACATGGTGCCAATCGCGTCTCATTAGGGACAAAAATGTCAATTTTGTGAAATGTGTCATTTTTTTTTTCGTCAATTTCAACAACTTGAGCTGTCAAAATGTACTTTTTCTACAAAGTAAACCTATTTGTGAGTAAGTATTCATTGTCCAAATATTCATACAAAGTGCAGTATTGCAACAGACAAAAAAAGCAATCATAACACATTTTGGCTGAGTTCTTGAAGGCGCGCGAAGCAAAAAAATTGCATGAATATTGCTGAGCTTCAAACAATTTACACAATCACCTTTACTTAACACGCACACTAAATTTGGTACAGAAAGAAAGAGTGGTGCCTTTAAAACAAATGTTTTCCCAATGAACACCTGGACGACATTCTAGGAAGTTCAAAAAGCACCACCGTGACCAAAAATTTTTTTTCTGTCCGAAAAATTTAGCAATTTACTGTCCTCAATGCAGTCAATTAGCACAATTTTTTGACATGGTCGTTTGACATGGTCGCCAAAATGGCTGGGACGTTTGGCGTGGAATGACCCCGCAATGTTCCACAGATCCGGCCAGATCCAAGCCAAGCTGGGTGAAAATAGTATTTTCGTTATTTTGACCGGGTGAATAAAGCATTCCGGCTATTCTCACCAGGTCACAGCAGCGGCGGCCTGTTGGCTGTTGCTAGTCTGCCGTCTCCACGCCATCTCTATGGAAGGCCGCATCCGTGCCGATGATGCATGCTCCGCGGTCACGGCGCTCCAATCAATCTCGGCGCCCCCTGGCCCCAAGCGCATAAACCAGCGCACCACGGCACGGACGTGGCCGCAACGTTTTTAGAACTAGGTAAGTTGCAAAACTCCCCGCAACTATACCCGTCACACGCTGCAAGAAAAGCTTCTGGTTTGGTGGCGCTCGCGGCGCCACAAGCTTCCACTAGCAGACGAAAACGCGTAGTCGTCGTGGCAAGACGCCGTGGCGGCCGTTACGAGTTATTCCGCTAGTTACTACTTGGTATCCTTTCGCAATTGCTTTTAGGCGCAAAAAACCCAATTACAATGTCTTGTATCCTCTCTTGTGACTGTGCTTTTCGTGTCTTAAATTAAATTACAACTATTTGCGCAATCCCGTGGCATTTGTCAGGTTCTGTAGTCGTTTTTTTTTCATGTCAGTCGCATTCTCTAGAAACTAAGAGCGTCGAAAAGCTGCGCATTCGGCCCATTTCTTGAGCATGTCTTCTCTCTGCAACTTCTTGAGTTCCTCTAATGAAACCTGTTAACAGAGGCGAAGCCAAATCTTCGAGCTGAGAGCGCACTTTGGGGTATTGGTGAGCACTTGATCATTACTCACGAGGCTGCATGCTGACGCACTAGGACAACATGTACACACTTTCAGCTTTTCTGTGTCCTCCGGAAGTTCGGCCAATTGGGTGATGGTATCTGCATAGCCGGCCGACTTGGCTCAGCGATGGTGACGGCTGCTAATCGTGACTGTCATGTCTTCTGCAACGACTACGCATTTCTCCTCAAATAGTGCTCCTTTTCTTTTTTGAACACTAGAAACACCACAAGACGTATTGTCTTGCCATTCTCAACAACGTTCCGCCAGCATGCAGCAGGCAAACAAACGTTCTCGATGTATTGAAGTGAACTGACCCTACTCGTTGACGGCATGTCTGGACTTATTTCACTGTCTTCGGTCTCAGTTATCGGAGACAATCTATTATTTTTCGCCGATGATATTCTGGAAAGTACCCCACTTTCATCGGGCAGCTTTCGCTTCTTTGTCGCGGGTTTTGAAAGGTAAGCGGGCAAATTCGGAAATATCCGTGGAACGCATCCTTCGATGAGGTCCCCTTTTCTTCTGGCGATTTGTACCTTCTTACCATTGATGACGTGAGTGAAAGTCTTCAGGATGCCCTCCTCATGAAAGCGTATATCATACACACGTGATGTGCTGGGCAATTTCTTATCCGCACGAGGAATAGCGTGGTCCTATGCCTTTTGCTGCTCAGGTACACGCGGGGCACAAATGAAATGTCGTGGTACATGTCTCTCATTTCCTACAGCACTCATACAGCCAGCAACGTAACGTGTGGGTATGATGAAAACACGCAACACATATAAAGCAGAACAGGGCACGCTGAAGCACAAAACCGTTCACGCAGAAAGAAGCGTCCACGGATAGCGACGCACTGCAACATGCACAGCCGACGGATGTTACGGGAGTGGCACGAGCCATAGCCTACGAGTGAACATGCAGGGAGTGAATCCGGATGCGACAGCAGCGCCACATTTGTCTCTGGCAGTGGCGGCACCACGCAACATGGCTTTGTTTTGCAGCTTAGCTAGTTACACGGAGGAAGGAAGTCCGCACTAGAGATCTATAGAACTTTTAAGCGGGAAATCGCTAAGGAAAGGATCTATGATAATACTCGAGGTAGTTCTCTACTGTTTGAGGCCAGGACAGGAGTATAGCGAACCAGGACATATCGGGCCAAATACGAAGGGGTAGACACCACGGAGGAAGGAAAGGTGCCTCCGTGGGTAGACACGGTATGCAGTACGCATGGAGAGGACGAGGAAACTGCCGAACACTTGATAATGTTCTGTAAAAGGCTTCACCCTAGAGTTCAGGATGATGGCGCAGAGTTTTTCAAAGCACTGGGGTTTAGAGACAAGGGAGGGCAAAATAGACTTTAAGCGGGTAGACTTAACTAGAAGGAGGTTATCTGATTGGTGGCTAAAGTCAAGGCACCAGTAAAAATAAACCATTTGCTGCAAAGTACCAGTCCTATACTTCCCTATTTAAAGAGAAAAAAAAAAGATAAATCTGGTTGGTGGTTCACTAAGTAATACGGCTAGGTGGTGTTAGCCACCGCCTGATCTAAAGGGTACAGCCACATCAATCCATCCAATCCATCCACCCTGTTTTTGGAACTCTCTAAAACCGAAACTGATTGATAATGAGGGGCTTGTAATTAATTATCTGTCGCGTGCTGCACCAAACGATGTGTCGTGTCGTGACCAACAGGCCCCCAGCAGCGCATTGCAGCAGAAAAACGCGAGGCCAAAGTTTTCGCGTCAGTACCCCTTTAAACGTTTTGATTGCTTCGCTTGCTGGTCGAGAGACGTCGCGGCGGTTCCCACGTTCGTGTTTTGGTTTTCGTTTCGTGAAGCGACGTGATGCGCGGAAGCGGATCACGTTGTGCCGGTGCTAAGAGGAAGATCTGTATTGTTTAAAAAGAAACGCCGACGTGCGCTTTTCAGTCTAGCAATCTCGGCTACGGTTTCGCGCGTCAAGATAACAACCGCAACAACGGCATGTGTGATCCCGGACTCTGCGCGCGACCCACTCTAAGTCAAGGATCGCAGGTGTTTCGCTGCCGTGCGCTATGTCTGTGTCAACCGTGCCCCGTGTCGCGCTACGAATTTCAAACAGCTGCTGTTTAAATCAAAAGCAGTCCAGGCAGCGCGGATGCTGAGCGTTGGGAGCGACACGACGCATAATCGCATCGTTTCGGAAGGAGGACAGCATGGGCACCGTGGTGGAGTCGATCCTCACGTACGCGTACCTCACCGTCTTGTACTTCTTACAGGGCGTCCCATACGGCGTCCAAGACAAGCTCTTGCCCCAGCACCTCAGGTCTAACAGGTTCTCCTACAGCAAGCTCACCCTCGCTCGTGTCTTGCTCGTACCGTGGCTCTGCAAGCCCCTGTTCGCGTCTTACATCGAGAAGCGATGGACCCAGAAGCGCTGGCTCCAGGTGTTCCTCGGCGTCATGACGGCGGTTACCTGGCTGTCGTCCTACTTCGGCGACAACGTCTGGTCCTTCGTCGGGACCCTGTTCTTGCTGAACGTGGTCTCGGCGTCGTTCGACATCTCCGTCGACATCGTGGCGATGGACGTGCTGCAAGGGTCCCAGCTGTCCCTGGGAAGCGCCGTTCAAGTCGGGGCCTACAAAGTGGGCGCCATATTCGGAGGAGGAGTTCTCTTCCTGCTGCAACTTCTTGCCGGAGTGAAGGGCATTCTTCGGGGCATGTCTGTTGTGTACGCCCTCGGACTTTGCATCGTCACGTTACGGAGTGACCCCCAAGAAAGGCCCGGCTCAGGATCCGAAGCAGGTTCCGCGGAGGAAGCTGGGGGAGACGGCGTCACACGCGCCGACGTCCAGCCGCGCGAAGGTTTGCGTCGTCGCAAGGGTGAATCGGGGAAGCTGCTTGATGGTAGCGAATCGCCTTCACGAGACGCCAAGACAGATGAAACGGTACCGGCGTCATTGCTGGAGAGATTGAAGAGGGCAGTTTCGGTTGACGGCACTTGGGGCCTTGTTGTGTTCTTGATCTTCTACAAGGCTGGTGAGTGGTTTGTGGGGGAAAACAAAGTGGGTGGGGGGTACACTTTTTAAATTACACACCATAATCTGACATTATGTGGTGTACATTGAAGCATGCTGAATTAGAGCCCGGGTCTAAGCCAGTTACTTAAGTGGCATATAAATGATAAGCATACCAAGACAAAGACAATGTAAACAATCGCAGAGTGCTTAGCACTTTCTGTGTTCAGTTTAATTCTCCTTGTCCTAGTATGCTTAAGCACCACTGCTATTTCAGTTTCTCAAAGCCAATATTCAACATGAGCCTGAGTTGATCTCATTCGTAAGAGTGTTTAATTGGCATAGGCTACTTCTCATGAACCCAATGAAATTTAGAGATGTGCACTTAGAAGTTTATGTGCAGTCATTTACTCAGGGCCTTGTACATCATGTACAAGCAGGACAGCAATATCCTGTAAGGTTAGCCAAAGTAAAACAAGATTTGCTATTACATTGTGGCAGTGGCGTACCAACTCTTTCGTGAGTGGGGGGGGGGGGCAAAGCTACCTCACCTGTCAGCCAGAGTATGTATGTATACACACACACACACACACACACACACACACACACACACACACACACACACACACACACATATATATATATATATATATATATATATATATATATATATATATATGAGAGCCTACAAAGAAAATCATCACAGTAGAAATCTTGGCAACATTTCACTTTGTTGTAACATAGCCTTGTAAGAATTTCTTTCTCCCGTAAGAACACAATTGAGTGATTACTGTTGTGATGGAAAACTACGCCTTACTTGTTGGTTTCCCCAGCATGCAGCCAAGAGTGACCACTGTCTAAAGGGGGGGGGGGGGCTCAGCCTTCCCAACTTTTTTTATTGGAGAGGCTCACGCCCCCCCTTGCCCCCCCCCCCCCGGCTTATACGCCTATGCATTGTGGTACGCACTACAGCAGTCGGGAATCAACATCACTTTTTGTAGAATCGAGTGCTATGCGAATGCTGACTCACTTGTGCACGTAACTTATTTTGTATTTTCAGGCGAATATGGCATCCTGACCACATACCCTTCGTTTCTACTGGACCGTGGCTATTCCTATTTCGTAGTCGGCTTCCTTAATGGTGGGCTGGCGCAAGTTATATCCATCCTAGGATCTCTCATTGGAGGTTATATGGCACGGTCCAGAAGGTAAATTGCACGTGTCTTTTCATACATGCTGTACCCTCACGAATGATGAAATTTGCATTCTTGTTTTCATCATGATTCACAGCTTTCATTTGCTTATTCATATAAAAGAGGAAGAGCTATTGAGTCAGCTAACAAACCGATGCTTGGCCAACGGTATAGTTCAAAGCACTGTTAGGTGCCTAGACACTTGCTTAGTACTTGTAACATAATAAGTATTTCTTAAATGAGGCACATGTTCCGACTGTTTCGTAGCAGCTATTCACATGCATGAAATGCAGCAATGTCAATTTGAGCGTCGTCCTTTGGCATCTTCACCTATAAAGCTTGTGAACTTCTCGAATGAACGAGGATGTTGAAAGTGCCCAAAAGCTATGTAATGTGCTGAGATGAGGTAAAGTACTCATGGAGTGAAATGCAACATCAAATTTTTTATTATAACGACTGGTATGAGCAATTGTCCGAAGTAACCATGTCAATTCGCAAGGAATCTGGTCTATAAAGCTGATGTTGACTCTAATGTGTGTGTTTGAGTCGAAGTTACGCCGATATGATCCATGCTGAAAACAGTGGAAATGAAAGTTTGTGCATCACCTAGCCCTAAGTTGTCCTGTTTTAATTCGTGAATACTGTAACAGTTACATGTATGCCATTCCAGTAAAGAGTCAGATGGGCTGTTAGATAAGTGCACAGAATTGGTTGTCGCCCTTTGTCTAACTCTGATGCATGTGAACCTGCGTCACTTTGGCTTTGCAAGAAAAAAAAAATGAACAAGAAACAATATGCTTTCTCGAACCTTTATTGAATTTAACCATCTGTATGACATAATTTCATTGTGACCGGTTTCATCAAACCCTTCTGCGTTTGCTTGGCAGTATTCTGTAGAATATAGAATATGCAAGGCAAGTGTGTTTGTCTATGGCAACCTTATCATCATGACTCAGCAAGTATGCTTTGCTTCTTAACTTAATGTTATTTATTTGATTTCTTCTCCCCATAGGTGCAGTCTAGTACACTGGAGTGTAAAAAAAAACAAATAAAAACAACAGCAAAAAAACACAATAGCACGTGCAGTTATGTCTAAACATGATATTACAGAGCTCTGATGAGGACAGAACAGCGAAGGGCATGACAGGACGGGTGCCATCATGCACCGCCCTCTCTGGTCCTTGTCAAAAGTAGCGCTAAAATATTTCAAGTAAGAATGCATATCCAACTAGCCCCACAACGTGTTTTGTTGGGTATCATTACACACCATATGTTTAAAATTGAACGGGAGCCCTCCATTACATCTGTCCTGCATCACCACGCAGCTTCAATATGTCGAAAACATCTTCAATTTGTGTCAGGTAATTACAAAGTCAGGTAATTACAATCCTGTAATTACAAATTTTCATCTGCCACTGAAATGATTTCATTTGATCTGCTATTCATCACAAGCCTGTAATTTCTCTGATGTTGGTGAGAAAGACTTTAGATTTACTTTATTTTACCAGACTATTCAATACATAAATGCTTGATTGTGATTAGTCCCTGGCAGAATACGCTTTTTCTGGTGCTTGATTGATGCATCGCGATTTTCAGAAACTAGGCTGGTAGAGTAAACGCATAAAAATGGCTGTGTGTTTTAGTTCGGATCCAGGCCTTCATGCAAATAAAAAAAATTTCTCTGTCCCTAAAGTCAAGGAGAGATACGTAATTATGTATGATGCGCTTTATTTTTATTTTCCCCTGCAGGAGTCACACGAGCCTTCTTATGAAGCTGTGCATCGCCCGTGTTTTACCTGCTGCCCTCATATGCATCACTAATACACGACTTTTTGGTCGCCCAAAGAACGTTTGTAAGTGTTCATTATTTCGTTCATGCTCCTCTCTTCCGCACCTTCCTTTGCTTGTTACGTCCTGTCCCCAGTTAATTACTTTGCCTTATCTTGGATTTTATTCGTGCATTTTTTGTTTTTCCTATTTTAGTTCACGCTGCATGATGTAGCTTATGTTATTGCACAATATACAGACAATGTATCGTGACCTACTCTCTTAATCAACAAACAAATATGAAAATATAGTAGTTTTTAACACTTATTACATTGCATTTGATAGATCATTATTAGAGGTTCAACATTACCTCCTCTGGTGCAGATTGTATGCCATTAAAAATTTGAATGTGACAGTGAGTTCAATGACCAGTTTTAATGTCACAACTTATTTCTCTTATGAGTGTCATAAGTGTAGCCCAAAACCAAAATTAGGCATTGCAGATGTCAAGCAGAAAAGCTGTGCCCTAAATTTATCTGGGTTGCCAACTCACCACTGTGTCTATTTGTAGTTGCCCCAGATGTCCTACAGTAAGACACCACCTGCTGCATGCTTGCATGAGAAGACTACTTCATGTAAATGGCATAACGCTCGACAAAGCTTGCTTAATGAGCACCTTGGGCTGAACGGTGATTATGAGGCATATTACATGTTCTGATTACTATTTGCCATAAACATAGTCAGATATATGACTAAATTCGAGGACTGCATTATCAGCAGAATAAAGAGTCATGTAGATGTAAATTTTGTTAGTGACACAGTGTTTAATCTCGGAAGTCATCTATGTGCCTGTACTGCTATTGATTACGATAGGCATTGGCCCATGATGCAGCAAAATTTCAATAATGCATGGAGTCCTAATATTCGATGAAAGTTCTTCAGTTTAGGGTAGGACGTGGTGAAAACAGATAAAGAACTCCGTGCCAAAGTAGTGCTACTACTAACAGATAATATTAATCAAACAGCGTCATAATGTCAGATGATGGATTGCCATAGGATGTGCTTGCGCTTAGCGAATGTTTTTTTCTTATTTCAAATACTCCCAAGGTACATACAGCACATTATAGAGGGGAGGAACAATAAGAATATCGATAAGAATGAACTACAGTTTGTTCTAAAAGAGCCAAAAGCTGGACACAGAGATTTTCAAAAACATACTACGCTAACAGTACAGACAAAAATGAAATATGTTGAAATACAGATCGTCAGACTGACTTGCCGGAGCTGTAGTTTCGGAAAAAGATTGAAGGGTGGGATGACCTATTGGTTTGTGATGGTAAAGTAACAAAGAAAAAGCTTTCAAACAGAATTCAGGTAGCAAGAAACAGTTGAACAGAGAATGTCCCTGGAGCAAACATTTCAACGAGAGCACTTTTCTTCGGGCATTATAACAGCACCTTTATATATGCCTTGTTATACCTTGCTCCCCAACCTCAAAATTGAAGAAGGAGGAGAGAAAGCTTGTGCTCAAAAAACAATAGGTAGTTATTGTCCATGCTTGACCTCTGAAAGCCAATATATAGTTAGCTATGTGAGATGCTACGAAAATTTCAACCACCTGGAGCTCTTTAACTCGTGCCTGAATCTAAGCGCTCAGGTCTCTGGTATTGTGCCTCCACCGAAGTGAGGTTGCGGTTGACAGGATTCGATCCCGCCTCCTTTTGACATCGGCAATCAAGAACCACAACCACTACACGGCTGCGGCAGGTTGCTCAAAGAAAGGAGAGGAGGCGGCTATTAGAAATAGCGAGGTTAACGTGACAGATAGTGCTCGGTGTTTCGCAGTAAGAGAGAACTGGATTAGTGTTTCTTGTCTCGTCATAAAGCATCAGTACGTGTGTAAAATGTTTCCTTAAGAGGTTATCATCCCAGCTAGACTATACTTGATTCAGACTGTAGTTTGGACCACGCCTGCCATGTGTATGTAGGATACACTGTCAGACTGGCGTTCCAGCTCTTCAGTTGAAGTCGCCGAAGCCCACTGCTTTTTCACTCTGGCTGCTCGCTTATTTCTTACTTGTGTCATGCTCCACATTACGAAACTTGAGCTAGGCACACACATGACATAAGAATGGAAGCATATGCTATGCAGACAGGATGAAGCGCAGCTGTTTTTGCTCTACATTTGCACATGTACTGCTGTCAATGTCATCTGGCTTGCCTTATCTTTGCGTTGTGTGTCTAGCTCGATGACTTTGTGTCGTGCCACGTTGTGTCGTTCTAGTTCTGTGTGATGTGGTCTTCCTGTAACCTTTTTTGTCACCTCTTTTACGAAAGATGTCATGTCGTCCTCCTATTAGTGGCAGCTGTCAGTCTGTCTCTTTCAGCCTTTTGTTTTCTATCTGCCTTTCCGCCAGAAAAGAATTAGAGATAATGATAATAAATTTTGTGTTTGTTCAACACAGCTAATATTGTTACTCTTTATTAAGTGCTTAGTAGATTTCGTCACATCAAAACAAAAAGGGGGAGGGGGCAATGCGTGTGTGTGAAAGGTTAGGTTAAGAACAGGTAATTGTTTAATAAGTTGAATAGAGCAAAAGCTAGAGACAAAAAGCTGTTGCTGAATAAAACTGAACGTCCCAAAAGCTTTTAGACAATGATGTTGGTGCATACTAAAGCCTACGGTAAACTCGTGTGCACATCCACAGGCACCAGAAGCACTACACTCAAACCCTATACTATAATGAACCCGGATGTAACGAAATATCGGTTATGACAAAGTAAATAAAAAATAATCTTGCAGTAGACATAGTGTTAGGAATAAACCTTTATAGTGAATGTCTGCATATAACGAACTTATTTTCATTTAAGATGCAACTTTGTTATAACAAGGTTAGTGTGTGGTTAACTGTGTGTCCCTGTGAAGCTTCTGCAGTTGCTGCATTGCCATTTCGTGGCATGTCGTAGTTTGCGTACACTGCAGTAATATTTCTGGTTACCATACTTGCCTGCTGACCTGAAAAACGCGGGTTCGATTCTGGCCGCGGCAGTCGCATTCCAATAGAAAGTGCACGTTAAAGAACACCGGATGGTTGAAATTTCCAGAGCCCTCCACTCTAACATGGCTCATATGCATGTTATAGTTTCGGCATGTGAAACCCTGACAATTACTATCATTGCCATAGTCTGTTACAACACAGAATGAATACACGCCCAGTACTGCAGCACACCTGTCATTTATTTCTACCAAAGAGCAATGATTGGTGATTTCTGTTCTAGCCAGAAGCACATGTTTGCTGGCAATGCAAATAATAGGCATATCTAAAATTAAAAGTTCGTCGTTCCTAGCTAGAAATGTTACGTTTCGCAGAGAAGTAAAGTCGGAATTCTTCATGGAATTCGCCAAGAAGTAAAATATTTTGGTCGAAAACTAGCGGAATGAACGCGAGTTTGTACAGGCAAGTGATATGTCTGAAGTCCGTGAAATCTGCACGATGTCGCATAAATAACCGATCGCAATTCAGTAATCCGTTTAGGAAAATTCAGCCTGGGTGGGACTATGATCGCAGTGGGTGGAGCTTCCATTTATTCTTAGGCTGCAACCGACTGCAGTAACAAACGTCGTGCGTATTGCAGATTTCGGAGTCGCGGGCATGCTGACGCTCAACCTGGTGAGCGGCATGATCACCACCGTGGTGTTCACCATGATGATGAGCATGTCGCAGACCCTGCCCAGGGGCCTCCGGTCCACCCACTTCTCCTTCCTGTGCACGGTCGAAGTGGTCGGCAAACTGGCCGCCTCCATTTTGGTCGGCCCGTGCATCGACGTGGTGGGAAAGATGCCCACATACTTTGTCATGACGGCACTTGCTGTAGCCAGCATCGCCACCATCAGGCTTCTCAAGTGATGAGCGTTCACTGAACGAGGGCCGTTTGATTCTTGGAATTACTGAAAGTGAAGGAGGGGAGGGGTGTGTGTTGCGTATTTTAGATTTTAACAGTTGCACTTGCCCAAATGAATTCAACAGACAACACAAGAAAAGCATAAGGGACAGTAATTGTTTCTGATTCTAGCTTAGTAATGATGACATAAATTGAAACATTTACGAAAAATCACCCGTTTTGTTGGCGGGATTTGAACTCCCCAACTTCGAATTACTCATCTGGATTCAGATCCCACTCAAGGAAAGAGTTATTTTTTGTGCACTTTTGAATAATTCAGTTTACATCGTCGTTACTGTACTACAGTTGAAAGCAATTATTAGTGTCCTGATGCTTTCCTTGGCCAAACTGCTTGCTGGGTGCATTTGGTCGTGTCCAACCAAGATTGAGCCCCTTGGGAAAAGTTCCCCGTTAACTGTTTGACTTGTTACAGTGGTCGTAGTGTACGTGCCAAGAGTAATGGAAAAATTTAAGATAGCCTGAAAACTATCGACATGGCCGTTTTCACCAAAATGCACAAGTAAATTAAGTTTTTTTTTGTTACAATGAACTTCTTTGCAAAAAGTAGTTGATGTATTTTTCTAGGGGGCGGCACTCTTTCAGTGCAGCTAAAGTGTTGCCCTTCGCTGATAAGTGTTACTATACTACGGGTACAAGATTTTCTTCAATAATTTCGACGTATATTCATAGAAACTGCGTCCTGTTATATCAGTACTTTATGAGTGATAAAAGTCTCTTTAATATTAAAGTGTTAAATATCTTATTGCAGTGTGAACAGTTGGCAAGTTTCCTGGGCACAACTGTGCAATCACTGAGTTGGGCAGGAAAATACAATGTTCATTGTGTTTAATACGAAATCAACTGCCAGCACTTTTTAAAGGTATTGTACTGAGCGATTTACCTTTTGAGGCAAAATACGCGTATGTTGTTGCAGTGTTGAGAGTGATCACCTTATGTTAACGTTCGCCCATAACTAGGTATGCGTTCCATAATCTTACATTGTTGATGCTGGCTGTTAAAATTTTAAGTTTTTCTTCATTTTATAGGACATTGCCAAGTAGTATTGATTCAGATCACTTGCACTTATGTGAAGTTAGTCTGAAGGATAGTCTACAAAAACTTTCTGATGGACAGTTTTTGTTAGTGTTGCCAGTGCATCTTGCGGATTGTGTTTACAGTAGACGTAGGAAGATATGAGCATATTGACAATAAGGTTGCCATGCCGAAAGCTTTTGTGCAGTCATGAAAAAATATGACAGTTGTTTAGATCTTGCACTGTATTTAAGTGAGAACTCCCGAGGAATGTTTGAAAAAATTATGTGACCTGTGCCACTAAAGCATCTTTTTACGTGGGCATTCACAAATGAATAAACTGCCTTATATGTCTGTACGTTATTTTGGCAACTTTCCGTGGTCATTGACAATCAGTTCAACACTTGTAATGCGAACTATTTTTCAGAAGCACACATACATATTTATACCTCAAATAAGGTTATGTATAAAATAAATAGAAACATTAAAGGAAAAAAAAAAACGTGTGGTAGGTGAATAACCAGTTTACTTGATTTACGTGTTTAGATGTACAGGTTCATTCTTTAATTGAAGAATTAACTTGCATTACATTCAGTGAAATCACTAAATGTAAATGGTTTTAACTTGGCAATTACCTTAACCTTCTTGCTTATCTCTCACAAAGCAATTTTTCACAGGTGATGACAGCATGCTAAATTAAAAGAGTATGAGATGTAACCCTATTTCAGGCCACAGCCTTTAGCAATTCGTATTTTGCACACCCATGGCTGCCCTCCAAATTACATTATCATGGTGTTGTGTGCCAATGTGAGCGTTGTCGTCGACTTCTGATCACATTTAGTTCGTTGCCATGGCTACTGCCTACACGTTCATTTTTGTTTGATGATGGCCTGAAAACAATGTCCATGTGCAGTGCTTAAGTTTTTCTGTGTGCCCTAACTGCACACTGTGCATTTGTAGTTTTGTATCTGTGTTCTTCAGTAGCATAAGCAGCAGGTTGTACTGTCTAGGGAACGCACATGTGAAAATTGTGGCGCGTCAAATAATAGGAACACTTGTTTTACTTTGTGTCGTCTGTGACTGTTATGAAACGCTCTGCTCTTCTTCACTGACGAGTTTTAAATGTGATTTCTAAAGGGACCATCAATCTATGTTTAAATGCTAATGCTTGATAGTAGAGTGATTCAGCATGTAGTTTGACAGCCGTCACGTGACGTTTAAGGTATTTACACTAGCACCAACATTTTTGACAGTACAGAGTCATTGCATGCAGTGTTACGCGACATTCTGTCGTGATTTAAAATCTTAGTTTGACTTTTACTCCTAACGTCAGATTTTGATGCTATCAAGATGTAGCACACACATTTCCTTTTACTGGCGACTTTGAGACACATCTTGGTTGTTGAAGCCTTTAAAACTTTCAAAAAGTTCTGGTTGTCGAAAAAGGTTCTGGTTGTCGACAAGGTCCCGAGAAGTTTTGAAAGTTCTAGGAAGATCCTGTTCTGAGTGCTGTGGTAAAGGGATGTACGTATGGGAATTGATGCAACGGTAATGCACTACAGTTTCAGTTAATGTCGGCCGTGCATGTTGAGGCAGCTCTTGTGTAAAACCTGCTATGTTTACTTGCAAAAAATTGCATTTTCCTAGCAGCTATCTTGCAAACTTTTTTTTGCCCGAGCGCGTATCGAAAGTATCTGGTGAGGAGGAGTGGAATGAATGGCGACAGTCTTGTTGAAATCGGCCAGCTCATCAAGTCCCATCGCATACATAAACCACAATAAACCCCCTTCCTTCTATTTTTTTAGCCGCTACATTTATACAAGGCCGTGGGTCAAAAATAGTGCTTTCTGAAAATGGTTCCTTTGTGATGCTGGCAACCAGTGTGCGATAATCCAGAGCTTTTTTGTACTGATGTTGAAGATAGAACTTTGAGATTATTTTTGAAAGAGATTCAGTGCTGTTGAGGATCAAATTATATTGATGGTTGTGGTGGCAAACGCTCACCAAAGCTTTTTCTGTTGTACCAAATGTTATGCCTTTTGAAAGTATTTTGTTGTCATTTACAACGGCTGTTTTAGAACACCCGTCAGCATATTTCCTATGTAAGATGTGCACGTTACACCGTCCTTTAACTATCACGGTAAATCAACGTCGAATATGCAAACGTCACTAAGACATGACTTTTGAACACGTACCATTAGCCAGTGATTGTTTACATTGTGCTGCCTAATGAAATCATTCCAGTCTCTGTGGCAGCTGAGTGAGCAGCACAGATATCTGCTTGAAATTTTTACCTTACACTGTCTACACACCTTGAAAGACTAACAGCAGCAAAACTTCTTTGGCTTAACTCGTCATGAGCGAGTAGTGTATAAGGAGAAGTCGCGGCAAGACCTCAATGCTGGTAATTGTGGCTTTCTCGTTAGGAGACTTCAACCTGCACTTCACTAATTAAGACACTCACATGCTGGTTGCGACTACGACGGAAGTTCATGCATGCCACCAGCTGCCTAAAGTGCTGCTTTATAGGAGGCCACACTAAGGAGCCGGTCCTTTTAGGTTGTGCCATTAACGAGTCGCTCGCGGAAAGCCGCCATGGCAGAGTTCTTTCACTTTTGGCATCAGAAGTAGCTAATTCAGTGAGCTTATTGCAATGTTTTCAGCCATCTTTCTGATGTCAAATTTTACTCAATAGTTTAGATCTTTACTACTTGAAACTAAGCTTTCTATGTAGTATATGAGTTTATTGCAGTCGATCTCCAAGGGCGCGCTTACTCATCCGACATTCTTGTATTTAGATGCATGAAAACTAGTAAACCTAGACCTGAAGGCAAGGAAAGGAAGACCAGGGTTGCTGGCACAGTAAAGCGGGGCAAATGTTGTGGGGCAAAAGAAAACGCGTACGCTGCCCTTGAATCCCACCTTCCCGATGGCCTGAATACATCCTAGCCAAACATACCTATTCTTTTACCAAATTTTTTATTGTTATTAAAGATGCAGTGTACCTAATGTGATCTGTAGTCTTATTCTTCTACCTTGCTGTTATCATTAACAACAAACTTGCTCAGAAAATGACATTCTCTTGAGTCTCTATCTAGTCATGCGTCTGCTATGCCAAAGGCTTAGGAACCTCAGCAGTTGGGACCAACAGGCCTAAGGAACATGATGTATGCCACGCACACAGTCTAGACCGGCTGGTCGCAATCTCAGTGCCTGTGATATTAAAGGGCCTGTCAGCAGGCTGCAACGTTTAACACCCTCAAAGAAGCTCAGCAATTCGTACAGTAGACGGCGGCGATCATGTTTTTCGAATATTGCAGCGCTGCGTGCCGTACAGAGCCTATATTTCAAAAAACACTCCCCACTCTCCTTTCATACGCCTGGCCAGTTCTCCTTTCACGCTGATCACACCACGTCAAGTCGCCGATCGATGACTTGACGTGGCACACAGCTCGTCGATTGGTCTGAACCAGACACGATGCAAGGCTACGCCTTCCCCTCCCTGTGAGAGAGAAGAATGGTGAGGCTACCCAGAAATTTGAAACCAATGTTTTAACCCTTGTAACTTCCTTAATACAGCACATATTCGCAAAATTCTTGAGGCAGCATGTTCACAAAGCAAAAGTGAACATATTTCTCTCTATGACAAGTTTTGGACCTCGGGTTGTTTACTGGGCCTTACAGGGGGATGCACTTTTTATGGAGTAATATATTCACATAGGATTCTAAGCCTTGTGTACAGCATTTTCCTGTTCAGAGCAGCGTGCCTTTCAGACAAACCCATACTGTTGCCGGCAGAACAGTAAGATGCACAGAGTGGTGAAAGAAGTAACTGTAATGACTCATAATTGCCATCATTTGCATGAAGATGCAACATAATACCTTAACCATGACATGTGTCCTGACATCACGCCCTTTATGTCATAAAATAACCTCTGTGTGCAAGCTGGTTTCTTGCCAAGAGTATTGTGGGATACCAAGATAATGTGCCTCCAAAAGAGGTACTGCTCACATATTCTGCAATGCACTTAAAATATCCACTGCAAAATTACACCATAAAATGAACGATTTTCACGCTATATACAAACTTAATTATCAAATCGGTTGGCTTGGTACACCATCATTATGAAGCCAAAGAAAAAAAAAATTGCTTTCTGTATATTGCTTACAAGTGCTTGCCAGGTTTTCTACTTGTAAAGCTGTGATTATGCTGTTTGTAAATGTGTTCTATGGGTGCATTAACTGCACTAGTTCGAACAAATTGAGTCTTCATTGATGGAATACTTATTCTAGATAACTGCTTGCCAGCTGTCGTGTTCTTTTGTAGATGTTTTGGGATATTTTAACAGTCTTTTTCCAAGCATGCATGTATCAAGTCATGTGTTTTAATTTCAGAAATAAAATTTTGCCCACAGAATTGTTTGTATTATTTCTACGAGTGTTTGTAGATGAGCGAATGCATGTGTTTGGCACTAAAAAACTGAAACAATTTAATTTTAAGGCAAGAAGCTATTGATAATGAAGGTGGCATGCTTTTAAAACTCTTGTAATTAAAGGGCTAGATCTAGATTCTTAGTTTGAACCAACTCTTTGTTGCATTTGCTTTCTGTAAAAATTTCAAAACTGGATGGACAGAACATCAGGCACACTACAGTGAGGGAATTAATTTGGACCTTATGAAGTTCCTTATCATGCATCTACTGCATGGTAAATGAACTTTCTTGTTTTTGGTTTTTTTTTCTAGCCTTCGTGGAAATGTGGTCGTCATGGCAACAACTAAGCTCTCGATGTCCAGCTCGTAACAGACACCGCTAGTTGCTTCAGAGCAATTTCACTTGCAGTAACACCAATATAACATATTTAACCCAGTCCTAAATTTGTCCACTATAAAGACATTCTACTGTCCGTAGGTGCACAAAAGTAAGCTGCTTGGACATTAACACTCTACAGTGCAATAGATTTCTAAACAAAATACAGTTGTGTTGTAGTTACTTCCCAATAGGTGATTACTGTGGCTTCTTATCTCAGAGCAGGCATTATCAATAAAGCACCAGAAATGTTGGTCACCTCGAAGTGAAAGTTAGGAACAAAGGCAGCAGAGAAGTTTCATTTTTTTCATTTTCTCCTATTCTGCACTGAACAATATTACAGCCCCTCCTGACAAAACAAAATGGCGGCAGTTGGTGCGTTTTCCACAGCTTCCTCAGTGGGCACGTTGGCAGTCTTCCTCGGAGACCGTCTGGTAGTGGGGTTGCGTCTACAACGCGGCCGCACCGGAGATGATTTCAATCAGCTCCTTGGTGATGACCGCTTGCCTGGTTCTGTTGAAGGTCAGCGTCAGCTTGTCAATCATCTCTCCCGCATTCTTGGACGCGCTGTCCATGGCGGTCATCCGCGAGCTCTGTTCGCTGCACGCATTCTCCTTCATTGCATAGTAAATGAGGCTGGCCAGTGAGTACTCCTGGTAGCACTGGAGCACGTCGGCGTCTAGACTGTCGTAGAGTGTGTACTTTTCGCTGCCGGTCACGGTCTCCAGGCTGAACACTGGAATGTCGGTCGTCGCGTACGACACCACCGACTTGAAGCGGTTGAACATGAGGATTCCCTTGTCGAACTCGTAGTCGCAGCCCAGGATGGCGTTGGCCACTTGCACGGCATCGTCGAAGATGGGTGGCTTCTTGCCATAGTCCGAGAAGCTTAGGATGATGTTCTTGCTGTAGAGCCGCTGAAGGATACCGCGTACCTGGATGAGCGATGAAGTGCAAGCATTAAGATTGCTAGACTCTAAGTGCAACTACCTTATCAAGAGGGCACCACTGCTAGCACATCCAGTTACGTAAGCCTCTGAATGTCGGAAAGTTATGTCAAGCTTTAATGCTTCCAGGGATAAATTTTTACGTAACATATACACATTTCATGTGCAATAAAACGAATTAAAAGTGAACGCTTGGCCGTTCTCATAACTATTAACTGCCTCTTAAAAAAATAAAAATACCACCTCGTTCAAAGCTGTAAAAGTGCTTCGCACGATAACAGGTTTTGCTGACATGAACTTCCCCGGCTTTTATGAGGGAAAATGCAACATCGTCCACTTTTTCTTCACGATAGCACTAATCAGGGGAGGCCTGATAAACTTAAGCTGCTTCGTTTACCGGTTAGTCAAACTATGCGCAGCAAATTGGTTACGAGACTCGCAGCATTTCCAAGTTTGCGAGATTTGCACGTCACACGCGAGTGCGCGTCGTCACCAACTACTTTTGAGACAGCCAAACTGTGGGCACAGCTAGGCATTCTGAACGGGTAGGCAAGTTAAACTTACTTAACCGTAGAGAAGCATACTTGCGTAAAGAGCGGACACTCCCGCAGGGCCCTGGGGCCGAGCGACTGCGCCGCTTTCAGTGCCAATAGTGGCTGGTCAGACCGATAATGTCTTCAGCACAGATAAAACGAGAAAAAAGTTTTCTTTCCGATGCTGGAATTTGAGCCTGTACCTTCATGCTCCTAAAGCGAGCGTCTTTACCGCTAGGCTGCACACCCATGCTTGCACAAAAGGAATACATGTACAGTACATCTAAATCACATGAATGTGTACCTTTGGTGCAAAACAAATGCAGAAAGACAACACTTTCTAGTCAGACTTTAGTGTTACTTTTTTTTTTTTTGTGGTAGCGCGTTAAACGTCCTTTGCGGGAGACGATATAGAGCCGACATAGAAAATTGCACAAATCAATAAAAATTTTTTGAAGAATTTCGATGCCAAACTTCGGTCTTCGTGACCCTCCTGAGGGTGCTCTTATATGTGTTGACTAACGAGTAGAAGCGAGCATACATGCGTACACCCTATAGCGGTTGTTCAGACCCTTCTTCGCTCGGCCGTGAAAAGGCGCACGTGGCCACTTTTCACGAGAGTACATTTCGCTGTGTCTTAACTATAAACCAGCAATACCATCCTCCCGAAGTGAGCCAACATTCACGTAAACGTGCCGCACTGCAACGCCCTCAGTATGAAGGATATCGCCAGTTTGATAAAAAAAAAAAAGGGATACTGTTGGTCTCCGGGCAGGCAATTATGAGCAACGAAAGTAGTACGAGCTTTGCAAACCTTATCGCCGACGCAGATGATGCGAGCGTCTTCGAGAAGCTGGGGATCCTCCTGCATCATGGTTCGGATGCGTTTCGCGACGCTGGAATGGATGGCACCGCAGAGGCCTCGGTCCGAAGAGATGGCGATAATCAGCGTCTTCTGCTTTCCTTCGGGCGGCTTGATGTCGGCCACCTCGTAGAAGGCCTGGGCGCCTTCGCCGTACGGTCGCGCCTGCTTGAGGTCACGCTCGGCACGGGCGTACTTTGCAGCGGACACCATCTTCATACTCTGCGTGATCTTCTGGATGTTCTTGACGGACTTCAGGCGGACCCGGATGTCTTTCAGTGTGGCCATGTTACGGGTCTGGAGGCAGACCGGCGCGAAAGCGCCCACTCTTTGCAGCGCCGAGAACATGTCGAGTACGCACGGGTAAAATCTTACTCGCCGGACAAAATGTCGACCTCCACCTTGCTCTCGCCGCCGGAAGTGAAAAAAAGAAAGTACCCGCCACCGGAAGCACGTGACTGAAACCTAAATTTTCAATCTTTTGGTTCGATGCCTGTCTCAGAGACGTCGAAAAGTGCTATGTGTAGAGGACGCTACAGTCCTACAGGTAGTAACTCTACTTCCGAGCATAACAGAATTGTTAAGTTTTATTCAAAAGTGAAGTACAAACGTTCATTTCTAAACAAACCTAACCAAAATTTACGTGCCATAAACAACTCAACAATAACCATATAAAAGCAAAAGCTATTTTCGTGGTATCAAAACTGTATCGCCGCGTAGAGCCGGTAAAATAAAAAAAACCTGCCGCATATTTGGGATAAATATGGCAGGCATTAAAAATGTTCAAGTGGTTATGCACAATTTTGAACTAAAACTGAAAAAACGTCACAAAACACACATTTTTACTTAGTGCAACAATTTTTATAAGTACATAAACTTGCATTTTTTTAGTAAACCCAATATAATTTTGTTGTAATGGTGTTTCGGTTTCAGTTTCACTTCAGCTTTTAGGAGTGTGGTATCGTAGCTGGTACTCAATTAGAAATAAGTTAATGACACAGTACCGTTGCTTAGAGACACTTCCAAGTTTGAAACAGTACCTCGCTTTATAGATATAGGGCTAGATTGTGACGCTGGAAAAATACACCGATGAAAAAATACCACGGCGCATCGCATGGTCACGTAGTCTTTCCACAGAACACGTCTTTGTTCGTGCGTGGCTTTTGCGTGCGTCACACCTTTTCACGACGTATCACTACCAACAAGCCCATTCTTATATCCAATGAGGAGCTACCTTTCCTTGTCGACCTTCCCAGGTTGTCGGCTAAGCTAATCGGTTTCTCGACACTACGCGTTCTCACTTCACTGTCTTCTTCGCACAACATATGCTACCACCACCGCATTATATGGCAAGGTAATGCCATTGAGGGCGCCGAAGTTACAGCTCAAGTGAACACAGAGAGGTGTACACAGTCAGTAGCTATGTTGGCATACATATCCTAGACAGAGGCGCATTTTAATGATAGCACATAATAAATTACTCCAATTTTTACAAGTTCCCTATACTTTCGCCACCAGTCATTGCACCATTGGACTTATTCTTGATCAGTGGCCCAGAAAATGTCTCGCAGAAATTGTCCCGAGCGGTTTCCTCATTTTCATAGTTCTGCGCTGTATTATTATGAATTCACCATCATGCCAAACAGTTAAACTTTTGATCATATTGCTTGCTTCGGTTACGTACATCAGTTCCCATTAGGAAATTTTCGAATAGGTGCTCCATAAGTTTGGGGCCCCAAAGTTAATCGCGTGTGGTCGCTTTGGGTCAAGCAGCAGCTAAGGAGTTTTTGAATAGGGTCTGCAGTGCTTTGAACACTCCCCCTATTCCCTTCAGCGAACAACATCACGTTTGTCTGATATAAAGCTTTTGGGGCAGGCTTCGGGACTCCCGCTAAACAAACCGAAACTCTGTTTAGGTCTCGTGCATGTGTAGTGGTTTTGACGCTACTTTTTGGAGCCCCAAAATGATTGGGGCCCCTATTCGAACACTCCCTATTATTTCTTTCTAGGCGTCACATGCCACCTTATTGCGCATCGCACTGTTGTGTATGCGCCCCCTCCTCCTCTTGCTGGCAGAGTGGGAATGGTGTAGCATGAAAATTATGGTTACTTGGCATATTTATTAAGTTTTCATTTTCACACAGCTACAAATGACAAAAGAGAAGAGCCTTACATGTTCTGACACAAATTGGGGCTGTGTATGAAATCTCTAGTAAAATGTTTGTATTCCACAATCCGTATTCTATTATTCGAGAAAATACAGCTGTACAGTAAAAGGTTGAGAAAATTTACTTTCGAAAATTAAACGTCGGCTTCACTTTTGTTTTATTCATGACTGCGTGTTTTCACATATCTTCTGAAGGTGAGCTGTCAGTCCACAACTTAGTCCTGTAAAATATGTGCACTTGTTCAGTAGAACAAGGGGTTGTGTGTAACCCAGTGCGCCTTTGGTTGATTGATAGCCTTGGGATGGGAGGTGAAAAGGGACTTGAATGCCTCGCTCGTGTTTGGGTCCTTAGCAATGCTGTATCCCTGGCGTGCTTTTTCTGGAAGAATCATTTTTGTAGCAGCACCGACTTCAGATTTTGTGGCACAGCTTGTGGATGCACCACCTGAAATGAACACAGAGAATGCTAGGAACATAAAATGTGAGAAAGCAAATTGGCTGTACTCTGTCCTACTAACCACACATGGTACACAGCTTATGACTGCTCTCTGTGCAATGACTTGAGTGTACAATCGCAGAAGGATCAAAAGCACACGACCGGTGTGACGTGCTAGCTTCTTCAGGAATATGTTCCTTGCTCTTGACATTGATAGAAAGGCTAGCACAAGTACTTGCCTCGAACCCATGGATTCTAGCATGAAATGAAGACTAAGTACAATAATACCATGATAACCACTTGACTTTAGGAAATCCATTCTATACGAGGGCTAATAGTGTCAGCTGTACTGTTTATCAATGTATTGAACTAGCGTAAAAGGAAATGTGCAAAATAAATAGCAAAGCACATCTTCTACTGTTTATCAATGCATTGAACAAGCGTAAAAGGAAATGTGCAAAAGAAATAGCAAAGCAGATTTTGCATTTTGCTCGACACCTTGATAGGTAACTATGTTGCGTACTTAAAACACACAGACGTGGCAGACATGGGCGAGCGTCTGCCATGACCTTGTGTTCAAAGGGCACGACAATAGTTAGATATGTGGGGTTTAATGCCCCAAAACTACCATATGATTATGAGAGACCCGTAGCGGGGGGCTCCGGAAATTTCGACTACCTGGGGTTCTTTAACGTGCACCCAAATCTGAGCACACGGGCCAACAACATTTCCACCTCCATCGGAAATGCAGCCGCCGCAGCTGGGATTCGATCCCGCGACCTGCGGGTCAGCAGCTGAGTACCTTAGCCACTAGACCACCGCAGTGGGGCTGCACGACAATAGTCAGTACCCACTAAAGATGAACTGACTCCCCCAGCAGCAAGTTTTATCGACACCTTGAGCTTGTTATCAAAGGAGTGCCGTAGAAAAGGACAAGCTGTAGTGTCAGTTAGACCATGTCAGGACTCAGTTTTGCAGAATTCTGCATCGTACATGTCTACCGATTACAGATTTTCTGACACAGGGGCAAGACAGTGAGCTCACACACCGCACGAGCAATTCCATTACACGAAGATGTTGACGTTAATGTGAGCGTTGCTGTTAGGTGTCGAGAATATGAGAGTTGTGCACTATATTAAAATACGAGAATGCAAACAGTCCACACCATTGACAACTGAAGGATTCTTCTCGCCACTTCCATTTTCTGTTTTAACTTTCTTCTTTCCATCTTCTACGCCTTCTGTTGCTCGCTTCTTTGATTTCTGAAAATACAAGACATGCAAAGAATTCTTGAGAGCGAAATTAACTGCTCTGTACACAATGTGGCCAACTGTTCAAACTTGAATCACTTAAAATTAGACCCTTATTTGATAAGCATATCTTTCAAGAAGAGAGAAGCATAATATTTCCCAATGTTAGATAATACAACAGGGTATTTCATTTAGAAGTAGACAAAGATAAAGATGTTATACTGCACTCAAACCTCATAATAACAGAGTTGCATTTTACACAAAAATAAGTTTGTTATATCCGAAAATTCGTCATAATGGTTTATTTTTAACACTATAGCTATTGCAATACTATTTTTCATTTATTTCATTATAACCGATATTTCATTACATATGGGTTTGTTATATCGAGGTTAGAGTGTACTTCTAATAACTTAGGTGACCTGCTAAAAGGGTATGCAACGCACCTTCTCTGCTTTAGCCTTCGCACGTCGCAGCTCCATTCGTGCCGACAATACAGCTATATCATCATCCGATCCATTGAGAACAACGATGTCATCTTCCTCAAAGGGAGTGGCGCACTGAATGAAAAATCAAAGGAAAACAAGAAAGGCTGTGAACTTCCAGCCTTTTCAGCATCTGATACAAGCAGAACTCTCCCGATAGTTATATCTTGCAAAGTACAAAATGTCATTTCACACATCAAGAATGCAAAGATGTGTGTCCGACAACAAGACAGACTTTTGTCTAGGAAGGCACTTATTCGTTGAAGGGACACTACAGTGAAACAATAAACCGATTTATATCTACTGATTAGGTTGAGAGCTTTAATGTAGTTTATTTCACCATCATAGGTTTATCATAACAATACTGATTGTTGGCCTAGTTGGTACTTGCTTACTGACATGCTTTGGCCGCAAAATAACACACACAAAGTAAAGAAACATTAAACGACAAGCACAAGCGGCAGTAGAGGAGAAAATCAAGTACCAAGATTTACTTCTAACTTTCACGCCGAAATGGACACCAAAACCACACTGATTTCAAAACATGTTGTTCACATTTTGGCGACATTGGCTAAGAAAAATCTCCTGAAACTAGGTATTTTAAGTTTAGGATTCCATCAGAGGTCTATTTTTATTTTCACAGGTTATAAACTACACGTGATCTAGTAGATGCCATCGAAATATATGCAGTCGAGACATTCGGCGCGTGAATTTTAAGATAACATCATCACCTGCCATTTTTACTTGCACATTTTCACGCTTACCAAGCATCATCTCGTGACAAGCTTGAAGATTGTTTAATTGTGAAATACACTCAAACCACGTTATAACAAAGTTCCACATTACACGAAAATGAGTTCGGTATATCCAAAATTTTGCTATAAAGGTATATTATTAACCCTGTATTTATTGTAAGACTATTGATAATTTGCTTCATTATAACCGATATTTCGGTATATCCAGATTTGTTATATCGAGGTTTGAGTGTAACCATTTACTAACATCAGAAACTTTTTTTTTCTTCTTTAGTGTCCCTTTAAAGCTGAATTGTTAAACTGTTCTGTTAATGTTTCAAATTCTCCTTTAATTCTGATACTAATGATAAAGTTGCAAGTCCTAAGATGTTATCGACAGCGATAACATCTTGTGGCACACTCCAGATAATACCTTGTGGCACACTTCAGATTTCACCTCCTTGAGGGCGCGCTCTGACAGCACACAGCCGCACTGCCGGAGGTAGCAGAACCTGCAAAAACCATTCAGAGGCAGGGTCAGCTTTGCGGCAGTTACACAGGCAAAAAAAGTAAACAGCAAGCTTCAATAATGGCGGGAATGTATTGAGCATCGATTTCTCAGGGTGTTAAAGAATCCTTGATGGTGAAATTTTCATTTGCGACTTTTTTACGGCAATTTGTAAGCCTTGTGTCTGGTAATGCCGACAGTGAATCGTAAATGTTCTCACATGTCGTATAATTAATCTTTGCATTCATACTTGGGACCAAATCTAACTTTATTTGAAAACGACCACCCATAATTTAAAGAAGCCAGCGCTAAACTGCGGGAGAGTACCAAAAACGCCATGCGGTCAAGCTTTGATGAAGTCGACAGCACAGTTTTCAAATAAGGGCCACAGGCGCCATACAGAATGAAACTAAGTCGGTGTTTTGGTACGAGTTAAACTTAGGTCCTAAAACACTGAGAGAAATGTTGCATTGTGCTTTTCTTGTTCATTGGCTAGCTTGCTCACAAAAAACAGCATGAAGCCTTTATTTTTTGAGTGCACAAGTAATCTATTATAAAATATTTTCATATGGATACGTAAAAATATATGCAGCTCCTCCAGTGTTGATGGAAATAAATAAGCTATTGTTGAAAAGCACACTCAAGTGCCTTGCGGCTTGCTCGTCAAGTAAAGCCACTGCCGGCCCTAGAAAAAGCAAAGCCGTTCTCGGCGCCCCACCTGTACTTTCCGTTCATCTCAAGGCCAACCACTGGGCAGATGAACCTGGACGCCCTGAGGTCCACGTACTCATCGCCTTTGTCAGCGTCGCGCCGCTTGTAGCCAGGGTTCTCAGTGGGCTTCAGCTCCACTATGTCCTACGAGATGAAGCGATACTGATACGTCGTCCTTTCCATGTGATGTAAAAGTAACGCATGGGATTCAGAGCTCGAGAATGCGGCCCTGCAGAGCTAGATGTCACTCCCGTTACAGCGCTATTTGAGGCGCTGTGATGCAATGTAGAAATTACACTATTTTTGCCTCCTGCTGTTCTCTCTTTTACTTAACGATATGCCACCTCGGATGGCTTAGTGCAATTAGTCTTGACAGAGCCCGCAATAATGAAGGATTGAAGTTGGTTCATGGCGTCTAATGTTCCAAAGACACCCAGGCAGTGAGAGATGCCAAAGATTGACATTTCAGACCAATTTGAGTTACAATAACAGTTTTGTACCCGCACATGGGCCTTCTCGTTATCAGCACAAAAACGGTATATCAATTCAGAAGCGCAACTATCTTGATCCCTCTGAGTAAATAAGACACACACACACACAAACATAACCAACCAGAAAGATGTGGCGTCACCAGCCTTCGTCTTCCACCAGCAAAACATATATGACATTCAGAATTGCAAATCTTGCAGATTATTGAGTCAATTAATGCTTATTTTGTTTACATCAGGCGATACTATTCACTCATAAGTATGCAGGCCGGCGCAAGAAAATTAATGCAAGGTTCGCAACTAGATATGAAAAAGGAGACGTGACCGAATCGTGCTTTCAGCTGTCAGGTAAGGCGGTCGCACGATGTAATGTACGAGGAAGGATCGACGCAAGCTGAGACGAAGGCGGGCCACCCGAAAAAATGTTCATACCACAACAGCAACAGAAACATTCCGCGTATCACAGAATGGTACAAACCTTCATTGAGCGAATGTGCTGGGCCGCCTCGCAAGACGAGTCCTTGCTCAGAAGGTGCTCGATCACAGCTTCCTTGTTGTAAAGTCTGAAAGAAGCGAATGGCAGTTACTTTACCTGTACATTCGCGCTCCAAACGCATAACTTGTCAAAATGGCAGATCACGTGTGATTCACGATACTTGATATACAAGCACGAAACTCCTCAGGTAGACAAGACGCGCTTGTCCCTGCCTTCTCGCGTAGTTGCACGGTCATATTTCAAGTACCAAACGCGCAAACTCATTGGTAACTTGTTACACTAGCGGAGATAGACTTTCCACGATACAGTTGGCCAAGGCTGACGTTTACCTGCCGAGCTCACACGATACGATGGGCAGTCTGAGTTCTTCCTGCGTGATGGCGCAGTGTTTCCACTTGGCCACGGCCTCCGCGTCTTTGTCTTTCTGAAATTCAAGAAGAAACCCATTCAGCTCGCGTGAGAAACAGGATCGCCAGTCTAGGACGGTATGCAAGCAAGCGCTGCTTCAAGTGGCGCGACATGCCGACTGCTCACCTGTTCGGGCTTCTGTTTGGTCCTGACCAGCTCGTCGCGGCGCGGGATTGTGCCACCGTCACATCCCATGATGGTTTAACCGTGAAAATCGTGGTGTACAGGCCGGTTAAGACTGTCACAACGCCGATTTCCCGATCACCCACAACGCAACGCGAAACACAACAAGAAAGCGGAAGAGCGGAAGTTTGCATGTGGTATGTCACATGACCTAATTTTCGTTGCGTGTTTACATCACACCGCTAACTCCACGGCTAAACGTGGTAATCTTTACTGCTATAATATAAAAATTTGTCAAGATAATAATAAATACAAACAAATGAACGCCAGTTTTGTTCTCTTTGTCCCAAACAAGCTATAAATCATAGAAATCATAAAGTCACGTGACCTAGTTTGATTTGGCTGGCGGTAGAGTACAGTGTACTAGAATTCTAGTACACTGTACGGTAGAGTTTACGACCATCCATGTGCGCGTAGTTTGCGCACATTCGTGCGAGCGAGTTGCGACTCCCGATGGAATTCGCGTTTGACGACGATGTATTCGACTCCCCGAGGATTAGGTCCAGTGAGCCTGGAAATTCGTACGACGCTAAGATCTGCGAAAGCAAGGTGAGCGTCAGCGCACTGGAAAGCGTTTGACCGCAGCATCCGCATGTCTTAAATGTTCACCGAATAAAAACTAAACCGCCGTATCCTTTCAGTGGTTTCTCACCGCCACCTCTGACAACACCGAGGAGATGATGATGCTGGAAAAGTACAAGGGAGACTATCACTACGCGAGAAATGAATTCGACTCTGCGTTGGCGGTCTACGAACGCTGCTTCGACCTGGCCCCGCATTCCGCTATCTCTGTGATGCGGGACTGCGCCGAAGGAATGGCAAGGTGCTGCTCGAACCTCGGCCTGTACGACAGAGCCTCAAAGTACGCCGAAACGTTGGTACGCGACCCTTTCATTTAGTGCGAGTATCGAAAGGTTGGCCCCTTTAATTGTTCTGGTTTTTGCTCGTCTTTTTTTTTTTTTTTCCTGCACGAACAGGAGAAGCTATCGACAAACAGCGATCACAGGGTCGCCCTGTGGATGCTGCAGTCTGAGATATACAACCGGGCGAAAAACACCGCAGGTACGCACTCGCAGTAAATAATAATTGCCGAGGTTTTTGGGTGGCAGATGCACATGAAATGCTGCTAAGAAAAGTTGTTTGGCCCTTTGTTGAAATGATGGCTCCATTCACATTTACTTTTCGGTCGCATTACTGATGAATTGTTGCTTCTAGCCGACAAGAGACTTGGTGTGCCTGTTGACTTCATCGTTAGGCATTTACATCTATAGTTCGTAATGCCGAATCGGAGAACTAATTCGGGGGATTTTTCTCGTGCATATAGATATGTGGATGTGTGTGTGAATGAGGATGTATTAAGTTGCACCTAATTACATCGTCATAGCTCAGTACAGTGAGAACGTTTGATGGACGAACTGGTCATTTTTTTGTTCCAGAGGAGAGTGCAGCCCTCTGCAGATGCATATTGGTGCGACCGTGGACGTCCGATCTTTGGTACAGGCTCTCGCTGTGCTACTTAAGCCAGCTTGAAACTCAAGGCGACATTTGTGACCTAACCCTCAAGACGGGAGCTTGCCTACTGAAGACAAGGTAGCCTTCAATACATAGCTTGCATTGACATCACCATGGCCGCCGTCATGGAGACCGCACAAGGTTTGAGATGCTGCGCGAGCCCCATGGAGGAAGGAAAAACTGAGGAGAGGCCCTATCGTATCCCAATGCATTGCGAGAAGTGTGGTGGAAGTGACGTCAAATTTATGGGGCAAACAAAACAGCAGACGCTCCGCGGCGTGCTTCTCAGCGCTGGTTCACTTCTGCGCGGAGTTATAGTCCCGGCGTAAACTTAACGCGTATTGTATGGTTTGCATGCAGCAAAATTTTGCAAGCACACCTTTGCCATACTGCTCGTGCTTGGCAGGCCCGAGCACGGTGTCCTGAAATACTTCGTGGAGTGTTTTCGTGCAACGGCACAGAAGCACCGGTACGTGTCGTAACCAAATTCATTCGGCCCCTGCATCATCGTATTCGAACTCACCCGGCAAAGACTGACACGTCCTGCTCGCCGTAAGGCCTTTTTTTTTTTTTCTCTTAGCCAGATTTCCTGACGTATGGGCCGATCAGCAGTTCTTTGCTCGTATATAGTGGCAGTGTGGCAATGCACGATTTTCAGAGCTTGCTTCGTAGCTATTCCGTGCAATGCCAGCCTAGTAATTGACGTGTTCCACGTCGGTAAGAAGGCACCACTGTATTGTATACGCGATTGTGCATGTAAAGTGTGCAACTCCAGTGCGCACACAATTAACACGCAGCGAGCACACACCGTACAATACATACACATTTAGTCCGATAACAAGAAAAGATTATTGTCCTTTTGTATGAACAACAAAACTTCTAAAAACATGACACGATGCGTACAAAACTAAAAACGAAAGTTCGCTTGTGTTCTCAGTTGACACAATGAGTAAGAACCAACAGAGCGTACAGCTGAGAGCTCCGCATGCAAATACCATGCATTATTGATCAACAGTGAAGCGAACATACGTGAAAAGTGCCACCAGGTACACCTGGCGGTGCACTCGATTCGCACCTACTATACACTACAGCTGGGCATCGCACAACTTTCCTAAAAAACACGCAAAAAAAGCAGCACTCCTGAGTTGACTCGCTGCTGGCGGAAAATACCACTCCGCCGGCGCCGCTTCCAAGGCCACTGCGGCGGCTGCTCGCTGGAAATTGCGAAGTGTTTATCTGCTTCTCCGCTAGGAGGTACTGCAGGTGTTCACGATGCGGTGGCTTCAGGAATATGACGTCATGGCCTCTTCTGTATTTTTTATTCCTCCATGGCGAGCCCACATGGTGACATTGCACTCAAAGCTCATTATAACAAAGTTGCATCTTGTACGAAAATGAGCTCGTTATAACTGAAAATTCTTTATAGAGGTATATTCCTAACGCTATCTACATTGCAAGACTATTCTTCATTTACTTTGTTATAATTGATATTTCCTTATATCCAGGTTCGTTATATCGACGTTTGAGTGTAGATCAGTGCCGGTGCCCATTTCACTCCTTTACGATCCCTTGGCACGGTTCACGAGCAAAAGACAAATGGGGAGAGCACAAAAGAGCGCGGAAACTGAACGACACCGTGTCCTCTGCAATGACACACTGTCACGAGATAAAAAGTGACGCTTGCCGCCACCTTAGGGCCCCCAGCGCAGAAAACCTGTTTGTGACATCAAGTCAAAACTATGTATACCTGTCGCTGGCCTCTCGGTAGCTTTTTACAAGGTGCATGATGATGACTGCAAATGACACATTGAGACACGACAATGCTGTTGATTGCTTGTTGTGTGCTTGCATGAAGCCTACAAGTTTATCAGCAAAAGCAGTTATTATTAGCACTCACATTTCATAACGTACTGATAAATACTTATCGACATGAATACTTATGTAGAACTGTAGACCTGTACGGATAAAAGCTCTGGTTAACTAACTAAAATGCATATGTTCAAGCTTATACACTTCAAAATGCAGAATTGGTAAAAATTGTGCCATTTGTTTTCCATTTCATGTGCCTGGCCGGATATCGAACTGATCGAACTGAAAGTAAAGGCATGGAACGATTGAATAAAGAAAAAAAACAAAGGCACAGAACCAGTGGACGCAGGTTTTTTTGTACCTGTCCAACTTGAGTATTTGATGACTTAGCGCATCTACCTGCATTATAGATCATCGCTCAGTTTTTGGTCATAGTTTACCCACTTTCAGGTTGTTTAGGAAAATGTGCTGCTTCTTGGAGTTTAAATTATTGTGTTAAATTTGTTAGACCAACAGATGTGTGCAATGTGTTGTTCTGAACATTTATAACTAGTGACAGAAAAAATGTGAGGGATTAGGAAGACAAGTCTGCTTTGCAATAGCTAACACACTTTTTGACCATTACATTCTGAGAATACCTGGATGCTTTTTTTACTTCCAGAATGCTGTACCAGGGGGCACTGTCAGGGAATCAATCTTTTGCAAAAGCACGCAACCTCAAGATGATTTCCAAGGTATACAGCTTTTACCCATGACTGCTCTTGCATCTTGCTTGATAAGCCGGATGACATTGACAATTTTATCGCAGGTTGAAGATTTGATTGCAGGCCTGAAACTTGCAGAAGACTTCACATCGCAGGCCCTGAATGTGAGTTTGAGTAGCTTGTCAGAGAAAAAAATTAGATTCTATCGCAGGGGTGACGCCAGAATTTTTTCGGTGGGGGAACCAACGACAGGAGAGTTTCTTCAGAGGGGATGGGGGGGCAGGGAGACGTGGCTAGTATGCATTGTGCTTTTAATATGTTTGCTTACAGGGGCGCAAAGGTGGACAGGCGAAAATTTTAGGGGGAGCTCAGTCCCCCATGCCCCCCCCCCCCATTTAAATTTTAGATAGACTGCAATGACTGCAGTGTGACAAGTCTTTGTCTAAACTGTTATCAGACATGTTTTATTGTGAAACTCACCATGCTGATGCTGTAGAAGCTGCCACTATATTTTTAGGGGGTACAAATGATGGTGGTCGTAGCCAGGGGCTGTCATACCTGCACATGCCCCCCCCCCCCCCCCCCCCCAAATTTTTTTTGCCATAATACAGAGAGCGCAAAACAGCCATTTTAAGGGGGTGCCCCCACAAAATACTGGCTATGTACCTGGTCGTAGAGGTTTCAATTTTCCACTGCGTTTTCGCCAATCCTTCAAGTTTCACAGCTAAACAGATATAAAGGCAATTTTTAAAGCATTCCACTCAAGATGTGTATAGGAGCCCCAAATGAAAACGACTGGCTAGACTTGTAATAGAGCTGGTTGCGGTGTCTGAGCAAGAGTTTTCTGGTATTTAGGCTTAGAGAAGTCGTGGCGAAAATGTATGCGAACTTGCACTTAGCTGGATAGATGTAGCAGGTGTGTAGAACCTACTTGTGCTTTGCGTTGAAGCTAGTCTAGATGCAAAGGGTGTTGTGGCGAAATGTGTCTTGTTGATCAAAGGCGAACTATTGTTGTAGTACCCTGAATTAAGTTCACCAATATTCTCCATTGTGACCTCACAAGACGTGAATACTGTGTTAGGATTTGATCCTGTCAATGAGATATGGATCTGCTTAAATATTCAGAGTGCAAGCCCTCAACAAGCTTTTGCCACTTTGATATGGCAATAGTTTCAAAGCCGATCTGTTTCCTCTTCTTGGGTGCAAACCAAGTTTTTTTTTTTTTTTTCAATCGGTCGTTTAGGAATTTGAGAAGGACACCGACACTGCAAATGGGGCTGAAGTTGACGAGGAAGAGGAGTCGCTCAGGTTATTGGTAAGGATTTCATGAAACTCTCGAAATTCCTTCGTTGCCTCCATGAAATTCTGCACAGAACCAGTGCCAAATTTAATGCTGCACAGGTTATGTGCTGCATGAAGCGAAACCAGTGACTTGACCTCAAGATCAACACTAAATTGAACAAGTTATGAACAGTTGAAACATTTACTAGCATTTTTTCACAGTTAGGTTGGAGAACTTATTCATGATCATCAGCAGGACACTTCATCAAATCAGTCACCACTGTTAAGTTGCCCACACATGCAATGTGCTGTAGGCAAGGGTGGCTAAAAATAGCAACTTGCAGAAATTTGCATATTGTCCTTGTATTAAATTACACTCTTTACACTGAGTGCCTTTATCACTATCAATCTGCTAGTGATCTGAAGGGACCTGTGATATTGGCTTAATTTATTTGTACAGAATTGCAAAAACCATTTCAGGCACTCCTTAATTAATTTAGGTATGACCTATTAAAAACCATTACATTGATCTAGAAATGCCAGGAGTTTTGAAAACTCAGTAATAATTGATAGGGTTTAACGTCCCAAAACTACGATATGATGAGAGACGTTGTGGAGTGCCCCGGAAATTTCGACCACCTAGAGTTCTTTAACAAGCACCTATATATGAGTACATGGGTCTCAAGCATTTTTGCTGCCATTGAAAATGTGGCTGCTGCAGCCGGTACTTAAAGGCCAACTGCAACAAAATTTGGCACTCCGCAAAAAGTCATAATATAGGTAGTCTAGCTGAAGGTAGTGCTGCCTGCCAAATGTCACCTTCGAAATACAAGCACTTACCTTAAAGTAAAAAAAAAAAGGTTGCAAACGACATTGTTTTTGAGACTGAAATTAGAAAAAAACGACACGATTACGGCTGAGCGGAAGTGACGTGAATGACAGAAAAATTGTCTGCTCTGCGCTCCTTGAGCACGCACATTGGGGACACACCCCTTGGTGTGTGTTTTGCTATGTTAACTTAAGAAAGCTGCAGGAACATGCCTGTTATCGAACGCTGGTTCGGGCTTCCCACTGGTGGTTTTGCAGTGTCCGAACCCCGTATTCAGAAATGCTGCTTGACTTGAACTTGACTTGCGGTCGACTTCAGTGCAGCATGAACTCGTTTCGAACGAGCTGTCCTTAGGCGGTACCAAGGCAGCACAAACGCACAGACGCGTTTTCAACGTGCTGCATTGAAACCGCTTTCAATGCAGGACAGAGCGATTCAGCTGCAGGGAGGATTGCTCACAAGGAGCGAGTGGCGTTGTTGTGTAGTAATCGTCATATCCGGTTCTGCCCGATTTGCCTGGGCACACCGCTTGAGCTCCGCGTCATCTGCTTGCTGGCAATCAGAGCACCATTTATAAATTAATTACGCGACTGCAAGATTTTTCACTGTCGCAATCGTAACTTACCGTGAATATACTACGTATTTATATCCGTTCGCGCCCAAGTAAAATTTCGTTACAGTTGGCCTTTAATCTTGTGACCTGTCGGTCAGCAGTCAACATATTTTAAAAATATTGCGCATGAACATTGAAATTAAACATAGTCGATTAGTATTTAAAAAAATGGTGCGAAGTGTTCTTATAGTGTGTTTAAAATAATGCGTATAGCGGTGCATATTAGTTATTGATATCATCGAAGAATGCCTTCTACTCCTAAGCCCATTGTGTGGATGAATGATAGAAGGGGGGAAAGCGAGGTTGAATTGTGGTTCAATGACCAGTAAATTACCGATTTGGAGCACTCCTTTATGACTAAAGTTCTTGCAGCTAACAGATGTCTGCTCGTATTTCAGGGCCTGAAAGCTACAGATGTCATATACACGTTTGAGAAGCATTGGTTTTTCTGGATTCCGCGGCACAAACACGACAGCAAAGGTCTAAGCGAGCAGTAAGTCCAGGCAGAGCGAATCGTCATCTGTACATTAATATCTACCGTTACATCTGTACAAAATAAAGCTGCACACAATTCACGCCTCGCACTCCAACAGTCTCCTCACATCAATCGTTGCAATGTGACGATTGAAGTGGGTGCCGAATGAGAAGCAGTTTCCTCCACCGCCAATAATGAGAATTCTAGAAACCCCATCTGAATCTTCTATAAGCACGCTGCTGTGGCCGAAGGTCATAAAAGGACGCTCCGGATCCTGCCCGGGGAGCGACACTTCCCTGCAAAGCATGAAAACCAGGTCTATGGTTGCGAGACCACAGGGCTCTCCACTCCTGCCACTGACACCACCAACCAGCACCACTGTGGTTGAGCTTATGAGGTGTGCGGTATGACCAAACCTGCAACAAACAATGACAACAAGTTGTCAACGTGATCAAAGGAGCACTGAAACATTATTTTGAATTCCTATAAAGTGTAGAAAGTGCTTCTTACTCAGTAGAGGTCAGCACTTCCAAAGTAGGAATGAAGTGCAAAGTTTAATTCTTGTGTTGTCCTACGTTCAGTGTCTAACAATAGCACAATGATGCTTGAGATCCCCATAGATATGGAACGAAGTAAACGTATCAGCTGCACCTTCACATTATTTCTCAACGTTATGGGCAGTGCCTAAATAGATATTGGCAGCCAACTATGTAACGTTTTTTTTCAAATGTTCTTTCACCTGTTGCACACAATCAAAATTCAGCATGTTCTGAAATTGAGAGTTTGCCACTTGGTGTCACTAAAGAGAACACACTCTTATCTGCTCACAGGCCAAGCAATTCAGGTAGAATGAACACTTCAGATGGTGTTCTCTCAAATTGTGCCAATAGTTTTTTCGCTCAACGCAAATATATGCACTTGAGACGCTATTGAACTAAAGAACGGTTCTCCCTTGACAGCTTGCACCCGACATCATGGGCACACATGGCTCCAGCATGGCAGCCTAAATGATGTCAAGGCACTGACTTCTAACCGTAAATAACCAGCTTCAGTGTGATAATTAAATCACTAGAACGTTATTGGGCTTTTGGCAAGGATAAGGAAAGAACCAGTATGCAATGTACCGATAAAGCTAACGTGACATCACATAGCCCTTGTCCCACCATGTTGTTGCAATGTCCTGACAAAGCTTATAACATCTAGAGTTTTACGTCCCAAAACCATGGTATGGTTATGAGAGACGCTGTTGTGGAGGGCTCTGAAAATTTCGACCATCTGGTGTTGTTTAATGTGCACTGACATCGCACAGTACACGGGCCTCTACCATTTCGTCGCCATTGAAAAGCGACCGCTGCGGCCGGGTTCGAACCCACAACCTTTGGGGTCAGCATCCGAGCACCCTGGCCACTGATCCACTGAGGCGGGCAACTGATGAAGCTAACGGGACATCACATAGTGTTCCACCATGTTGGTGCTCCAATGTGGCTGTTTCAGTGATGTCAGTGCAAGCCACCTGTAACGCATTGTGTAGGTGACTGTGATGGAAAATCTAGCGTGCACAGCATTCTGTGCAAGCATGTAAAAGTACATTCCATGAAAAAACTAGTAAAAGTGCACAGATAAATAACGAGTGGCAAACAGGTCGGTATTGGCTCTTGAACTGGTATAGCGCATTACGATATATGGCTGAGCAGACTGACACAAGAGGACAGAGTGCTAACTTCAGACAGACTAACGTTAGTAGGAAGTTAACGCTCTGTCCCCTTGTGTCGGTCTGCTCGGACATTTCTTCTTTACCGCAATGCACTATAACAGTTCCAGTACGAGGAACCAACTGGCCCAATCTTCAAGACTTGTGCATTGGCTTTTTCCTTCTTATGTCCATAGCTTTGCACATCCACCTTTCCAAGACACGAAAGATACCGTACCTAGGAAGAAGTCCGTCCACAGGAATCTCTTCCCAGGTTAGCGTAGCGAGGTGAAAGCTGTACACGCAGTTTAGAGGTTTCTCTCTGCTCGACAATCCGCATGTGACGATCAAGGAGGAGTTATCGTGCGAAGCAACGGCAGCGTGACTGTGTCGTGGCTCGGGCCACACCAAACCGCCTTGGGGCACTTCGCTCCACGACCCTTCGCCTACGTCTAAGACGTAAGTATCACTCAAAGCGGCTTCGCACGGCGTCCGACCACCAAACAGGACTGCCTTCTCGCGGCCCTCTGAACTTCCCAGTTTTGTCAGGGTGTGCCGCCATCTTGCCGGGGGTGTGTGAGCAAACTGCGACCCCTCGGCAACGTACGACCCGTCGGGAGATGGGATCAGGACGACGTCGACGTCACACGACCGAAGAGGTGACGTGCGACCGCCGTTTACCAAAACGCGGCCGTCGTCTAAACATAACACGGCGAAGTGCTGTCTACCCTCTATGCACACACTGATGGGTTCCGACTGGAAGGTCGTTGGGTCCGTCAGGACGGGCTCGAAGACGCGCGAGTGTTTTCCAGAGTTTTCGGCAAAGCCGCCCGCCGTCAGCACTTTGCCGTCTGTTGTCAGTGCAGACGAATGACCAAATCGACGCAAGCTGGAGTACACGTCGTGAAGCGTCCAGTCGACGGGCCCTAAGGTTGAGTACGTGGGCGCACAAGCGTACGAGCTCCGCGCGATGCCTTCAGGAAGAAAGCCCTCGAAGACGCGCCCTTTCCTGGACAAGGCGAAAACGTAGTGGGCGCATTTTTCGAGCCACTCCTCGAACTCGTCGAAAGGCTCGAGTTGCTGGAATCGCAGCGCTTCCTTGGCGTCCAGCGACCACAGGTACTCGGCCACGCTAACGCACTCGCACGACTCGTAGCTGCGGGCCAAGTACCTGTCCCTGAGCGACGCCACATTCGGGTACTCGCCGAGCGACAGGAGCGGCGAGCCGAGCGACTCGAAGTGCCCCGTCATGACGATCCCGAAGGCGTCGTTCGGCTCGACCTGTTCGTAAACCGCCAGGGCTACGTGCTGGAACGCGCTTGACGTCCACTCGACGATTCTGTCGGAGTGCTTCGTGTCCAGGTACGAAAGCACGCACTCCGCTATCACGAGGGTCGGCACGCTAAAGTCTAGGCCTTCGGCTCGTAACCCGGACTCCAAGCGTGCGACGTCGCGAATGTCCTGACCCAAGAGACGGTACTGCGACAGGGACCCCGAAGTCACCGCCTTGGCCAGCGAACAGAGATCGGCACAACTTTCAATGACGCTCTTCTTGTTTGCGACCACTAACGGGAGGTCCACTTCGAAGTAACGACAATTTACTGGCAACGCGCCGGCCGCTTTCAGCCTGAAGTAGTTGGCGTCGTAGCCGGCACCCAGGGAGAGGACTTGGCAAGTCTCCTTCCCGAAGGCAGAGCAGAAGGCTTCGAAAAGCTGGGACATGCACTTGGCTCGAACGTAGTAGCCTCGGTTGATGAGGGGTGACCTCCGGGCGCTCTTGGCCACAAAAAGTTTGGTGAAATGGTCCGTCACGTATCTCCTTGAAGCCATGGAGCACTTGCTAACGATGCTGCTGTCGTTCGTCCTCTGGACGGGACTATGGCCGTGTTTCTTGGTCATTCTCTGGTCTTTTAGAAAGCTTATGGGCCTAAACACAGGGAAAGAACCACGCGCAAGTTTAGGAAGACGTTTAGACGCAGTAGCAACTTCGGCTAAGTTTAAAACTCCCAGTAGCTACTGTATCTAAAGGGCGCCGCCATGTTTAATCGCAGTACCGCATAAAATGGTTTAAAAATTAAATTTTAGCAAAGTAAACAAACTTTTTAATTGCAGTTTTCAAATAAAAATTAATTTATATATTTAAAAATTAATATTATTAAAGGAAACCTTGAATAAAAAGTGGTTTATATAGAGCACGGGACTAGTTTCGCCTCCTACCATAGCGCAAACGGCGCAAGTGCTAGCTAGTGTGGAGCCGTTTGCGTTGTGCGGGTGCGTTACTTTAATCGCAGTTCTGCCCGTAATCGGTGAGTTTTACGTCCTTTATCGACGAACACCCCTTTACGCCTTGTCTAGCCCGTATTGTCCGTGACAGCTTGACGCTTTGGTGACGATCGCAGTAGCGGTATCTACCGCCGGCGTGTAGGCTTAGGTGGTGGGACACTACTGGTAACTCTCGTGTAGTTGTCTGCATCTCGTCTCCACCAAAACTGCCCCTTGAACTTGTGGCGCGGTGGTCTTTGAAGCACGCTGAACTAACGGATGTTACGAGCGGAGTTCTTTAGTCTTCCGCTTTATCGCGGGGGTTGTTTGCTAATGGAACAGGTGCAGGGGACCGCACGGCTGTCAAGTCTGGTTTGACCTGCGACGTTTCAGATACCCCTCTCGATGCCCCAGAGGCGGAGTGGCCCGCCAAAGTTTTTTTTCGCCTTTCTGTGGGCTTAGTACGCAGGCGGAACGCACATTCGTCGCCTGTACCCGTACACTTTTCGTGCGGAAACTAATGTTTGGAGTGTTGACACTTGTGGGAAGGGAAAATGCCGTCGCTCGACACCGGCCTGGCTGCCCTTAACGTCGTTAACTTCCGGTACCTGTCTGTACCGCACTCTGCTGTCAAAAAAAAAAAAGTTGGCGGTCATTTGACAAGGTTGCTTTGTTTTCGTTCGTTTCTTTCGGCCTCGGAGGAAGCGTAGGACAGTCGAGGGATTCTGCTGCTCTTGTCAGAAAAAAAAAAAAAAAAAAAGTGTAGAGGCATTCCTCTGTGCCCGCTTCTCCTGGCTGTGCGCTCTGCCAACGGACCGTTGGAAACTCCTTTTCAACGCGCTGCTGCTACCTGTGAGAAAAAACGATATTTCGACGCTGCTCGCCGGTGGTTAATTGCGTTGCAGGATGTTCGTCCTCATTACTCGATCGCGCTTCGTTGCCTCGGCTCGCATTTTAAACCGGTGCTTTCCTGTGACGTCACGCCGGTGGTCTATTCTCTCATGTCGGCCGCTTATAAAAATATATCGTCCTTTTAGTTTTCGCATCAACGCCAGCTCGCGATTGTCCCAGCGGTGCTGCGAAAAAAGTCTCCTTCGCGCCCCGCATCATTCACAACGTCGTGTGTAATACGCGATCGCTATATAAGGCGGGTACAAGTCCCGTTGTGCGATCATTTGCATATTCTCGTACGCGTCAGTGATCGTGTGACGACGTCTGCTTGGCCGCGTGCCCACGAAGTTGCGTTGGCTAGTGGTCTCATTTTTTTTTTTTTTTACCCTACAGTTGTAACGCTATACGTCTGTGAGTCTTTTTGTTTTGTACCCGGCGTGTAGCAGGCGTATGAATTTCTGCTACAGCTCAAGTGTTCCTTACTTGGAGCAGCACTGATCGCAGCTGTCGGATTAAATCCCTAGCCGGCTACAGTTGCGATACGAGGCGGTGTCTACGAAATCGGCGCGTCGTTCCGTGAAAGCGAAGTCGTTAATTCGTTGTGCCTTTGATAATCTCGGGCCGACGCCTTTTTTTTTTTTTTTTTCAAATGTCGGTGGTGACGGTCTGTCGTAACGCCGTCGACGCGACTGTGGGGCATGATCGAAAGCGCCGTATTTGTTGCAAACGTCGTCGGGTTGAGGCGCGCGTTAACCGGTCTCCTCGGAGTGCCAGGTGTTCTCCTAGACGCAGCAATTCTGATGACTCACATTTTTTTTTTTTTTGCGGCCTACTCGCGCGTTGTGCCGTGGCGTTAGCGTTAAAGGTCGCGGTGGTGATGTATTTGGAATTCAGACGACTGACAGAACGAGTCGGCGTATATTTGGTGGCATCCCCTGAGCGATCAACTTTTCCTGCAGTTTTCTTTGTATGCCTTTCGTATTTAACATTTCAAACCTACCGGCTTCATAAGTACAACCTTGCATTTCACCATTCTATTTTCGGGTCAACACTCTCAATCAATTCTGTTCGACCATTTGCTATGCAACAAATCATCAAGCAGAAATAGTCAATTGTGAAACCCTTGTTGTCGTGCCATTTTGAATGGTGATTGTACCTTCACAACTTGTGGACAACCGTTGCATTTACAAGCTGTCTGGCACAGACGATCATGTTGAATGGTGTTGGTGCTTTGTACACTGATAAGGGTGTGGCTGTGAGTGCGCGATAAAGTTGAATCATTATCCTGGCATTATCGCAATTTTTTCCGCTGCCCCTTTATCACATTATTTAGCTTGTCGTTTGCGGGCAGCTTTTCATGTTAATTTTGCCTCTTCCAGTTCGAATGACCACAAAGAGCATTGTGTTACCAGCACAATGGGTGTGCAGATTCATAATTTGTTCTTCTGGCTTTGTTGTGCTGTATGTGTTATCAGGCTGTGGCATTGTGCGTCGGTTTGCTTCTGGTGTACATTAAATGGACATGAAATGGACTTGCAGGCAAGAAAAATTGTGCTGATGACTTGCGATAGATTTTGTTGCACCCTTAAAGTCGGTAGAAGTAGCTCATTTGACAAGCTTGAGGGATTGAATTTGTTGTGTACTGTATCTCTTTGCTTGTGATGTGGTATCACGCTGAGATGAACATTTATTTTTGTGGTCAGTCTTAGCAAACGGTTCGCAGTAATCGGCAAGGTCAGCCTGTTGGTATGGGTAAACGAAGCTATTAGATGTTCAGCAAACAGCTAAGATAACATAAGTTCATCAGTAAGAAGAAAAAAAAAATCGGGAAGAGTGTCCTTTGTTGGGCACTATTATGCAGTAACAGCCTATGAATCTACAAGGAGCTCTGTCCACTAAGTTTCATTATGTCTACATCTCTGCTTTGAAGCATAGTTACAAAGGTGCTGCTTTTAAAAGTTGAAAACTTTGCTATAAAATGTTCATTACACTAAGTTAATTAAAATGTTCGTTACACTCTGTCCACTAAGTTTCATTATGTCTACATCTCTGCTTTGAAGCATAGTTACAAAGGTGCTGCTTTTAAAAGTTGAAAGCTTCGCCATAAAATGTTCATTACAGGGTTGTGCATAACTGGTTCATGACTGCAGACTCCCAACTTTTTTTAGTTGACATACATCAGTTCTTGTCCCAGATTTCGAGGCACTTCAATTTATATTTACGATGGTTCTTGCTAAAAATTATTTCATTTTTCCAAATATAACTGTCAATCTTCATCAAGTATAAAAACTAGGCAAGCGCATTCTGAATGTTTGACCTTGTAGCTAGCTTGTGCTCGGGTGACACTGCTAGCCATGTTGACAGTTTTTTCTGATGTGTCGCAGTAACAGTGGCTTTCTTGGCATTGTAGGACGATGCAATAGCTACACCTTTCTCTATTTAACGCCCTTTTAGCGCTATCACGATATCTGGTGTTGGTGTCTCGTATATCCACACTTTGTTGCTGCTTGGAATACGCTATCGTTTTCATTGAGGTCGGCACCACTTGTCTCGCGAGATGTGGCCTTGCAGATTAGTCAGCGGCGTCAAAATGGGACTACGCCTAATGCATGCATGCTGGGTGGGTGAGGGGAAGCAGGGTGCACTACTTTCAGATCTAGATGGTGTGGGTGTTGACTGTGGGTGCCATCGCCTCGTGTCTTCGGAGGGGGGGGGGGGGGGTCTTTCCGGGTCGCCACAACGATGTCGTGTGGGCTGGGGCGTCTGCTTGTCTCTGCTGTTTGCTTGAGGTTATGTGTCTTTGCCGTGAAACTAAAGACTCAAAACGATTAATGTTTGTCTGGCGTGTGCTTGCTTGCACTTCTCTTGACTGATGGTACGGGTCGCTTTCTCGGCCTACTGTCGCAGTCAAATAACGCTATTGCTCAGTGTTTTGGCCTTTTGGTTCTGATGTCAGTTTTAGTATTAGTGAAGGCATTGAAAGAGTACTGGAATTGCCCCCCCTCCCCCCCGTTTTTTTTTTAATGAAGATCTATATCCTAGAAAATAATCGGGCAAGCATTGGCAAATGTTCTGTGTGATTGAATTTGGGACAAAAACAAAAGAAAGTCTTGTATTAATACCAGTGTCTGATGGACACCTTTTATCTGTAAAAGATTTCTTGATTGTGATCTATAACGGTCTCTGCTACCAAGGGTCCAAAGTGATCTGGATAGAGCTTGGCGCAAATGTCGGCTCAAGCAAGATCTGGGAGCCAGACTGCAGTGGGCAGATCGTGATAGTCGATTTAAATTGGCCCGATTGTGATAAGAAGTGGCCATGTAGTAGCACGTGATCTAGTTCGAACCTAATCTGAATGGCTCCTTATCACGATTGATAACACCCATGCTACACCTGTATAAGTAATATAACTCTGTAAAGTGAAGCTTTGGGCTAATTGATTTTGCATTACTAAGTAAAAACAGTGTGATCTTTACACAGGGATACATTGTGCCAGTGTTTTTGTGTTTTTGTGTGCCCCCGTGTAAAAATGATGCTGTTCCTATTTCTGCATAGGAAATGCCTATACGTCATGTAATTGTATCCTATAAGGAATGGGCCACGACTCCAGATTTTCTAGCATGCTTGCGCATAGCTGCTCAGGTATCTTTAGTCATTGCTGAACTTTTGAGTGGTCAAAAATCAGTCTGGAGTCCCACCGCTCAATAGATTGAACGTGTATTGCCAGCTTGCTTAAGAAATTGTTCTCTATATGTACAATCGGCCGTGTCTGCTAACTTCACAGGCTTCCGGTAGCTAGACGGAGTCGCCATGGGAGAGCAGGGCCCCCTGTGCGTGAATGTACACGCCACGAACGCCACCACAGAAAACCTGAGTCGCCATGACATGCTAAACTGGGTCAACGACTGCCTCCGCACAAACTACACCAAGATTGAGGAACTCTGTTCAGGTGAGACCTTAACGAAGTGAACCAAGTATGCTTTGACTGATGCACGTTTCGAATTTCTCGCTGCAACTCCAATGTGAAGGTGTGTTGTAAGATTGCATGGATTGCAGTGAAATGGCACTTCTGTGTGGCCACGGGCACTTTTGTGTCTGTGCCAGCCCTGTCCTGATCACCTTCAACCTCATTGGCACTGTTTTAAGAGCATTGTAAGCCTCTTGTGCCCACTATGGTGCTCTAGTAGTTAACCGCTGTAGAATGACTGACTGTACAACAATTACGATTTTTTACTTTGCAAGTACACTTGATTGCTATAATAGTGCTCTTGTTCATGCTAAGGCTTTCACGTGTTTAAACGTTGGTTTCCAGAACATTGGCATCGAATTATGCAAGTTTCACTAATTTAGACAAGTCCTCAACTGCTGACCTGAAGGTAGCGACGTTGAATCCCTCTGGCGGCCACACTTTCAGTACTGGCAAGAATGCTTGTGGCGCGTGTGCTTAGATTCGGGTGCACATTAAAGAACCCCAGGCGGTTTAAATTCATGGAGTCCTTCACTGCGGTGTCTCGGTTGGTTCTTCGGTGGCATCGTTGGTTCTCTGGTGCCTCCAAGTGCAAATTATAAGGCGGCAATGGGGGCTAGCCGATACGTCTTCATGCTTGTGATGCGCTGCAAGGTAACAAAAAAAAAAAAAACAACCCAAGACGTGCTAGTGCAGATTTTTGGCCTGTTGTGTCGCAGATAAAAAGCACTCGTCTCTCTTCTACAACTATTAAGCCCATTTGCTCTGTAATTGTCTTTTTTCTTCTTCTTAAATCTTTGCCATAAACATTATTCTTGGTCATCCAAGGTCATTTCGGCAACTTGCTGTATTTTTGTCTTTGCAGGAGCTGCCTACTGTCAGTTTATGGACATGCTCTTTCCCGGTGAGTACGTTGCTTGCATTTCCCGTAGTGCCAAAAGCAACAAAGTTGTCCGAGGCTTGCCTGAAATTGGCACTTAAAATAACTTGTATACAGAAGTGGCAAGTTTTCAACATCATAACTGAGATAAACAAAATTTTCGCCAGAACAATGAAACTTATGTAGTTAAGTCTTGCTGGCACCGTGGAAGTGGTCTTTGTGTCATGCCTCAATTCTCAACGCTTCGTTTGATTTTGTTTTGCATTCAGGCTGCGTGACCTTGAAAAAAGTGAAATTCAAGACAAATCTTGAACACGAGTACATCCAGAATTTCAAGCTGCTCCAGGCTTCGTTCAAGAAAGTGGGAGTCGACAAGGTATGCCAACAATGAGCTGTTAACTTGGGTTAACCCTTTGGGACCCAGTGTCTCGTTTGGAGGCTTGGCTTAGCTTTGTCATTCTTGTGCACTGTTGGAAAAAGAGTACTTGAACTGGTATAGCGCATTATAGGGGGAAAGATAAACGGCCGAGCAGACAGACACATGACCAAATTTTATTGGAGATGCCGCGATTACTTGCGAGAAAAGAGGTCATATTATATAGATGGTCTAGTTGTAACCTGACTGCTCCAAAATATGCCTTTTAGAATTTTTCTGGGATACACTAAGAAAATTGAAGCTAGGCTTGACAAATTGCTTTATAGTAGGTTTAATACCTTGGACTGCATTATATTAAACAAAAATAGAATGCATGTCTACCCCTAGCAGGCTGTAATATACATCGTCTAAAAATATATTTAGTATGTGATAAATTTTTGAAATTAAATGAGTGTTCTTGTAATTTTGGTTTGGGGCAGCCGATGTTTTTAGGGCTTGAGAGGTGGCGTGTTTTGCTTGAATAACTGCCAGCACATGTACAGTTCTCCCAGTGAAGTGCAGGTCGGGTCATGATGTGAAGTGATCGTATTCCTCGTTGGTTTGTTCCAGAACATCCCAGTAGACAGATTGATCAAGGGGCGTTTTCAGGACAACTTCGAGTTTGTCCAGTGGTTCAAGAAGTTCTTCGACGCGAACTACGATGGCCGTCCCTATGACCCTGTCGAGGCGAGAGGCAACTCGTCTGTCATTGGCAGCGGCGCAGCGTCGGGCACCACGTCCCGTATTGCGAACAACCACAAGGTCGCCGCTTCACGGCCAGGTAAAGTTCTGGATTTTTTTTTCTTAAAAAGAAGCCTTTTGCTATCGGCAGTAGATGGTTTCAACGAACTTGTTGCCAGACTTTTTCATGACGCTTTATTTTAACGAGAAGCCCTGAGGAATGGTCAGTCTCTTATAGTTTAGAAAATTATTTGTGCTGTTTTCTTTTGTGCAAGTTTTGCAAAGCACAAGTGTAAGTTAAGCTTCCATAGTTTCGAGAACTGCCTTGTAAAGTTTAACTGGGTAAAATGAAGCTGCATCTGTTGCGGAAGCAGCCAAGATACTTGATGCACAAGTGTATTTGTTGCATCTTCAAAGCAATGAGACTGTTTGTGCAAAGTTTATGTACCAGATATGTTTCATTTGTTTACTGGGGAAACTGTGCATGCTTGCCTGCCTACTTTACATTCCACTAAACTTTTTCTGTTACGTATTGCACATGTTTTGTGTTCATTTGTAACAATCCATTTTCACTTTCTACCGTTGTTCACTTTTGCAGTGCACGTTTCGGTGCTGCAGTTAATGTTGATCTGAGCTGACAAACTACCTTCAGGAAATGGCATTTCACTTGTTCAAAGGCCTCCTTACGCTTTGTTTCCTATAAATATGTTGGGCATGACCACAGTTGCCATCCTTGGGGCGGATGCCAAAAACTTTCTTTTCCTCCTCCTGCTGTCCGTTGTCTTTGCGCAGTGCACGCCACCAAGCCGATGACGCGCAACACCCCGGTGTCGAAGCCCATTGGAGCGGCGACGCGAATAACCGGAAGCACGGGGGCCGGCGACTCTCACAGGATTGAGGAGCTCACAAACCAGGCAAGGAAGCGCGGATAGTCGCTTTTGCGGGTCAGCTAATTGTAACTTCAGGCTTAGTCGAGTAGTAGACTTACAAAGAGGGTACAGGTTAAATTGAGGACGACGCAGCGAGCAATGGAAAGAAAAATGGTAGGCGTAACCTTAAGAGACAAGAAGAGAGCAGAGTGGATTAGGGGACAAACGGGGGTCAAGGATATCATAGCTGAAATCAAGAAGAGGAAATGAACATGGGTCGGGCATGTAGCGCGTAGGATAACCGCTGGTCAGTTAAGGGTGACAACTGGATTCCCAGAGAAGGCAAGTGGGTTAAAGGGAGGCAGAAGGTTAGGTGGGCAGATGAGATTAAGAAGTTTGTGGCTATAAATTGGCAGCAGCAAGCACAGGACGAGGCCTTTGTCCTGCAGTGGACGTAGTCAGGATGATGATGATGATTGAACGCTGGGCAAGTTGGTAACAATTTATAGCAGGTCGAGGTAAACAGCGCAAAAAAACGAAGAAAGCGCAAAGGGAGGACACAAGACGAGTACTCCTTTACTCTGTCTTCGTTTTTTGCGCTGTTTACTTCGACCAGCTATGGGGCCTAATTGCGCGAATGAGCGTAGCTGAAGTTCTCTCTAGAGTCCGGGGGAAACATTGCGCAAACACACACCAGTGCTTCCACATGATGCAGCCACATTGTAGTCTTGGCTAGTTCAAATAAATTAAGAGAGCCCACTGATGGTAATTATTACTGAATTTTTTTGCAGCGGCTTCTGTCACTGGTCAATTCAGGGATGTCGGTGTGTACTGTATGCCTCAAATGAAGTCCGAACAGCTTTTGCGATGGTACGGTGCGCGCCGTGTAGTTATCACCGTTGACAGGCTCGTGCATCCTGTTCGGCAGCTCTGCTCATGTACAGTAATACCTCGTTAACTCGAACTCTCATATCTAGAAAGATTGGCTAAGTGGAAATTCTTCGCGGCACCGAACATATTCCTGTACGTCCCGTGCATATTTTTCTCTATCTCCAAGCATTTCTGGGCCGCACTGCGGATAACTCAAAATGTTGACTGGGAGTGGAACGAAAATACTGCCGCTGGACCATTTCACAGGATTTGCGCAATGCTGCTATGCCTGAAGTCCATAGACTTTTTTTAGCTGCGCCTGCCACTGCATTGATGCTTTCCGCAAGCGCGAAGCAGGCAACGACTCAGTCCAGTGACATATCAACTTTGTCAAGCAACCCTGTGGCTCGTCATGTGACACACGAGATGAGCAGGGAGGCCCTCTGCCGACGCTTGGCATAGTTTGTCTCCTTTGCTTTGTGCAGTGCTTGTGATTTTCCCTGAGGTGTGATTTCAGTTTATCTGCGCAAATCGAGTGGTATGGATTTTTTGCTGACTGTGAGGAGTGGCAACTCTGTGTGAGTGTGGCAAGCATGTTGTTGAAGCAGTGCAAGTCGCTAACCTTAGAAAAAAGATTGCCCGAATTTAGGAAGTGGAGAAAGGAGGCCGAACAAGATCGAGCATAGCGCAGGAATTCGAGCACTAACATGGAGAAGGGCAGAGGCAATGGAGATGACGAATCGCCTCTATAGGTGCCGACATCTTAGACCAAGAATTTGGTGCGCTTGCTTTGAAATAAGGTCGAGAGCAGCGGTGGAGAAGATTGACTGATGCGATGCGTCAAGCTGCTGGAGGATTCCTTACTAGGTCCGAGTACGACCGCAAAGTAGACGAGCATTTGTCAGTTTTTCTCTGCTAACTAAAATGGCAGTGTGGCGATACCTACCTGGTTAAAATCTCTTGTATCTTACTACTTTTTTAAGTATGCGCGAGAAGAAAGATGAACCGTTGCTGAACAGCCGGTAACTAGTAGTGATTTTTCTGAAAGGCGCTCATTTTTCCCGGTGATAGTGTGCAACTTTGCTTATCTCAAAAATCTGTGTGTGGAAGTTTTCCCTGGGTTTTAAGACTCGATATAATGGGGTAATGCTGTATGCGTGCCTGCCCTTGGTGATAAGTGGACGACTCGCGTTGTACCATAGTGAAGGCTTGCCGCTGTTCGGGTTTCATTTGATGCTGATAGTACTTCGGTAAATATTGTACTAGAAAGGTTATTGACAAATGCTAATTATCACTTAACCTCTCGTTGATTCAATAGGTCGCAGAGCTGAAGTCTACAGTCGACGGCTTGGAAAAAGAGAGGGATTTCTATTACGGCAAGCTGCGAGACATTGAGGTCCTGTGTCAGGATTGTGATCAGAAGCATGGGAAGTCCCAAGTCGTCGACCAGATCCTCGAGATTCTCTATGCCACTGAGGTGAGTGAAAATTTCAACGATTTTTATGCAATGTTGTTAATTTACAAGGTATTACAGTCTATCCTCGCCAGAACAAAACTGAAGGGATGTACGAAAAATTTTGTTGAAGCAGAAGTTTCGTTGTAGTATGTGATTTTGTCTGTGTGCTCCTGAGCAACAGCCTCAATCTACCGCCTCCGACCATTGTTCACTTGTGGTAATGTGTTCCCGTTGAGTCTCTACTTATTTTGGGATTGTAACAGGCTGTAGAGTGAAACCTCCACTGGGAGGCTGTCTTCTATGCACCACTGCAGTGTTTGCTCTTGAACAGTTTTTGCCATGCTCCCATCTGTTGTGTGCAAGCCTAGTAGGCTGCTTTGTTGCTGGACTTTCACTGTTCCACTGTTGTGATTCTTGGTCATTATGCTTAGCACTATGGAAAGATTGCAGTGCCTTGTGCACGTCAGTGCTTTCATTAGCACTAGTTGCACATGAAGTCTCTTTGAATGTGAGTGCTTTTTTGGATCGTACGAGAATAGATCGCATCATGCATGGAATATTGTCACATTGTATTGTAAATCAAATATCTCTGGCTGGTGACGTGGACATTCATAATGTTGCATTATCGTTGGCGTTCTAAAAACAAATGGCAGTGGCTTAGCTCGGCTATTACAGGATATACGTAGCGTTAGCAAAGGTTCAGCTGATTATTCTTAGCTTTCCAGATATCATGCTTACAGCTGTTCCAATGACACACACAGTATACGTATTATGTGGCACATGTATATTTATTTTTGCCGGGCAACTACTTCGGGATCAGATGAGTTAAGCTTCTCCGCTCTACTGCACCGTTGAGCAGCATTTGCCAGTCAGAGGCGCTATCAAGCGGCTCCAGCGCAGTGTCAGATGGCGACTGCACAGGGAAGGCGCGCGCATCGGCGTCCATATGTCTACCAAGGCTATGACGGCACTCCTCTGGAAAGCGCACACCGGCGGCGACTCGCGCGTGGCCGAGTGCGAGGGAGGTGCCGGCTCCGGTGCGTGACACCACTGATCGTCTGCGCAGCGCATCGAATTGCGCGCACACGGGCTGCGAGCTGCGCGCGGCGGCGGAGTATTATTGCGCATGCGCACACCTGTGCCACGCGAAATTGGCTCAGCGAGGCCAGTGTAGCTAACACTACGTGGTCTGGCAGGATCTCTGAAAGCATTCGTGATTTTCGGTTACTCCATGTACGTTGTGCGCAGTCGCACAAACTGCCCAAATTCAAAGCCTGCATAGTGAGTGAAGCTGTGTGTACCAAGGTGCCAGCACATTTAGGTGTTGCTTACCCAGCAGAATTTGTTAATGCTGGATTTACCCAAACTTGCCTTTTCAGGGGTCACAGTTCATGCGTGTGCCCGCTCATAGTGGACTAAACGTGAGGCACTCGCATGTCATATGCGCTGTGAATGGGCACGCTGCTTATTCCTGGCACCCCCGACACATTTGTTTCACACATCTTGTAGAGGAGCAAACCGACTAATTCCTACTTCTTGCAGTTACCAAATTAGCAAATTTCTTTTGGGCTGATTGATATAAGCGATACATCGATATTGGAAAATTGCTGCACAGTAAGCTTACTTCCTATTTGAAATAAGGCATGCTTGTGAATATGCGATTTGGTAATTTACTAGAAGAAACTACATTAGTCAACAGAAGTTCAAAGCCACACTGAAGGGAGACACAGAATTGGTTTAGATTGACAAATTGTACTCCAAGAGTTCTGATGTCAATTTTACTATCATTGCTTTACCATGGTGGGTCTACCTATATTCCCACTCGAACTTGGGGGTTCGACCTATATTCCCACTCGACCTATAGTCCCGATTATATGGTAGTTTTATACAGTCGCCAACTTTTTTTTTGGACCTGACGGTGAACACGAAATGTAGTAGACTCTCGGTAAACAGAAATCTGTTAAACGGTACTACTGCTTAAACTGGACTATTTCATCTGCAATTCTTGGTTTTGGGCTTGTATTCCGCATTCATCTTGACCTCTCAGTAAGCAGAACTCTTGTTAAATGGAACATATTTTTTATGTCCTTTTAGATTCTGTTTGCTGAGTCTACTGTAGTCCGAGAAATTGAACAGTCTGAAAAAATGGTCAAGCCGTGAAAATGTTCATTTAGATCAGAGAAGCCTTAAAAAAACGCAATAATGCCTTGCTTCGTGCTGTTTTCGGGGATGAAATTTCTTTCTAGATTTCGGCTACGGTACACTCAAACCTCGATATAACAAATCCGGATATAACGAAATATCGGGTATAACAAAGTAAATGAATAGTCTCGCAATAAATTTAGTGTCACGAATAAACCTTTATAACAAATTTTCTGATATAACTAAGTTCTTTTCATGTGAGATGCAAGTTAGTTATCATGAGGTTCGAGTTAACAAGGTTGGCATGCGCGGTGGTAATCGCTGACGCTGACCATTGCGGGCGGCTAAGTTGGTGGCTCCATGAAAGCAGGGAAACAAAAAAAGCAAAAGTTTCGTGGGCCCCGTCTTGTCTGTTAGGCGGATTTTAACATGGTCTGGGCTTTTACCTGCACCACCGCACAGTACGTGAGCCCCCAGCATTTTGCCTCCATCAAAACTTTACAGTCGCGGCCGTGATCGAGCCTGCGCGTTCCAGGTCAGCAGCCGAGCACCGCGACAACGGAGTGCTACAGAGCAGTCGCTAACGGCAGTGAGCTTGTGACGGCGCACATCGGCTCACACACTTGGCACCCCACTTGCTCAACCAAGCGCGCAATGACGACCAGAGAAACAAACGCCCAGAAAATAAAAACAACCTACTGGCGTATTAAGGAAGATCGGACATGGCCTCTGAAACAAGAAGATTGTGCGCACTTCCGATCCTGGTGGCCACACAACTTGCCACTGCAAGCCAAACTCGACCCAGCCAACAAAAAATCCGACATGGCGGCTTTGAAAAACGAGCGGCATAGCTCAACACAAACGATTTAGTTCGGAAAATAGAATTCATGAACATAGATTTGTCCGAAAAATCTGTCGCGAAAATGCATTAGTGCAATTAGAACCTTGACGGCGCGTTTGTGATGTCCAAAATACTCAAGTCCGACGTTTTGGGGGTCTGAATATAACCCGTTGGCATAGGCTCACAAAAGAGAAGTGCTCATACAGTTGCCATGTGCGTCTTCATCTGTTGTTGTTTTCACGGTAAAGTTTTCTCGTCAGTGTCCGTTTAATGCAAATATTAATTCTTTGTGGGTCTGTCATGTGCCTCTGTTCCATTCTTTGCGCGGTTAGTTTGCTCGAAGATAGCGCTCGAGTTTTTTATTGCTTCTTTTTAAATATGCGCAGGAAGGCTTCTCGGTGCCCGAGGACTACGTCGAAGACGGCGGACCTGTGGCCGGGGGTGAAGAGGAGGAATACTAATCGCATTCTCATCCGCCTTTCGTTTGGGACCTTTTGCAAAAGACAGCTTATCGTTTTGGCTTTCGGTCTGTCAAGGACGACACACCCGATTGGATGCTGCCGGAGAAAAACTGTTACAAGTGCGTTTTTGGTTGAGACCATATTGTCGGCTCCACCCCAGAGCACCTCTCCTCCCCGAGCCTTCAGTTTCTTCGCTTCTGTGTCGTGCTGCTTTGATGTTTTTCTTTTTTTTTAACTTACTGTTGGTGTAAAAATCAGGTGTGGGAGACCCATGCTAACTGTCCAGACACTGTTTACCCCGAGGCATTGGAATACCGCTAGCCGAAGCAATACATTGTGGACTTGCGGCTTTACTATGTTCTTGCCCCCCTTATTCCTCGGGTTTCTTTCGTTCCCAAGGGTAGGAACTTCATGTCTCGTTTTAACGAAGTTTTAGCTTCTCTGTAGCCTTCTTTTTTTGATGTTGCTTACGTGTTCTTCTATTTTCGAGATTGTTTTATGATCTCATGTGCGCAGCCCACATGATAAGCATACATGTGTAAATGTTGTGCAAGGTTTATTCGAGGAGTAGTGGTTTTTTTACATGCACACTTCTCTTTTTTTACTTCCGCAACACAGTGTTGAGTTTAATATTTATAGCCGTGGTTGGTTTGAATGGCAGATGGGGGGGGGGGGGGGGCTAAATTTGAGTGTGCCCTCTCCTTTACGTCCCTTCCCTTCCTTCCGGAAAGATGCGGTGTTCGCGAAGTGGAGAATGGAAGAGTACACAAGTGGCCGAGCGTTCCCTCGGCCGCTCAGTGTACTGGTGGTGTTACCCTGGTAACCAGTTCTAGGTCACGCAGTCTTTTGCCCCTCCGACCTTACTGTTATAAGCATTCAGTAGTGTTCCCACTGGAAGCTAAGACTACCGCTCGAAGACTGCGCTAATACTGAACAATATCGTTAATGCAACCAGTGCCTGTTTCTTGCGGGGCCACCAGCAACCCGATTGAATTGTTGCGTACGAGACTGTAGTACGCGGCTTCTGTAGTTTTATCGCTCTCTCAGCTAGAGCCTATAGAGTCCAAATTAGATGGCAAGAAGTGCTCAGTAGGTCAACGTGGCCGATTGCTTCACGCACCTCTTGAGAGGAATCCAGTGCATTTTTTCGAGAACAAGGAATTGCCAAATCGCGACTCTGTACAGACGTTCGGTGTTCACCCGATATAAACGGCATACACTAGTTCAGTATTAGCGCAGCAGCTTTTTGTCCTTGCTATCTGTGCAGTTGGTTTGAAAGCTTTACGGTTTTTCTCCTGTTTAAAAACCCGGATGCACCTCTGTAAATACGGACTAGTAGGCCTGTTGGTGTTTTTATCACTGTGCAACTGTTTTAGAAAAACTATTTGTGCAGCCAAGGGCTCCTCTTTTCACGTTGTTTCTTTATGACAGTTTTCTTTTGCTTTGTGGCTATTTTTTTAGACTAATGCAAGGTCAACGACACTGCTGTGCTTTGTCGTGAGTTTATTTCGATTTCTTCGCGTCAATATCAAAATTATGCAATGCGAAGAGCCTCGCTGTTCTAAAATGATATTGGTGATCATTTACGGTGCGAAGTTGTCAATAAAAATGTTCGATCCTGTATTTCGCTTTTCTTTTTCTTTTTGATAGCATTTCACTGTGAGCATTAGCAACCCTGTTTGGCAGCAAATTTGACATGTTATAAGCCTTTTCGGTGGAAAAATAAAGTTGAAATGCTATTCTTTACTGTACTTGACGAGTTTATTGCACGGTTTTCAAAGGAAGTGCTAGCTAAAGCATGCAGGTCATATTCATTTTCACTTTACTATTCATTCAAGATACAAAGGTTCGTTGTTGCTAGTGTGTAGACAAGGGTCCCATAGTCGGTGACTGTAGCAGGACCCTCCACGGTGTATACGAAAAAAGTTGCTAGTGGTAGACAAATGATTTGAAAAAAAAAAAGTGATTTCTTGCAGAGGCTTAGTTCCATGACAAGCTAGGCTGGGGTAAAGTTAGGGTCTCCTGTCTGCATATAAGGCATGTGCCCTACGGAAGCGCAATTATTTTGGAGTCCACACACTATTTACCCCAAGACATGAAAATTTCGCTAGGTGAATCAATACATTCTGGACTGGCTGCCTTTCGAACCGTGAACCCCCCCCCCCTCCCGTGTTTACGTCTAGATCAGTGTCCCTGAGCACCTGCGAATCCCTGAAACAGCAGAGATATGCACGTGGTTGTCAACTTGTGCAAATTGTTGTCACTATATAAATTGATTAAATTTACTGATTCATATTGCCTGCAAAGTTTATGCCTCCACTTCGAACAGAGGGGGTATAGACAAGAGATGAAGATAGAAATTGGGGTTGTTCCTAGCTAGCATGCCACCTGCAGAATAGAGGGAGGGGAAAGTGGTTGTCTCCTATCCGTTGTGCGTGAACACAAAGCCCACACTTGCGCATACGTCCTGCAGTATTGTGCAAATTCACTTGTAATCGGTTGCAAAGCTTTCACTAGAACTTACTAGCGCTCGTCTCTCTTCTTTCGTGTCCTCGTGTAACAGTTGTGCGCTTCCTACCAAGAAAGACGAGATAAAGGTTTTACTTCAAGTTAAAAAAAAATGTTCAGGTGAAAGCCTTGGCATTCCTCAACAAACTCGGCGTCGGCGCAAATGACGAAAAAAAAAAAAATCACGTGGGGATGTTAGATTAAAAAAAAAAGTGATGTCATCACATGGCATAGTCACTTGTTTAAAGGTGGACTGATGTCTTAAAACAAGGTGAGGTGCAGAAAGCTTGCAGAGCCCCCGATATTTGATGCGTGCAATACCACGCGAGATGCAGGGAGCTTTTGTTGAAGTCTTAAGCAAACGCGCTAAGGACCCCGTGAGTTTGTTTGGAAGCTCCGGCAACTAAATAGAGGCACGAAGCGAGCATAAAAGCCTCGGATACAAAGCCTTGTGTGGTGCCAGCTAGGAGTGATTACCTTCTGCTAACCTAAGAATTAAATTAATGGAGGTACGTTAAAGGGGTACTGACACAAAAACTTGGACCGCGCGTTTTTTCTGCTGCAATGCGTTGCTAGGGGCCTGTTAGACACGACACATTGTTTGCTGCAGCACGCAACGAATAAATAATTACAGGCCTCTCATTATAAATCAGTTTCGGTTTGGGAGAGTTCCAAAAAACTGGGTGCAGCTGTCGCCACTTAGCGTGTGCAGCTCTTGAACACGTCAGCACACATAGCTGTGACGCACTTTCGCACGGTCCGCATCAAGAATTACTTTCGAATAGGAAACAGGACTGAAATGTCGTCAAACACGAAACTTTCTAAGCGTGCGTCACGGCCGCGCACTCCCAACCAGCAGCCGAGAAATATAGACTTCGGGAACTAACGTGGCAAAAGAAAAATGGCAGCTATGACGTCATCATAAGATGTGTTGAATGCAGCGTGTTGTCGTGAGAAAAATAGGGGGTCCCCTCCGAGCACGGAGGAAGGCAAGGTCCTTCCTCCGTGCCTCCGAGGTTGTCTATAACGCTATGGAGTCGGTCGCTCACGCAAACTTCAGAATTAATTTAAAATACCTTCCAAGCTGCATTCGCTGTTTATATCTTGCAGATGATATACGAATGTTCACGAGAATCGACCCCGCAGGCTATCTCGGCCCCAAAATTTTGTGTCAGTACCCCTTCAAGCACTACACTAGCTGTCTGGAACAATCGCTGCTCTTTCTTCGCTGTAAGATAACGTGTTGTCTTGCTCCTCGTAACATGGATGATGTCTGGCTTTATGAAGTTGTGAGACATTTCCACTTCAATTTTTTAAAGCCCCTCTGGTCTCATAAGCGAAGCTGTGGAATACGCAGCTGTCTGTCCTGCAAGAGATTTGGGGGCCACAAGGCCACACAAGTATGGCGGGTGACCGATGGCAGTATGTACTATTCTCAAACAGTGGGACACTGAACCTCGCACTTCACGAGCTGTTTCGGTAGCTTCAACGTTCCTCTGTACATTCTTTGTACATTGAAAGTGTAGCCAGGCCCCGCCGCGGTGGTCTAGTGGCTAAGGTACTCGGCTGCTGACCCGCAGTTCGCGGGTTCGATTCCCGGCTGTGGTGGTTGCATTTCCGATGGTGGCGGAAATGTTGTAGGCCCGTGTACTCAGATTTGGGTGCACGTTAAAGAACCCCAGGTGGTCAAAATTTCCGAAGCCCTCCACTACGGCGTCTCTCATAATCAAATGGTCTCTCAAAATGACCCGCGTTCACGCGCCCTTATCTTTCGCTGATATACCAGCGCGTACAACACGTAGTACAGACGCTTTGAACCTTGTACCCTTCAGGTCTCGTTTGGATTGTTTCAAATTCTCTTTTTTTTTTCGCGTGTGGTGGAAGTTTGGAACAAGCTTGATGGTGCATTGCGTAGACTGAACACTGTAGAGTTCGGGAAAAATTTTATGTGTTAGTCTCATAAATTTGTGCGCACTATTGTTTGTTTCTGTGCTTTCGTTGATTTTTCTGTACCCGCTTCTGCAATGTCCCAGGCGTGGGACAGCAGTACTTGTAAATAAATAAATAAAATAAATAAATGGTGGTTTTGGGACGTTCAACCCCACAAATAAATCAATCAATCAATCGAAAATATAGCCATGTGTACCAAATGTAGCCATTCTGAACACAGTCGAATTTCACCATATTGCCAAATTTCGTGTCGGCAGCATTTTTTAAAATCAACCAGAGTGCTCTGCAATCTGGGCCAGTCAGAGTTGACCAATGGTGGAATTCGACAACATGGCGGATTAGACACGCTAGTGACGCTACCGCACGCGACAGAGGTGAGCTAGGTTCTGAACATGTACTCCTACGCGAAGTAATCTGGTTTGGCACGCGGCCCGTACCGCTAGAGTGTACTAGAAGCTTTTAGTACACTCTAGTACCGCTGCGAAAAGTGATGGCATCGCGCAATGAGCGTTGCATTTTGAAGTAAACGCCGCTCAGCGTTGGAAGCAAGTGAATGAGGCGCGACTTTACCTCGCGCGTGAGAACGCAGTGACAACGAGAATGGATGGGTGAAAAATTTTTATTGGGGTTCTGAAGGATTCCACCCCCGTTTTATAGGGGTAGGATCGCGGGCCGCTCCCACGATGGGACGGGGAGGCCCAGCCTCACCGCCGTATGAGAACCGGACTCGTGAGCATTAAATGAAAGGAGTTCTCAGAAAATTCTTCATTTTTTCTTTGTAAAGAGGGGCACCTCCAGAGCATGTGGTTAAAATCACTGCGATTCTGGTAGTCCGGACAAAGTTCTGAAATATCGGAGTAATGGCTATAGGTTACGAGGCTAGGGTATGTTCCCGTCTGAAGCATGCGAAGAGAGATTGCCTCTGGCCTAGACAACTTTTCGTGGGGCAATGGAAATGACCTACGGCCTAATTGATAATGATTCGTGATCTCGTTGAAGGTAGTCAAAATGTCCCTAAAATGAAGGCTGCTGGCTGACTCCTCTGTCTGAGAAGCACAATTCCCGGCGCGGTAAGTGAAACTTCGCGCCTTGGAGTGCGCTAGCTCGTTGACATTGGGAAGGCCACCAACCCTCAAGCCAAGGTGAGCAGGGAACCACATAATAGTGTGGTGGGTGAGTTCCTTTTGAGCGAGAGTTCTCAAAACTTCCTTGCACATGGAGCCAAAAGCGAAGGCCCTAGCAGCGGATTTAGAGTCCGTATAAATATCAATCTTTTGTGGATCAAGGAGTGCTAGCGCAATGCCCATCTGTTCTGCTTTGTAAGAAGAAGTGGTTCGAACTGACGCCGAGGATAAAATCTGACCATTAGTATCTACGGATACTACCGCAAAGCGAGCGGAAACGCCGTACTGGGCGGCATCAACAAAACATGAAACAGACGAGTGTTTGTGAGCTTGAGCTAAAAGAGAGGACGTTGTACTGTGGATGCATATTTCGTGGAAGGGGGAACACTTTAATTCGAGAGCGTATATAATCATCGAGTGGCGTATTTTGCACTTCGAGCCTCAGGGGGTTGACTCCAGTGTCAACCAGAATCTTTCACCCCGCTGGTGTGATCGAAAGTCTGGCAACCTGTGCCGTTTCTTGAGCCTCGATAACTTCTTCAAGCGTGCTGTGGACTCCAAGTTTCATAAGGTTCTCAGTGCTTGTGCGCATAGGAATGGCACGAACTTTTTTGATGCTTTTCCTTATGAGGATGTTCAATTTATTTCTTTCATGAAGTTGCCACCGGTGCATAGATGCGACATAGCTTATGTGGCTCATCAAGAATGCATGGAACAGTCTGAGGAGGTTGTGCTCTCGAAGACCACCCCGACTGTTGGAAATGCGTGAAATCAGTTGGATGACCCCTTCCGCCTTGGAAGTCAGACGGTCGATCGTGCGGCCGTTCTGTCCATTAGCTTCGATAATCATGCCCAGAACGCGTATGAAGTCCACCCTTGGAATAAATTGCCCCGATGCCGTGTGCAGCCTAATGTCGATGTCGGCCAGTGGTTGCCAGTTTTTGGGTTTGGGTCCCGTTTCCTGGGTCGATATAAGAGAAGTTCAGACTTTGCTGGCGAAAGCTTGAGGCTCATTTCATTTATGTAGACTTCAACACAGTCGACGGCCTCTTGAAGAGAGCTCTCCACAGAGCCCTCCGAGCCACCGACACTCCTTGTGGTGATGTCGTCCGCGTAGATGGCGAACTTGATGCCTTCTTGGTTTGAGAGCTTTGCAGCAAGGCCGCACATTGCAATGTTAAACAGCAGTGGGGAGACGACTGAGCCCCGCGGAGTGCCGAAGGAACCGAGATCGTAGGGCTCAGACTTGAGATCGCCAAGCTGTAAAGTGACTTTTCTATTCCTGAGGAACGAGCTCGTAAAATTGTGAAAGTTGGCTCCTAAGTTGAGAGAAGAGATGGAGGCAAGTATGTGGGAGTGCGAGACATTGTCAAATGCCTTTTCAAGATCCAGACCGAGAATAGCTCTAACGTCTTTCGTCTCCTGATCAATGATGTGATGCTTCAGCATTTTCATGACGTCCTGAGTAGATGACAATGAGAATACATTAAAAAAAGCAAATATCTTGCTGGTGTGTGTTGCGTGGTGTCTAAAAGAGCTACAAGTAGGAAATGAAGGCGTATTTCTGATACACCACGCAGAAAAAAAAAGAAAAAAGCGGACGCAAGTTGTGGGGCTACATTTATTAGCGGTGAGATACACGTCATTTGGTTCTGTAGCCTTTACTTTATTGTCAAGAAACGTGCTTTGCGATAATAGTGCACGCAACTCTTGCTGTTCTACACATCAGAGCATGCCTCTGAGCCACAGAGAACTAATAATAATAATAATAATAATAATAATAATAATAATAATAATAATAATAATAATAATAATAATAATAATAATAATAATAATAATAATAATAATAATAATAATAATAATAATAATAATAATAATAATAATAATAATAATGACGATGATGATGATGATGATGATGAAAACTACGAGTGAGCATCACGTAACAATCTTAAAACCCAGCGGCATCGCGGATGTTGGTTTGTGGAAGCCAGGAGAGCTCCATCCTGAGCTTTTCTTTTTTTTTTTTTTTGCCCGTTTCATGTTCCGAGCGCAGCGTACGGGATTTTAGATGCGCCGTTCTCGGATGCCACGGTTCAAATGCGCAGCGCTCGACGCGCTGCCCGCTTGGCGGCGCTACCACGCCCACGCCCAGTCGTTGCCATGGTTACACAGAGCGGCGTCCCCAACACGCCTCCACTTGCGCGTGAATACCGTTTCCGTGCGCGGAATTAGCTCGGAAAGCGTTCCGGAATGTAAGTACTTACTTTCATTTCCATTTACAAGCGGTAGTTACTCGCTAACGGCTCTTACCTCATATGCCGATATTCAACAATGAAGTCAAACACTGGAACGTGCGTGTTTAGATGACAGGATCTCGAGCGAATGCTTGCACGTTTGTTTATTGCCGGGGTATCAAATACGCGGACCCCTCGCCAACGGCCCGGTCCCCGCTTAGAAGTCATCGTGTGACACATTTAAAATTCCTTTTTTTCTTAGCCTAGCGGCCGTTTGATTCAAAAGCTACGCAGGTGTGCCTGTTCTCGAGCATATTTTTTCGTGAGGCACCCATGTGGTCGCCATGTGTAAAAACATAAACAAGGAGGCTCCATGAACATAACCGTGGAACAAACAAACAAACAAACAAACAAACAAACAAACAAACAAACAAACAAACAAACAAACAAACAAACAAAAACACTAGGCCTGCGCGGGACGTGCAGTGCTGTCACAGTGAAAGTTGGAAGAGCGTCCTTTCACAGCTTTTTTTTTTTTTTAACACTCTTAGGGGAGCTGCTGCAAGCACACTTACAGGGTACCAACTACGCCATTAATCACTGTGTGTGTAGGAGTAGGCAGGCATTCACTGCGCCATCGTCCGTCAGTCTTTGGAGAAGCGTGGTAGTCGTGTCATACTAGCAAGAACTTTGTACTTTTTTTTTGCGCTGTGGCTGACGACCATGAAGAATCATGCCAAAAGCTTTTGTAATTCCCACAATACCCCACAGTGGATATGCACTACAATTAACAGGTAAACGAGATCAAGCTTTTGTAAAGGTTAATTGCAGCCTTCGGCGACCCACTGATTACGCAATTTGCATCACGTGACTCCTGGATGTTCCTTTGCTGTTCTAGAACGCTTTATTACTAACATCAACGTGATTCCGTTCCCGAAATCAAGCCTGCCTAAGGCCAGTTTGCAAGAGATACAAGCACTGGCGTAGCTAAGTGGTAGAACACTGGGCTGGCACGCAGGGGACCCGAGTTTGAATCCAAATGTGTCCTTGCTGTTTTTAATTTACTGAGTTTTTTTCCCTTCTTATTTCGTGCGATAGTGGTTACGGACACCGGCGGCGGCGAACAACTACGGCGCGCACGTGACCGTGTTGAGATCTCATAACAACCTTTCACTTGAAAACTCTACCTTTCAGAATCGGCGTGCGAATCATGGTCATTCTAGAGTTCAGTGTCGACGTTTTTTTTCGAAATATGAGGTCATATATATTCCCCTCAGAAATGACCCTTATATTCGACATACGAAAAATTAGTTTTTGTTTTTGAATGGCGACACTGCGTAACATTCTCTTGGCACTAGCTGTCATTTCGGGATATGGCGGCTTCATTTCGATGCGGAAGAATCGCAAGAATACCAGTTTACTTAAATTTAGGTGCACGTAAAACTCCCCAGGTGGATCACACTAATCTGGACTCCACCACTACTGTGTGTCCCATGCTTATACTGCCGTTTTAACACGTGAAACGCATTAGCTATTATTATTAATCCTTTAGATGGACTCCACGCTAGATTAAACCTTTGTTTCCCAATAGCCAATCCAGCTGTGTAAGTAAATGTTTTTTTGACCGTATATATATGTGTGTAAAAACGATTTAGACGAAAGTGGGAATAAACTGAGAACCTGGAAAATTCAGCTCTCGTTCCGAGAACCCTGGGAGCACCAGTTACACTAAGTCCATTATCCTTCATTGTACATAAGAACTTGCCTGCCGAAAACTCTGTTTGAACACGTCAATGATTATCATCAACACTACTTACCGTAATGAACGCTTTCATAATCACTTCAAAGCGTTCATCATCATCATAATCATCATCATCATCATCATCATCATCAACGTTCACGTGGCCGCTTGTTGGCGGCTCTTATATAGCACTTTTTCATCATCGTTCACTATAGCCATCGTCTACGCCTTATTGCTAATGTTCAACGCCTTCATTAGCACCCTCATTATCACAATTCAAGGCCCATTTTCTTGCTAACAACGTTACTTGAACGTGCTCCTCAACATCTTTATCGTCGTTTATCATTAAAACCAAAGCGTTCATGGTTACGTTCAGTCTCTGTGTTTTCATCATCATCAGTAGCATTGTTCAAGATGCCTTTGCTTGTTGATGGCTCTGCTTCAACGCGCCAATTATCGCTGTCCTTCGAATCGCAACATTTCCTTCCGTTAGTCAAGTTGAAAATTGTGGCATGTATACCCCCGTCACTTAATCTACGTCCCAAATAAAACAGATGAGTTGTAAACATATCTAAAAGTTGTGTTTACCTACGCTTAAGATAATGCTTTCTGTAGAGCCACCCAGCGACAAAGCGGGTTTTGGTACCATTCAGCGTTCTGTCAGCTTTTCACACGAACCCTGTGTGAAACGATAGGCGAGTTCCTTCAGGGGCGCAGGGAGGCGAGGAACTTAGCCATTGTGTTATGGCTATGTTTCCGCTGTGTGTGTGGGGGGGGGGGGGGGGGGCAGGCGGAAATTTTGCTCACCCCTGGCGCCGCCTCTGTTCATTCATTCATTCATTCATTCATTCATTCATTCATTCATTCATTCATTCATACTGTCAGCCCTGTTTAGGGCTATTACAGGAGTGGAAATATACTGGCAATGTATGTACTATAGAAGTATATGAGACACTTGGGAACAGTGTAACTTCGCAGTGTAACGAAGATCGCGTGAAAATGAGATAAACCCTTCCTTTTCTTGAATAAACCCCAAAAAGGAATAATTTACCATGAATTTAGAATGAACTTACAAAAAATGTAAACATACCACTCTACGTTCGTGCAGACGTACCACTGTATGTTGACAACAGTGGACGCATGCAAATATTGTTACAAAACGCTGGAGTAATACCGACATTTCTAACCGGTTTTTTAGGCAATGCGTTGGCTCGCCAGATTCCACTGCACGGATAGCTTTTGTCCACATGAGGGGACATTGGGGTACAGAGAGTAATATATTTCACTCGAAAATCGGAAGTAGCAATTGGATTCGACATTACAAAGTTGTTTCTTCTCAAATATACGAACTTGAATGGATGGAAGCGTTTTAGACATCTTTGTAGAACTTTATTTATATATTTGTTTACTATTTATTTATTTATTTATTTGCATTATACTACAGACCACAATTCAGTCCTTGCGGGAAGGGCACCCATACTGCCACAGGGAAAGAAATACAATGCAAAAACTGTGATAAAGTTGTTACAAAAATTATACACACTTTCAAACAGCACAGATAGCATGGTTAACGTGCTTTTTTTGAAAAAGTTGATTCCTTATGCCGTAAGGAATAAAGAAGAAATTCTTCCCTAGAAAAGCGTCGGAGTTGAACCCCAGACAGCGTCTAAGGTTTCACTCTGTCTCTGACGCTATTCTGGGGAAGAAGTGACATCTTAAACATTTACATTGGCAAAATGTGGGTTTGTGCACATGTGTGATTGGGCCGCGCGCACGCCTTGCGGAAAAAAGGGTTTACACATAACTCGTTGTTTAGGGATAACTCACAATTAGTAAATGGCATCAGAAAATCGCGGCGAACCATCTTCCTACTTTTTTGGAGTAGTGGAATACATTGTATGTTCATCATTGATGTATGTGGCCTTTATGTATGTGTATATATGTGTGTATATATAATGTACAAATATGTATATATTAGTATAGATATAAATGTACTATAAATATAAGTATAGTATAAATATAAGTATGTGTAGGTGTGTATATACTGCTGCGTGCTATGTCTTTCGACTTGTTAATTTGCTATGTATTATTTTTTCAGCTGTGCCAAGATATGCTGTGCATTTGTATTTATTTTCTGTTTATATTTTTTGTATTCACTCCTGCATGGGCTCGTGAAGGGCCTGCAGTATATGTAAATAAATACATAAATAAATAAATAAAAACTAGTTATGCGGATGAATCGGTGCACTTAAAATTAAGATTATAAATGAAAATATTTTATTAACCATATGTATATACTGTGTTCTGCCTCAGCAACCCCAGCACCGTTGGTAGGCGTTCGATTTTGTCGCAAATTTTTTAACCCACATTAGCTATTTTGAGTGGTTTACTCTTGCCGACTGTGCTCTTGGATAGGGCGTTGCAGGAGAGGCTGATGAGACGCAGGAGGGCGTTCGCCTCCAAAGACACCGGGAATGACGAACCTAAAGAGGTGCGTACTTTACCTTAAAAGTCATTAGAACGAATATACTTGCATGTTCTTGACTGTGTGCGTGCGTGCATGCGCGCGCGTGTGTGTGTGTATTTGCATAGGCGTGCTCAAAAGTCATCGCAGCCCCCCCCCCCCCCCCCCACCATTTAAGTCGTAGTATATGGGGCAGATTTTTCGCCCCTCGCTCCTCTTAGGAGATTAGCTAGAAAGGGGGGCGCCTCTTCCCTGACATCCTATGCGTACGCCTGTGTGTGAGCGTGAGCGTGTGTGTGTAATAAATATAATAAAAGCTGACCAGGTACAGCTGCTTGATTGTGTACATGCTTGGCAGCCCCGCTTTGGAAGCAACGTTAGTTCGGCAGACACCCCCATAGGCGTGCGCTAGGGGATCGACGTTTGCTGGCTACGTACCACTATAGTATACGTCCCACTAGGAAAAAGAGCCGCCGCATGGGGCTCTCTTTACTACTAGTGGGATGTGATATACTAGTGGGACGTACTGGTGGCACGCTACATACTATCGGGACATGCTGTACTAGTGGGACGTTATATGCTCATGGAATATGCTAAACTAGCGTGGAATGCTATACTAGTGGGACGCACTAGTAGGACGTGTTATATCAGTGGGACACCATGTCCTATAGGCATCGTTATCTGTGAATTTTCCTGAATAATCTGCCCAACAACAACAACAACAACAACAACAACAACAACAACAACAACAACAACAACAACAACAACAACAACAACAACAACAACAACAACAACAACAACAACAACAACAACAACAACAACAACAACAACAACAACAACAAGGAGTCCTTAAACTTTTTTTCCTTTAATATACTGGAGGGACATGCTATACTATAGTCTGACACGCGAGAAAAACATGCACGTCGCGGTCCTTTTCGCTGTCTTTCTGGTACGAGCTGAGCTGGGGAGAGAGACTAAATATCCTGACTGCTTCGTGATCACGTGCGGGATCTACTTAAATTTACCTTGTCAGTCTCCAGCCGAGCCTACTTTCTTTACTCCGCAGTAACAGTGGCACCTATACGTACAAGTCGTCTATTATGGTGTACAGCTAAACGGTACCACGTGCAACCTTTACCTTTTCGTTTCCCTTCCTCTATGCAGCGCTAGTTCCATGCTCGATATATTCGATGTCGTAACAGTACGGCGTAATCTAACCGTGGTGCGATATTGACGCGGTTCACTTCGTAGAGCGTCACGCAGTACGACAACGAGGCCTTCGCCGACGATGACCAGGGCGAGGATCGTCCGGCCCCGTCGCCGTCAGTGTCGCCGTCATCGGCGAAACCTTCGCCCCGTCTTCTGCCACCACTTCGAGAACGGGTCGCCGAAACCTCAGGTGCTGGAAATAGACTCATTAAGTTTCTCAAGTTCCTCCTCATTTCTTGTAGAATAACCTGTTTGCAGCGTCTCTGCACTCGATTTGTCTTCATTACCGCGCGCCATTGTATTGTGGAACAATATTCCGGATAACATAGCTGACGTCCGAAATACCTAGATTTTCATAAAGGGGCTGAAAGTGATGTCTCTTGGAACACTACAATACTATAACATGTTAATGTACAGCCGCTCATTCCAATGTTCCACCCATCTACGTCGTCCTAAACCTTTTAATCCACATTTATACTTTCAGGCCTTTATTCGATGAAAATTTCATTAGTCGTATTTCATGTTTATGCATTAGCATTCGCGCCGTGCAACGTTTAATTAGCCCTGCAATTTTGTACGACTAATACTTTGCGTTGTATAGGCAAGGGGTTTATCTACCTATTTTCCATTTTTCTTTTGCTTTTATCGTTCTCTAAATATATAAAAAAATGCACCCACCCATTTCAGTGACAACGCTCCCACCTAGACCCCATGAGGCACATGCATAAATGAATGAATGAATGAATGAATGAATGAATGAATGAATGAATGAATGTTCGGAGCCATTTGTTTCGCGGGGTGTTTCAGATGCAGAACTAAGCTCCGGGAGTCAGACCCCAAGTTCTGTGGCCAGCTCGAGGGTCACCGAGGGTCACCGCAGGCGCCGGAGGACATCTGAGGTGTGTGCGTACAGAGAGAGAGAGAGAGAGAGAGAGAGAAAGAGAGGAAGAGGGAGTACTGTTGCTGGCTTGTATATAAGCGCTGGCATTCTACTGTGTATAGAGATGGGGAACGGGACCAAAAGATTTCAGATAAAAGGAAAAAAATATTACATAACAAAGAAAATATGTAAACAAAGATAAATATTGAGAAGTAAACCTGATACTAATATATACCACAAGGATGCCATGCCAGAAAAGTTCAGGCTCTTCTATATCAAACTGTCTATTTTTAATTTAACTACCATGCGAAAATTTTCCACAACATTCAGGCGACTTTCAGGCCATTCAGGCGACTTTTTTTTATTGAACTAACGCTCATTTGTTTGGTTACCGCGTGAGGTGTTCCTCAGTTGCCCTTTAAAGCAGTTTACAACAATGTCTTACATCTGAAGGGTAATTCGATAAAGAGTGAGAGCCAGATTCCGAAATTCAAAAACAAGATGGCGAGTCGGACTAGTTGATATGCGTTTAGCTTTAGAAAGTTCGGATGAAGCGCATTGAAGACGTGGACAAGAGAGCGCTTACACTCACAAGTGATTCTTTATCAATCACAAAAAGGCATATAAAGCAGACACACGATTCTTCGCGCATGCGTGTCAGTGCAGTCGGGCGGAACAAAGGAAGCAGTCGTGTCGAGATTAGCACGAAACCTTTCTGCGTTATACATGTCATTTATCGGTTGTCACAAGCACTGCACGCGTCTAAATACACCTACTACTTATCGTGCAGCACAATCGTGGCTTGACCAACACAGTTATTTTCCTTCTTTTGGGTACGGTACCATTCCGCTATCTCACGAGTCAGTCGGTCATTCAGTCTAAAAAATGATTTCGTCGCCTTTTTTTTCGAGTAATAGAGAATAACTTGTGAGCGTAAACACGGTCCTGTCTACTTCTACTGCTCACATCTTCGGAGGGCTTCACCCTAACTTTCCAAAATTTGCTTTTTTTTCTCACCTGCAGACTCGCCGCCCGCGGGAGCAGCCCAGAGCAACGCGTGCGAGGCTAACGCCACCTATGCCACTTCCTCGAAAGGGACAAGTTCGACAGGTGAGTATACTGTGGGCACGGCATATCGGGAACGAAAAATGTGCGGGACGCAATATTTACAAACAGAAGTCGAATAACTGATCTTCCTAGGAACGATGGGTAGGGGGCGAAGCACGTAGGAAAGGGCGCTTCAGCTTCACAAACGGGAAACGATGGGATGGACAAAGCACAGAGTGTTTTGAGAGAGATTTCTTTGATGAGGCCCTAGTGGTGAAGGCCTGAAACCCGGCATGTTGGAAAAGGTGTTTGCGCGCCACTAACGTTTCGGAAAACTGCGTCCGAATGCAGCTTAATTAAGCTGCTTATCATTCTCTACATGTTCGGTTTCAGTTCACCTCCATGCAGCATGTAGGGAAGGTTGCTTCGGCTCTATTGACGTCGTCAAAACAGTATCATTCATTACGATATCATTCGACGTCATAAAAATAGTAGTAAGAGCACCGCAAACACAGTGGTCTTCACTTGGTCGAAAAATGAGGGTAATAAAGGGCTTCCCATTTATTGGGCTAACTATCTCTCATTGAAATTGTTGATTGGGCGAGTCGGTGGTTTCACGACGGTTCGAAATACGAGTGTGATCCGTAGACAGGGACAGGAAGGACAGGGACGAGCGCTTTGTCCACGTCTTAGCTGTTCCTGTCAACGTATCACGCTCGCATTTAGAATCAAACTAACTATTACGTTCTTCATTTTTAGTGGACGGGTGGCGAGTAGTGGAATCGACTCAAATTTTGTGGCGCCTACCCGTTTTTATGATGGACCGCACGTGACTACACATGACATTTTATGACATTAGACGCCAACAAGCCGAGACCTGTAAAGTGCTTCGCACCTAAGACGCACTATGGTATGGTATGGATAACATTATTGAAGTCCGGAGGATCGGTCCAGGACTGGTGCTGGCTGTTCCCACGTCGGGACAGAGAGGCCAAGCCCCTCTGCCGCCACACGGGCCCTCTGGACAGCCCCGAGTTGGTCCGCCAGCGCGTCACTGTGCAGCATTCGCTGCAACCACTGTTCACCGTGAGAAGCCGCACCGGCCATTGCCTAAACTAAATATAATTTTCGTGCTTTCTATAGGGTGACAATTTGAAGCCTTCCGAGCTCGAGGTACATTTTAAAGAGGGTTTCAGAGTCTGAGAACCTTACCCTGGGATAAGGGACGGTTGTCTATCTTACCTAGCGTGCAGATGAGTGTCGGTATGTCCTTGAGTGAGCTATTTATTGCACAACAGATTCCTTGCCAAGATTCGGGCGTCAACGCAAAAATGCAACGCTGCACAGACCGCCAGGCTCTGACGTCAGCGTCTTAAGCATTGCGTCTCTCTTTTTTACCAGGAAGAAGCTGAAGAAGAAGTAATCGAGAAAGCACTGAGAAAGCGTCGCGAAGCGCTCGCGAGATGGAAATCGAGCGCTTCGTCCGCTCTTCGCCAGGTGAGTTCTTCGGCGACGCACGCTGGAGTGCTGTGCAGTGTCTTCCCTACTGAAACGTTCCGTACGCGATGTCCGATAATTCCGTATATTTCCGTAATAATCCTAGGAAAATATATGGAAAGTATATAGAAAGTATAAGGAAAACATATTGTCGTGGGTTATAAGTTACAGGGGGTTTATTTAAAAAGACGGACAGTGGGACTTGTAGAGACGCTCTCAGAGAAGGCCGCTAAGATTGTCGTCTTCTTCACTCTGCTGCGCTGCGCCTCTCGAGCAAATCCGCGTTCTTCGTTGTCGTCGCTATCTCGCCGATAAATGCAGCTATGCACGCGGCAATATAGATTGCGGAATTATCTATATAGATATAGATAATTCCGTATGTTTCCGTAAGAATCCTACGAAAATATATGGAAAGTATATAGAAAGTATACGGAAAATATATAGGAAGTATACGGAAAACATATGGATTCCGCATGAAAACATATGGAATTACTGGACTCGCATACGGAACGTTGCAGTAGGGTTTGAACTCGTGACGTACGCACGACTTGGGCTTTCGCGTTGAATAGTAAAGAAGAAATGTAATTAGTTAACACTTACCAAAGCTGTGTAAAGGCTTCTAATAGAGGCGTTCTAGCGAACGAAGTAGCGGCACAAGGGCCATGTGAGACCGTTAACGGCTTATTAGGATGGAAGCGATATCGTGAATTCTTTTAGTTCAATGAAACAGCGTTATAAACTTGCGCTCTTGGACTTGTTTCGATATACAATTATTTTCTTCGGACGTAGGAACTTTAATAGCCTCCACACATGTGCATACGCGTTGTTTTGCGGCACAAGCTGGAAAAAACAAAACCAGGTTGTTTCAAAAGCATTATTTATTTATTTATTTATTTATTTATTTATTTTTTTAGTGTGCAATTAGAACTGATTCTCAGGTGTATCAGGAGACATATATCGCAACGTCACATTATTGTGTTGGAACATTCCGTCAGTTTGCTATGGTAGCTTGATAAGGAAGGCCTCTACTAGAGACAAATGGTATCGGGTCAGATAGTGCAAAATGTCTGTGTTGTATATCCCATCGTAAAAATAGTAGTAAGAGCACCGCAAACACATGGTTTTCACTTGGTCGAAAAATGAGGGCAATAAAGGACTTTTCATTAAATAACTTTTTATGGTATCTTTCAAGTGAGAGATACGTGACACAGGCTTCTCCTGTCGTATTCAGTCAGCAGAACTAGCCGAGAAGACGCTGGTCGAAGAAGCAACGGAATTTTTCACCCGGAAATGGACCAAGGAAGCGACCTCCGGTAGCGCCAAGGAAATGAAGGACAAAGAATCAAAGGAAGCTGGTCGCTCATCCACCGTCGGCTCTGGTGAAATCACGTCCCAAGGAGCGACAGCTGACGTCAACGAGACTTCACGCGAAGCGGACGAAGACGGTAAGCATAATGACCCCAGAATGGTTTTGCTTAGGGTTGTTGTGGCGAGAGTCCTAAGTGCTCCGCCCGAGGTGAAAACTTACTGTCGCTGTTAACACAAGTGATGCGAAAAATTACACCATCTCCGTCTGAGGAAAACCATGTATAGATGCGAAGCAGCGATCGCCGACGCTTACACTGGCGGCAACGTTGACGCTAGCCCGTCATCGTGGCGTTGAGCAGAAGGGAAACGTGGGGAGGTGCTAAACACAAAGTGATGGACCGGTGTTCTCTACTGGAACGTGCCAGTCCCTGCTAATGGGCAACGAGAGACACAAGGCTCTGAATGGACACAAAGACCCGCAGCCTCCTTTTAGCTAACGCGCACGCTGCGAATTTTCATTGTCCAACAATGCTCAGAAGAAATATCTCAGCAGCACTACCTTAGAGTTCAAGATGCAGTGCCTATATAGTATACGAGGTGGCCAGTGAACGATTGTGCAGCGCGGGCAGTTGGTTTTTTTCAATCAAGAAACTTGCTAGCAGACGCTGCCTGCGTCGGCGTTGCGAAGCGAGAGAGCAGGGAACGTAGGAGGAGAGAGAGAGGGGGGAGAGAACGCGCATGCGCAGCGAAGCGCGGACGCCATCGGATCAAGCGAGCTCATAAGGTGATTTTGCTTTTAAAAATCACCAGCCCGTGACGATGCCATTTTATGGCAACATCATGATGTCACATATCGCCGAAATTTCCGACGTCATTATGACGACAACATGGCACCGCGTAACGGGACGTCACGCGGTGGCGCCATCAAAAAATGCCGCTTATTCGATCGTGGGTCAATTACGAAGGCATTGCGAAAGCAGGCGAGTCGCAAAAAGCTTTCGATGGGAGGTGTCAATACAATCGACTGAGAAGTTTTTTAGGCGTCATAGGCGACTTGTGGTCGTCTTAAGCAAGTGCACAAGGAACCGTGTGAGTTTTGTTAGAATATCCAAACTATAGAGTTAAACCTACTGCACATGCGTGGAAATTTCCGCGGATGCACAAGGTAAGCTGACTTTTCGAGCCCTCATGAAGTCTAAGTAACTCCAGACCGGACACACTGCAAGCGTCACCACGTCGTAGTTTTTTTGTTCATCCTGTAAAGCGTGCACCACCCTAATTAATAGTGCCACAGGTGAAGCACACTTTACAAAAAGAAAACGAAAACAAAATGTGCATTTACTAGAAAGATGTGGTCGTGGGATATTACCTGGCAAATTAATATTGTTGGAGTATTCAGGAAGTTCATGGCAAGAGCTGCTTATACAGTGGGATAAAAATAAGAAATAAAATTGAATGTGTGGCTGATAAATGAAGGAGACGAGCAAGTAAAAAAAAAATGAAAAATGAGGAGGCAGATATTTGGCAGTGTCAGAGCCTCTCTAACGAGTTGTTCGAACGGAGGAAATGCAGTAATAATGGTAAAACGCTGGAATATATGTAGCGGTTCTGGAGGAACTCTTCCCTGACCTACTCTAATGATTACTTTTAGTCAGCATTCTTTTTTGCAAAAGACATCATTATAAAATGTTTTATTTTTGAAGTTCCTTCGTAAAACATTACTGCACTAAACGAACAAGTGAGAATTTTGACAATATTATTCTATTTTGTGCTGTGTCGTAGGTTGTATTACAACTGTGCGTTGCCGTGAAATACTCGTGCATAAGGGTATATCAACGTGATCGCTCCTAACGTGAAACTAGTTGGCACATTGTTGTCTAACGTAAGCAACGTGTAATTTATGTGCTTATATTTGTGTGACCTCTGATCTGGTCGAAGTGAACGTAGGAACCAAATGCAAGAATGACAACACTTGTCTTACATGATCGTCCTGTAAAGTGGGCACCACTTTTAATTGTAACGCAATAGGTGAAGCGCTCTTTCAAAAACACGAACCAACGCGCTAGCTGGTTGTCGATATAAGGGGTGCCATTTTGGCACCGGCATCTCACGTGTTAGTGCATACTTTGAACTGAACAGCCCTTTAGAGGCCCGCGCTGTCGTATGCTGTCATCGCTTGGTGTAGCGTAAATAAAACCATGTCCAAAAAAAAAAAAAGAAGCAAGCAATAGTCAAGATAAAGAAAGGGAAAAGTATAAAGAAAAATAGAAATGAATAAAAAAAGATGAAAAAGACAACAGAAACTGGAGAACAGAAAATGAAACAAAAACAAAGCACTACTTCATGCTTACCACCACTTAGGCGAAGCTGTCGTAATTTGTCTTTTGAGTTTCACTTATTATAGGACGAATTTTTTTTCGATCATAGTTTTATGATGGGCTTACTATGTATGCGCCGTACTTTGTGATTCACTGCGTGAGAAAAAAAATGATGACTGCACCTAGAAACTAAGCGAGATCATTCATTTTCGGGGTGTTTGCTAACCAAACAGCTCGTACATAAATAATATGCACCAAATATTTATGAGAAAGTTTTCGAGTGGGTTAAAAGCCCTAGTCTTACGGTCCAAACCCTACCCCAGACATAGCGAATGCGTAACGCAAATGAGTTCTGCTGAATCCCGCAAGGTGGCGGAAAGGGCTCAGAAAGGGGAAACAATCAACCACCCGTTTTTTTTTTTTGTAGCACGAAGCTACAAGAAAATCCGTACAGATTTCTCACAAAGGAAGCCTTTTTAGTCCTCGAAAAATTCGTCCTGGTCCGGGGCTCTAACCAGAGACCGGGACAAATTTTTTGGCAACTTAAAAAAAACTTTTTTTTGAGAAATCCGTACAGATTTACTTGTGCCTTCGTGCTACAAATGGGTGGTTGTTTGTTTAGCAAATGCGTCACTGTAAATTTAAATTTCATGGGTATCCCAGCGTTTTTTATAAAGTCATGTATGAAAAAAAATGAATAGTACAAACGTGGTAGCAGGGTACTAAAATTAAGCCGAGACAAAGCAGCACAGGTTGTATAAAAAGTAATACGGCAAGAAATCTGAATGGCTTGCAGAAAAGAGCCTCTAAAAAAAGCCTAATCACTTTGATTGCGATGTTTTAATCTTTTCTTATTAGGATTCCGCGGTTGATGTACAACTCCTCCTGCATGGAGTACGCGGTGGTCTGCGGTATCACTATATAAATAAAAAATAAATGCCACTTCACGTTGGCCTCGGCTTTCTTGCGTTGTTTCACGTTATCTTGTTAGATCGATGCTGTTGCACGAGGTCGGTTCTGCTGCTTTTTTCACTCGCCGCATTTGTGCAGCACTCGTTCGGATTCAACTCAGTTCTGTCGAGTGTGATGCATTTTCAAGAAAGGGGTGAGTACGTATTCAATATTTTGTTTTGCCCTTCCCCCCCTCCCTCCTCCTTTCAGAGGAGAACCTCCTGACGTCAGACGACTACATTCCCGACGTTCCTGAGCTCGCGTGCAAGATTGTCAAGGCGGAGTACAAACCAAGAGTCGACGCCAGCCTGCACTTCCCTTCATCCTCCAAAGGTACGCGTTTCATGCAGTGATCAGTGAGCGAACGCAAATTCACTGCGTCTGAAAACTGTACCATTTCGATAAACGCAAAGTGCCGATCGTTTTAGGTCGGAAACTTGAACAATCTGGCAAACTTTGCCGGCGATTCTGACGTCACTGTGCGAAACGTAGTGTATTTCTTAGTAACGACGAACCTTTTACTGCCAATACGCTTACTATTCACAATATTCGAGTACCTAAAGTTCGAGCGGAAGTCGGCTAGCATGACCGTCTTTCAGAATGGCAGGCTCTCCATGGTTCTGTGGGTTGCAGCCTACAGTTAGGTTGTAATCGGCATAAGACGTTAGCATAAGCGTGTACACCTGTGGAGGGAGGGGGGCGCATAGTCAGTCCCATACATTGCTATAATATCCACACGCCGATGGTAACAGAATATAGGTTTTATATTATGAATGAGGGACATATTGCGCGTCACACTTAGATTAAAACGAGCTGCAACGCCGCGCAATGTGACGTGCTTTCCAGTAAACATAGTGAAGCTTTCAGTTCGAGCTTAACTCGGATTCCTTGCAGTTCCTCTGTCTGCGAAATTGGGAGACGCAGCTGATCACGAGGACTACACGAGTGACCACAGCAGGCCGTCTTCCCTAATGAGGAATAATCTGTGTCGCTTTGCGATGAACCAGATGGAACACCGGTTGATCAATCAAGGCGTGAGTTTGAGCATTGATTATGTATTTGGTGGTTAACTCGTAGCATTTGGCGGCGCTTCGTTTCCTCAAAAACAAAAGTAATTTTTTTTTGCTGTTTTTAGGAGCTGCAGTGGTTTACCAGTAACGGGACCGTGAAAACGACACGAATTGCAATTGGGGATAAGCCGTACCGTCTTCGGAGTTACGACGATAATGCTAGAGCTTTTAGCCCAAGATACACGAAGGTGAGGTTTTTTTTTTTTTATACGTCTCTCGAAAGCACAACGCTTTATGTTGCGTTGATCATCTGTGACAGAGTTATAAAGAATTATTGGAATACTCTCCTTATGAAACACACATGAGACGTGACATCCTGTTATCAGGAAACTGCTGAGACAATATAGATAAGGTGTAGTGCTTTCAGGAGAGGAAGAGCAATTAAAAAAATAGCGAGATCGTCTGTTTAATTTTCCCCACTCGACTTGTATTTAAACAGCAAGTCCGCACTTTTTTCATTTTTTCTTTTTCAGAAGTGGATAATGTTGATTATATTTGTAACCACAAACGTTCTTATCCACTATAATAAAATTGCATCATTGAGCTCTGACACATTTATCTCGTCAGCTAACTTCATCTGCTATGGCTGCAAATCCCCTAATCTGATACCTATTTCTGTGCTCTCCAATTGTTTGCTTCATATCTTTGTGCCCTAATTCATCGACACTGCCAGACCACCTTTTACGAATCCTAGACATTAGATGACCTGCCAAGTTCAGATAAGCTGTCAGCAAGACTATTTTATTCAGAATGCTTCGCTTTTAGGGTATTTACGAAGGTCTTTAACAGAGTTTTCTAAAATACACTGTAGGAAACTCTGGCGTTAGTGTCTATAGAAGCTGCAACGCACGGCGCTTCAGCGAGCATAGGAATGGTGGGTAGTACACACATTTGTCTAATTTTCGTATTTCTAGCCTGCTTCTGGCTCCGTGTGTGTTCGTGTGGCTTGGAACTGTTTTCTCGCGAAACAAAATTCAGCAAATGTTCAGCCATTGTGCTTCAGCACCTTGTTTTTTTTTTTGGGGGGGGGGGAGGGCTTGCCTTTTCAAATCGGGTCACGAAGTTCAAAAGTGTTGAATCTCTTTCTGTCAAAACAAAACCAAAACACAACAATAAACCAAGCCGCAAGTACGATTTGCCGCCCGCAAGTACGAAGACTATATATAGGCAAATCTGTTATACTACCCATCATTCCTAAGGTTGCTGAACGATCGCAGCGCCAGAGTCCCCTCTAGTTAATTTTAAGTGTGAATACACTTTATAAGCGACCCCAAACCATCCACCGCCGTCGGCGGCGTCCGCAGTCTTCTCTCTATCTTTAAAAGAAAGAGGACTTGGCGGGCCGCAGCGCGACGCTCTACCGAATAAGCCACGGACGCGACGCTGATATCGGTGTCAGTAACGCGCCTTATACCCCCTCCCCCTTCGCTCGCTCCTCCGCTCTCCTCGCTCGCTGCAGCTGCGCGCGCACCCCTCTCTCTCGTGCACCCGCCTTCTCTCTCAGTCTCCCGTCGAGAGCGGGTTGTGAGGGGGAGTAAAGTTAAAATCCGTTGGCATTCGGCAGTGAGTTAACGTAAACTCCCCTGTGTGATCAAATTGCGATTCCCAGGAACCATTACACAATAAAGGCACCATAGTGTGATTAATAAATATAATAGTGATTGATTGATTGATATTGTCACCAATCTTGTCACCAATCTTGTCTTACTCAAGGAAACCTTCCGCAGAACTGCTCGTCAAGCTAGGAAAAACAAAAGCGGCCCAGTCCCAACTTCTTCGTCCTCTTCCACACGAAAACCACGCGAATTCATGCGGCATTAGTCCCCCCTTTTAAAAAGCATCGACTCGATGCTTCTAAATAAAAGAAGAAGAAAAAAAAAAAACCCATAATTAGAACACGCGTTGACGCAGAGAATCACCAAGTGAGTGCCAGGGAAAACAAAGAGGGCGCACAAGCACTTGGACCATGCGCGAACACAACAGCACCAGTGGAAGAGTCAAGAAGAAAAAAAAACACCACATGAGATCACTGTCACGTTTGCGAAGTAACTCGCAAGCACAGAGACTATTGTGTGTAGTACGGCTTGAGTCGTACGACATGCACAGTTTCGGGCCGATGTTGTCGACGTGACGACACTGTGCCGTCCGGAAGTACTTCGTATGTAAGGTCACTCACACGTCGGATAACCTTGTATGGTCCGAAATAACGGCTCAGAAGCTTTTCAGACAAGCCTGGTCGTCGGACAGGAGTCCACACCCACACTCGTTCACCCGGGTGGTATGCGACGTTTCGACGGCGAAGGTTGTAACGTCGTGCATCTGCGTCTTGTTGGTGACCGATGTTCACGCGAGCCAGTTGACGAGCCTCTTCGGCGTACTGCGTGTATTGCTCGGCTTCTGGAGAAAGAGCATCGCTATTATCGTACGGCAGCATAGCGTCAAGCATCGTTTGTACGTTGCGTCCATAAACAAGGTGGAAAGGTGAAAATCGGGTTGTTTCCTGCATTGCCGTATTGTATGCGAACGTGACGTATGGGAGGATATCGTCCCAGGTTTTGTGCTGCACGTCCACGTACATTGACAGCATGTCCGCTATGGTCTTGTTGAGCCTTTCCGTCAGTCCATTACTTTGTGGGTGGTAAGCCGTTGTTTTTCGGTGACTCGTGCAGCTCAGTCTGAAAATGTCCTCTAGCATTTGTGCCGTAAATGATGTTCCTCTATCCGTAATCACACATGACGGCGCGCCGTGCCGGAGGACGATGTGCTGCACGAAGAACTTCGCCACTTCAGACGCCGTGCCGCGGGGTAATGCCTTTGTCTCAGCATACCGGGTCAAGTAATCGGTTGCCACTATAATCCATTTGTTACCAGTGGCCGACAAAGGGAAGGGTCCTAGAAGGTCCATTCCCACGAGGTCGAAAGGTGTCCGTGGTGGTGTAATAGGGTGGAGAAGGCCCGCAGGTTTCACGGGTGGCGTCTTGCGACGCTGGCACTCGCGGCAGCCTTGCACGTAGCGGTGTACACTGGTCGAAAGTCGTGGCCAATAGTACTGCTGGCGCACTCTGGCGAGAGTCCGCGAGTAGCCCAAGTGTCCCGACGTGGGCTCGTCGTGGCACGCGAGTAGGATGTCATCCCGCATGTCGGCTGGTACAACGAGGAGGAAGGCTTTGTTGCTACCTCGAGCATTTTTATTGTAAAGAATGCCCCTCCTTAGACAAAAGGATGACAATTCGCGAGCGATGCGCCGAGGAGTGTGAGAATTTCGGCCTTCTAAGGAATCAATAATAGGGCGCAATTCCTGATCGGCTCTCTGTCTAGACATAAAGTCAGAATCACTGAGGGCTCCGAGAAAACCATCAGCATATTCCGAGTCCATATCAGGATGTCCCACGGGTGCTCGAGAAAGTGCGTCGGCATCTTCGTGCTTGCGCCCAGACCTATACACAATCATGATGTCGAACTCTTGTAAGCGTAAACTCCACCGAGCGAGACGACCAGACGGATCACGGAGATTGGCCAGCCAACACAGCGAATGGTGATCGGTCACCACCTTGAAGGAACGGCCGTAGAGGTAAGGTCGAAACTTTGCCGTTGCCCACACGACTGCGAGGCATTCCTTCTCTGAAGTGGAGTAGTTGGCCTCGGCTCGAGAGAGAGTACGACTGGCGTAAGCTATGACATGTTCTACGCCGTTGTGCCGTTGTACAAGGACAGCGCCAAGTCCGACGTTGCTTGCATCCGTGTGAACTTCGGTATCAGCGTCCTCATCAAAATGCGCAAGAACAGGTGCCTCTTGCATTCGCTGCCGTAACTCTGTGAAAGCTGCTTCTTGCTCTGTAGTCCAGGCAAACGGTACATCATCTCGGGTGAGTCGCGTGAGCGGTTCGGCTATCGTCGAGAAGTTGGTAATGAATCGGCGATAATAAGCACACAAGCCGAGAAAACGCCGCACCGCTTTTTTGTCTGACGGCACAGGAAAGGTGGCGACTGCTGCAGTTTTTTCTGGGTCAGGCCGCACTCCATCCGCACTCACAACATGTCCCAAAAATTTCAGCTCATCGTAGCCGAAATGGCACTTCTGGGGTTTTAGCGTGAGTTCGGCCGAACGAATAGCTTCCAGAACCATTCTTAGACGCTTCAGATGTTCTTCGAAACTCTCGGCAAAGATGACCACATCATCAAGGTATACAAGGCAGCTTTGCCACTTCAAGCCAGCGAGAACGGTATCCATCATTCGCTGGAATGTTGCGGGAGCCGAACAGAGGCCGAAAGGAAGAACTCTGAATTCATAAAGCCCATCGGGAGTTACAAACGCTGTCTTCTCTCTGTCTCGCTCATCGACCTCTATCTGCCAATAGCCGCTCTTCAAATCTATCGATGAAAAATACTTCGCGTGTCGTAGCCTGTCGAGAGAATCATCAACCCGTGGGAGCGGGTAGACGTCTTTTTTTGTGACGCTATTGAGTTTCCTGTAGTCAACACAGAATCGCAGCGTTCCGTCTTTCTTCTTTACTAGAACGACTGGCGAGGACCACGGGCTGCTCGACGGTTGTATCACCCCGTCGTCAAGCATCTCCTTTACCTGCGTCTGTATAGTCTCGCGTTCTTTAGCCGAAACACGGTAAGGTTGCTGGCGGATTGGGCGAACATCATCGTCGGTAATAATTCGGTGCTTTATGAGGGGTGTTTGACCGACTCTAGATGAAGAGGCGAAGCAAGATTTAAATTCCTTCAGCAGGGTATGCAGTGCGGCCTTCTTCTCGTCCGAAAGCTTCGAACTGACGTCGATGTGGTCCAGAAACTTATCTCCATCAACCATTTCCTCGGATGCGAAGCACTCGGTGACATCCGCTACACGGTCTCCGAAGGCCACGGTGGTGCCGCGGAAAAGATGTCGGTGCTCGAAGTTAAAATTTGTGACGAGTATCTGCGACCGTCCGTCACGCACACGCAGAATGCTTCGCACTGCACACACACCTTGAAGCAGTAAAAGGGATACGTTGCTCTCGGCGACCACGTCACCGTCTTGGAGGTCTTCACAGGTGACTTCTACGAAAGCAGTCGCTCGGGGAGGCAACGTCACGCTTTCGTCGGCAACACGCAGCGCAGGTCTACGACAGCTATCAGCGCCTCGATCGGTTGCAAGTTGCGTCGAGAAAGTCACCATTCGCTCGCGGAGATTTATGATCGCGCCATTCTCTCGAAGGAAGTCCATTCCAAGGATGAGCTGACGAGAACAGTCGCGTAGTACGAGGCAGGTTACCACAAACGTTGACTCGCGTATTTCCACTCTTGCGGTACAGCGACCCAATGGAGTAATAACGTGGCCTCCAGCAGTGCGAATACGCGTCCCATTCCAAGGTGTCATCACTTTCTTAAGACTGGTTGCCAATTTTCCGCTCATAATAGAATAATCTGCACCTGTGTCCACCAATGCGCTAACCTGAAGACCGTCTATCAGCACGGGAATGTCGAGTGAGACTCGGCCACTGGGTTCAGACGCACAATCCGGCATTTCTCTCGCACTGCACTCAGACGTCAATTCAATGTCTGCAGCGTTTTGTGGAAGCGTCGATAGGAGGTCTTCCGCACTTTTAGTCCCAGCGACCTCGCCCCCGAAGGTCGCTGCCTTCAGTTTTCCCGACGAGGGCTTGGGGAACGTCCCCGTGCCATCGTACTGAGACGTGGTCCAATAGCTGCGGGTCGTCGTGGAGATGGAGACCGCGATTGACGCCGTGAGAAAGGCAGGCGTTGCTGCGCGAGGTAGTCCTCAATTTCTCTTGGCCTCTGACCAACTAGGGGACGAGGCGAATGAATAGAGAAACCGCGCAGTCCAAGTTGTCGGTATGGACATTCCCGGTAGATGTGGCCGGCTTCACCGCAATGGAAGCAGAGGGGTCTTCTATCCGACGTACGCCAAATATCGGACTTCCGCGGAGGGGCACGGCGACCGTCGATGTCCAAACCAGCATGCGCAGATTGAATTGAAACTGGCGGCATCGTCTGGATTGGGACTGCAGGGCTTGAGACCGGCATGGAAGTGCGCAGAGCTTCGGCATATGTGCGGTTCCCAACATCAGTGGACGCAGGAGGTGGTTCTAGATTTGTAACCGTTGGTTGAGGGCGACGGCTGTGAAGCACCTGCTGGACCTCGTCCCGAATAATATTGGTGATGCTGCTTACCTCCGGCTGTCTCGCCCCGTGTAGTTTCGCGATTTCCTCGCGGACGACGGAGCGGACGATTTCGCGAATCCACTCAATGCTGTTGCTCCCGAAGCTGGCGGAAAATTCAGTAGGTGATGCAGAATTCACTTGCCGGTTGAGTAGGGCTGACCGCTGATGAAGTACCCTCTCCATCGTAGTGGCTTCGGTCAGGAATTCTGCTACACTCTTCGGAGGACTCCGCACTAGACCAGCAAAAAGCTGCTCCTTCACGCCTCGCATCAGATAGCGTAGCTTTTTTTCTTCTGGCATTGCCGGATCCGCTCGCCTGAAAAGCTGCGTCATGTCCTCCACGTACATGGTGACGGTCTCATTAGGCATCTGGATGCGTGAATGCAATGCACGTTCAGCACGATCGCGGCGGTCGGGGCTCCGGTAGGTCTCCAAGAGGCGATGCTGGAACTCGCGCCAGGATGTCAAGACATCACTTCTGTTCATGAACCACGTTCGGGCGCCGTCTTTCAAACACGCGTAGACGTTGCGGAGTTTGGCGGCTTCGTCCCAGTAGTTGATCGCTGCGACGTGTTCGAACTCGCTCAGCCAGTCGTCCACATCCTCAAACAGCTCTCCGTGAAAGGGACTAGGCATCAGCGGGTTCTGGACAGTGCAATAAATTGGTGCCGACGACGTAGGAGTTTCCATGACGCCTTGAGGCGAAGTCATAGTCGCTCTATGGATAAGCTGTGCCGGTGTCTCTGGTGGTAGGCCTCGTTGGCGGCGGCTTGTTCTGTGAACTGGCGTGTCCACGGGCACAGGGCTTGTGTTCCGGCTCCTGGGCGGGCTCTTGTGCATGGGGTGCGTCGTCAGTTGTCGTACCCAGCAGCTCCACCAATCTTGTCACCAATCTTGTCACCAATCTTGTCTTACTCAAGGAAACCTTCCGCAGAACTGCTCGTCAAGCTAGGAAAAACAAAAGCGGCCCAGTCCCAACTTCTTCGTCCTCTTCCACACGAAAACCACGCGAATTCATGCGGCAATATGTGGGGTTTAACGTCCCAAAACCACCATATGATTATGAGAGACGCCGTAGTGGAGGGCTCCGGAAATTTCGACCACCTGGGGTTCTTTAACGTGCACCCAAATCTGAGCACACGGGCCTACAACATTTCCGCCTCCATCGGAAATGCAGCCGCCGCAGCCGGGATTCGAACCCGCGACCTGCGGGTCAGCAGCCGAGTACCTTAGCCACTAGACCACCACGGCGGGGCAAATATAATAGTGCGAATTAATAAATACCCCTCATAGCATCACCCCGTGTATTCGCACTTAACCATGTTCACCCTCGAGGAAATGCTTGGGAGTTTTTTTAGGAAACTCTATGGATTTTAATGCCTTTTCGTAATGCCCTGTCGACTACACAGGCGATGAACTGCGTTCCGTACCGGTGTGACTCCGAGCCGGAGCTTGAACTGGAGCTGGACGTGTCCTCGCTGAAGTTCCAGCACCACCCGCTGTTCAGCTCGGAGCATGTGCTGGCGGCCCAGCTGACCAGTTTGTACGATGCGTACGCCGCGCTTGCACTTTCCGGAGATCAGGCGTCGCCACCCTTTAAAGAGAAGGTCAGTTTACCTCCGTGCGTCACGCACGATTTCAACGAATGCATTAACTGTAAGACCGACTGCATACGTATAAACACTTGCATGTTGTAAGTAACCATACTCAACTATATTTAGGTCTTTTATAAGAACCTGTTGCTGGATGGGTTGGTGAATCTTAAAAAAAAAAGCGACAAGTGCGCTACCTGACAAAGGCGTAAAAACCAGACACACACATTGCACCTGTGTGTGTCTGGGTTTTACGCTTGCGACAGGTCGCACAGTTATCATCTTCATATCTTTATGTATTAGTAATTACCTTTGTAATTGTCTGTTTTCAGCTTGTGATGTAAAAGACGCGTTGGCTTGTGATGTAAAAGACGCATGATGTAAAGACCCGTCCGCCAGTTATCCCGGTCCTGTGCTTGCTGCTGACAATTTATACTCGCAAACTTCTTAATCTTATCTGCCCACCTAACCTTCTGTCTCCCCCTAACCTTCTTGCCTTCTCAGGGAATACAATTAGTTACCCTTAACGACCAGCGGTTATCCTGTGTACGCGCTACATGCCCGGCCCATGTCCATTTCTTCTTCTTGATCTTATCACCACGGTCTTGTCAATTAGCGTAAACTGCTCACTGAATAATGATGAAACAAACAGCGCGAAACTAGTGTATTTTGGGCCATTGAATAAATTTAGCGAATCGATGAAGGCTCGCATTATCTGCACTAACGCGTATTTTCCCGTCGTCAGAGTAATGGGTGCCGGCAGAATTTTGTCTTGGGAGAAGCTGTGCCTTGTTGCATCACGCTAGATTAAAAAAAAAAAAAAAAAAAAGAGGAGTGCTGGTACTGCTTAGATGCGGGAAAGTGTTGTGTGTGGCTTGGGGAAAAGGGGTGCCCCTTTTGCACTCTCCCGCCGATACCTGTGGTCGCCAGGATAATGCTCGGCAGAGGTAAATACGAGAGGACAGTCGTGTATAGGGCGTGATGAGACGCGTATGGATAACTTGCCTAGCCTCCGATTTGGTTGACGGTGCGCAGAATTATCTTCGACGTCGAGGTTTTGTCCCCCTTTCGAAAGCATGCGAATATCTTTGATCACAGACAGCCGTCCTTAGGATTTATGAGATTCGGGAGACAAATCTTGACATAAGCGTTAACGTTCACAGATCACTGTATACATCCATGATCGAACGTTAAATGTACGTTTAACTCACCGTAACAGGAGTTAAAGCGCGTAACTTAACGTTAACGTTTCATAGTCATATGTACCACCCGATCCAAATTTTTATAACGTGACCTTTCGAATACGCCTCATGCCACCTTTTCAGAAAGTATGACATATCTCTCGTTTATTTTTTACTTTTCTGTCTGTTCCAGATGAATTCGCTCCGAGAAGGCTTGGACAAACTCAACGAGGAGGCCAGCGAGCGTGAATTTTTTCAAATAAGGCGAAAAATTCTGGACGTTATGTGAGGTCCAATGCTTGCACTTTTGATAATCTTTTCCCTAAAGATGGCCAGTACGAAAGCGATGTGAATAACTCGAAGATAGTTAAATCTAACGAGACATAGGATGTTCTGGCCTAAATTTATATGTTCACTGTTTTATGGCTTGACCGACTAGATTGTAAATGATCTTGTACATGGAGTAAGGATGAGCCATGTGTTAGCAAAAGTTCAATATTTTGGTTATTCTAATAATATTCAAATAATAAATTTTGTGTTTGTTGTCAGTGCACTGCGTACCGCTGTTTTTTTTACAAAAAATTTTCTTAAGAAGGCGTTATTGGTGTTGACACACCATTAACATGGCTACATTATTTAAAATATTACCACATTGTTTCTTGCTATTAGTATTGCCCATACATATCTTATGAGCCCTAAACTGGTTTCCATTATGTAAATGAGTCATTGGAGAAATAAAAAAAATGTCGGCACGAGGTTACGTATTTATGCGCTGAACGCAGTGTAACTTGCTTAAACAGAATTAACTTAAGGAAGCCCGCGTAGCGATCTCTCTAGTTTTATTTGTAAGCCAACACCCGTCCTTTGTAGCTGGTAACAAGGTGCTTGATTGGGCTGGTTGTTGCGCGAGCGCGAGATTAGCGAAGCCGTCCACATTGAGCAATTTGGTACTTCCTGTGTTAGCGTACCTTCGATTTTTCTTCACGGCTGTGAATTTTGTTATCTTGGGTCCCCTGATATGACTGGCTCTTGATTAGGTAGGCCATTCGGCACATGTACGTCCAATTTTGCTGATGTTGCGTGGTTATGCGCAGATTCTGTTTTTCCTATATATTGCAGTTGGATTGCAATAAACTTTGGTTGTTAGTTTATGGTAATACCATCAAATTCGAAAGATGTCATCCACTCTTGGCGCTTATTGTCTACTGCGACTTTGCTAAAGGTAGAAGATGGCGCGGACGACTGCAAAACATATTTGTAATTGTCCACAGCAAAACGATGCGTTTTTTTTTGGCATAGCATTGTGTATGTTGTATTGAAACGTATGGTGCGACGCAATGGCCGTATCTATGAAGCATGACGAGGGTTCAGTGCGATTCGTGTTGCATCCAGAGAACAGCGGCAGAAAGCGGACGCTCAGACGGACACCCTGAAAGCAGTCGTGGAGAAGATGAAACGCGTTTGGGAAGACATGGAGCAGTTGAGGAGGACGCAGGGATACACCAGCACCGCTGTGACCCTCAAGTTTCGCAGGTAAGAACGACCTAATTAAACTTAGGTAATTACAGATATGTCTCGTTCGCAATCAGTGTATGGTTTACGCCTGGAGTTAGTAGTGAAAGCAATAAAGTGAAGGTTCGGAAGGTCCAATTGAGCTGATCGTCTCAATACAAAGTTTGGGTACTTATAAGTCGATTAGCTTACGTCACCCGTCTTGGAGGTAACTGAGGAACCAAATATGGTAAAATAAGCACATATTCAATAACTTGAAATCCGTAAAACTCGAAAGGACACTCAGCTTGCTTAGAAATGCACAAGATAAATTGCGTAGTTCTTATTGTTACACAAGAACTTACAGCAGCTAATTTGCTACTAAGAGGCAACGCTTGACCTCACTGGAGTCGTTTCAAGGTTACAAATAGAACCATTCTCAGTGTAATATTTTTTTTTCATGCTCTCATGCAACACTTTCATACTACTTCGTACTTGTGTGAACAATGAAAATTTATTTATGGTGAACACTGACAGCTATTAGAGTTGTAACTACGTTTTCGAGAAACCTGATTAGTTTTACAAGGAAATGTTACAGGTAGTAGAACGTAGAACGGAGCAGATGCCGCAATGAAAGTGTGCGTGTTTTGAGTATAGCAAGCGCAGATAGACGGGAGGTCACTAGATGGTATACCATGTAAGCACAAAAGTCGGTACTTAGGAGCCGACCATCCCGGAAAATTTTTACTGTTCACATAGATTTCGTGAACACACTACGTGCACATATTTCGAGGACAACTCATACAGCTCGGCAAAGTATGGCCGTTATCCGTAAATGTTCAGATCAAGTTGTGAAGGATGTTACTATTAACTAAAAATGAAAAAAAGTACGCATAGCAATGTCTGAGAACTGTCCAAATAGTCTTTTTTTTTAGACATAGATGTATTCTCGTCGATAACGCGAGAGGGCGATAAAAGTGACATTTGATTTTAATTCGTTTGCGGCCACTGTTGCTGATGGAATTTCTTACTTGTCATTTTTAGAAGGCATGGAAGGACGAAGAGTGAAGGGGAGACGGAAAGTACGCCTCCTCAGGATGCGCCAGCCGAAGAGGAACTGTTCTCCGAGGAAGTCAAACTGAGGAGGTTGCTCCAACAGGTAGACTGGATGGAATACGAAATGAGGCTGCACCTTTGGCACCAACAGAAGGTACTCGGTCTGATTCGCCTACTGAAACTGTGTTTGACGGTGTCACACCCGAGACAGCCATGTTAAAAACGTCTTGTCCGATATAGGCTACCAGGTTGAGCTCGCTTAAGCCACAAGCGTTTCTCCACCTTACTTCTGGCGAATGCTCCAGACCTAAACTTACTCACCCTGTTCAGTGGCGAGAAATTGTCGAACAAGGCATGTCGCTGCACGAGCCAGTGTTTCGAGAGGTGTACTTGTCTTCATCAAGGCAGTCAAGAGGGCTTATTTTCGACAGTTTACCTGAGGTAACTTTTCTTGTGGCTACATTTCATGTAGAGAAAAATGCCATTATTACGACCCACCTGGACTGCTCTTTTGTATACTGCTCAGCAGAAAAATGCAATCCAGAAGTACTTCCCATTCCAAAGCACTTACTTAAAGCGGCAAGCACACGCACACCTAGCCATACGATTTGTTTCCCTGTCAAACAACGCATAGGTAAAATTGTCGCTACGGCTATGTCGACGTGAAACTTGTTGGGGCTCTCTGAAAAGCTCTTGAAAATGTTACTGGCATCGACCAGTGCAGAATTCGTTGAATGTTTATCTTTTTTTAGAATCGCAGCTACTTAAAGCCTCACAATGTCCATCCGACTCTAATCCGTCTGGGCGCCGTGCACAGTCGAAGCACACGTGCACAACACCTCTGCGCAAAACCGTCTACAGATCACACATATAGTTTAAAAATGGGCCGTCCATGCATCCATCCGCCCGCCCGTCTGTTTGTGCAACAGCGTGGCTATCTGTGCGTGCGCCTGTTCGTCCGTATGAGTCCGTCCGTGTGTCCATGGAACAGTGCGTCCATCTGTGTGTGAGTCTTTCCGTCCATCAGTCCGTCCTTTGTACTAGTCGGCGACTTCAACGTAGACATTATTGACCGTATAGCTCATCGCTTTGCTCCTTCATCCGCATCCACTTCGTGGATATGCGCGAATTTTCGTGGATGCGTATTGTTGTAACTCGCACAGAGAGAGATACGCGCTCGTGGAACGTCTTTGTTCCGACGGTTCCATACTGATAAGTCACACACCCTAAACAGCAACTCGCATACCAGTGTCCCTGAACACACGTATCCAATCACAAACGCGCACATACGCAGCAAACAAACAATTGCACCAATCTCAATCGCGGTGCAGTCTTTCACGAAACATGTTCAACATCAAACGCACCACGCGTTTCATGCAACGCCACAGAGGATGTCATGGGCGCAATGCCACAACTCGTTCAATGCAACGCCGTAGAGCGTTGGATACAACACGTATTTCTATCTTTCCCACGTGACTACTGATTTGTGTCCCCATCTGTGTCATTTGATTGTATTTCACCTCTCTTTCCTTCGATTACCCCTTTCCTCTGTGTTTCCCTCTTCCCAAAGGGGCAGGCAAGCGTTCTGACCCTCTTGGTGGCAATGGTCAGCCTGCTTCCTTCCTATTTCTGTGTCATTGTGTGTTTTGCGCATCCAAATTAAATAATAATAATAGTACGCAGTTTCACTCCTCATTATGTTTAATAGCAAGGGGAAGGCGTCCAAGGTGAGGACGCGGAAATGTACAAGCCAGAACCTCCGGCGGACATCGTCGAATCTGAAATTGCCGATCTCGTTCGTCGAAGGATCGAGAAGAAGAGAGAGGCGACAGGTATGTCGAGCTCTCCGCTAGTGAAATGGTGTTGTCAGGTTGCAGTGAAGAAGCGCTGGTTCTAAAAGAAAAATTAAATAACGTGTAAATCTTGTAAACCAAGTCATCACAAGAAAAAGGTGTGTTTGATTTTGTTTTGAAAAGGCTATGCACACAGACAGCGGCCGTAGTAGCTTCGACTGCGATACACTTCCACGCTCGCCAAACTTCTCTACAGCCGTTCTAGTATGGCCTCCTATCAAAGAAAAAATAGTGAATTGGCAGTCTTTTATTGAGTCAAGGTGACAAATGACAACAATGAAAATATGCCGAAATATTTTGGAACACATACAGGTCCCAGCGATGAGGGAATCGCAAGTTCATGATCATGTAGCCTGATGAGATGAACTTTTATCGAATCTCGACTCGCGAATATTACTGACAAAGAGTGAGGATGGCGAATTCTGCGTTACGAATGGTTTATGCAAATTATTTTACCGAGTGTAACTTTCGAGCACTTATCTCGTACCTGTAGTATATCATGATGGACCTATTGAACAAGTCGGGCTGTAAGTAATATAACCTTTTTTTTGTTTTCCTTTCCTTGGGGTATGATGCTGTTAGAGTGCGTATACTACTTGACCCGAGGAAAAACGACACCTGCTCACCAGTGCCCCAGGTAAAACCTTGCATGAAATGTATTTTTTTTTAATTGGAAGTACTTCTTTTTGTAATCACAAGGTTTCATACACGTTTTGTATGAATATACAATCAATCAATCAATCAATCAATCAATCAATCAATCAATCAATCAATCAATCAATCAATCAGTTCTACGTATATATTTTATACAAATAATATATTTCCTGTTTACTGTTTCTGGCAGCGAGGAACAGCAGAGAAGGCAAGACGTTGCGAAAACCAGCGTTCATCTCAGAATCATGTTCAACGAGAAGGAGGTCTGCAAGACGGACAAGAGGTATGTGACGTCACTATACCGTGGCGCGCGTTAAAAGCAACGTAATTCAGTCATCAATGTCCTCAACATTTCAGACCACTCGACGAAGAGTTCACGGTCGTTTGGGGTCAGATATTCGCGCTGCGAATCCTCCAGTTCCCGAGGACAATCGGCCTCGAGGTGAGATGTCTCGTAACATCGTTACTTTCTCACTGAACGCGCACATATATGTAAGGAAGAGCCGCAGGATTTAAATAACAGCGATATATCCGCAGAAAAAGCACATCCGCAACTCGCATTTCGTGACGCGGCCACTTTCCCTCCAGGTGTACGAGACGAGGGGCGTGCTCTCGCAGAAGACTGCCGACGTGCTGGTGCCGATCCCGGAAGCCGAACATACCACGTTCAACACGCCCCTCGCGGCAGTTCACTTCGCCAGCGAGAAGACCGTGTCCACGTCGCACGCCGGGGTCGGCTGTGGTACGTACGGTATTATAATTTTTACTCGCCCACTCTCACTCACTCACTCGCTCGCTCTCGTGCTCTTGTCCCACCAAGGAGTCCGCCTCGAGGTAGGTCGCGGTGGTCCCCTCTGGCTCAGCCTCAACGGCGAGCTGACCTGCAGTCTGGCGTGGGCGGACAACGCCGCTGGCCAAAACGTGGTCATCAGAACTGGAATTGCCATGAACTCCCGGTACGTGTTTTAGAGAGACTCGTGTATATACTGATTGTTGGCCTAGTCGGTACTCGCTTAAAGACATGCTTTGGCCGCAAATAAGACAAACACAAGTAAGAGAACACACAAGACACAAACACAAGTAAAGAAATACACAAGCCGCTTGTGCTTGTCCTTGTGCGTTCCCTTAATTGTGTTTGTGTTATTTGCGGCCAAAGCATATCATTAAGACTCATGTATATGCCCTAGTGGAATTCAACGAGAAATAAAATAGTTAGCCATCTCCTTTATACATTGGTCTGGTTCCACTCGTGCAAACAAGCCTTATTGCTTGATTTCAGCCTGAATGCCCGAGTAGCATAGATTGAGAGAAGTGAACTTTGATTTTAGCCAGAAGGTAAAAAAAAAAACATAGTATTTCTTCGCCCCCAATGATGGGAGGATTTAAATTCCCGGAGTCCTTGGACGACATCTGTGGAACCGGAAGCGAACAAGAGAGAAAGAAAAACAGGAAGGACAACTAGATTTGTAACGTCCGGTTGACTACCCTGTACTAAGGGGGAAGGGGAGGGGAAGAAAGATGAGACGGAAAGGGGAGAGAAAAGTAGACGCGCAAAAAAAAACAAACGTTGCGTAGTGACGTATTGAATAAGTTATAGCACCCGAGCGATCAAAAGTATTCCTCTTAGAGGCATCATTGATCTCGAAATTTGTGGCTCATGAGTGCATCTGCTACCACAAGTACTTTCAGGCACACTTTTAAGTGAATAATCCTAATTATTTAGCCGAGTGGGCTTGTAACAAACTGTTCACTTTTATCTCCAGCCACAAAAAAAAAAAAAAACGCCGTAGTATCCGAGTTATTAAAGCTTGATCAATGCATAGCAATTATTTGTATTTCGTTTGTTCGACTGTCCGCGGCTGAAACTTCATTTCTTTTTTGTATAAAAACGAAACTATAAGGTCTCTGCAGTGTCGCATGCTTCAATCAGCAATCTGAGGTATCAAACTCAGCGTAACACGACTTTTTGGTGGGACAAGAAGATTCTTACTTTAAGGTAATTTAACCTTTTCCTCGCCACTGCCAATGCAGAGCACGAGTTAGACAAACGAAGTCCGGGAAAGGAAGGCTCGGCACCATCCTCAACCGGTCCAAGCTCAGAGCACTGGCTCAGGAGCCGCAAGGAAATCTCACGAGCAGCGCCGTGAGTCTTGCATCCACTTTTTTTTTTCTCTGCATGTCTCACACAATAGACCTCTCCATCGTCTAATAACATCTCAATCCTAAAATGTGCTCGAACTGTACCAATATTCCAGATGCTTCCACTGAAGAACAAAGACAGCAGCAGCGGTGGTGGCCTGGAGTTCTGCGACAAGGTCGAACTGGAGAGAAACCCACGGTTCTCGCTGCTGACGCTTCGAAACTCTGGCGTCGCGCAATTCCGAGACTTCGCCATGGTGCCCCTCATGATCAACGAGTACACCGTACCGCTCATGGAGGTGAGGGGGTCCGCTGCGGTTGGAGCAGCGACTGTGGCGCTGCAGTGCTGACTCGAAGCTAGGCCGGTCCGATGCCGGCCACGGCGGTCGCATTTAGACGGAGGCGAGATTCCAGAGGTCCGCGTACCGTGTGATATCAGTGCACGTCAGAGAACACCAGGTGGCCTGAAATTTCCGGAGCCCTCTGCTACGTCGAGTAGACTCAACACAAGCGCTGATGTGTCTACTTCATGGTTCTTTTGCGCCGTTTTGCCTGATTGATTGATTGATATGCGGGGTTCAACGTCCCCAAACCACCATATGATTATGAGAGATGCCGTAGTAGAGAGCTCCGAAAATTTCGGCTACCTGGGGGTTCGTTAACGTGCTCCCAAATCTGAGCACACAGGCCTACAGCATTTTCGCCTCCATCGAAAATGCAGCTGCCACCCCCGGGATTTGATCTCGTGACCTGCGGGTAAGTAGCCGAGTACTTTAGCCTCTAGACCACCGCCGCGGGGCGCATTGTTTTGCCTTTACCACCTATGAATCATTACCGACGTGCCAAGTTTTCAATCCTACTCAAATTTATAATGATCTCTTCGTTTTGGGACGTTAAATGTTGGGGGGGGGGCGTGGGGAAGGGAGCGAATATCACTTTTGCGCATGCAAGACCATTGCCAGTAAGTCTATTTTGTCATAACCCGTTCCTTTCGTTGACATACAATGCGTTGAATACAACAATCTGAAATCAAATGAAGAAGAAGATGATGATGATGAATAGATGTCATGCACTGATCTATGGTGACGTGTCGTGTTTTCTCACAGAAAATATACGCGAGGGAAGCGCGCAAGGAAAGCCTCCCGGGCCATGTGCACCACGATCCAATCGAAGCTCGGCAGGCAAGGATGTCGCACGCCATCAAGGAGGCGAGTCTCACTCTCTCTCACTCCCTCTCTCGTTTCTTTAGAGAAGGCAAGACAATGCGATTTTCGGTGCGGAAATCTATATGGGCTTGTGTGTAACTGGAAGTTTTGGTGAATGTTGAGCATGTACCCCCCCCCCCCCTCACCTTCCCCCTTAATTTATTTGTGCAGATGCGAGAGGAGGTCTTAAGACAAGTGTACGAGTCTCAGACGCACAGGGTCTTGGAAGACATCGTGATTGAAGAGAAAATGCCGTTCATTGGGTGAGATTCGATAATTACGCTACTTACCCGGTGTGTTTAACGCTTATTCGCTGTACTTGAGGGATATTACGTTTCTATTTAGAATGAACTGATCGTTTTCTTCCCGTGGTGAGAGGGACGTACTTGAGTGAGCCTGACGCCTTAAGACGCAGAATAAGTGATTCAGCGAAAAACGATAGCCCCGAAGATATGAAATTACGAACAAATAAACGAGAGCCGTAAACACATGGGGACCTCATATTTGATAGTAGATATGAAAAGGAAGATGAGTTGTTAAAGAAGGACAAGTCAGACAGCCAATGGTCTGTTAGAGGAAACAGGCTTAGCGCCAAGGGAGAAGACTTGGAGCTGATATACGGCATGTAAATAAGGGGAGTTTGCAGGCGGAGTGTAATGCCAGCTGTGGCAATACAGCAGTCACTGGATGTCTGCTGAAAGAGGCTTTCGTCCTGACGAGGACAAGTCCGTACCACGCTTATCACACGTCCTGTAGATGCACCTTGGACCAGAACGGGAATTGTTACGAAAAAGCGCTGCAATTAAACCTTTGACCGTAGTCTTGGTGCGAGACATGTCACTGTAGCCAACGTTTTGACGAAGTCAAGACAAGAGCTTATTTTCGAGCTACAGATGTTGGCGTTGACGCATCAATAATGAGGTCCACCCGACAATCAAGCAAAGAAAAGCATCGATTTTGTTATTTGTAGTAAATGAGATATAAATATGACGAACCTAAGTGCGTGAAATGGCAACTTGTGGCCGGCAGGAAGCGAACGTGCAACCTTTAGGCAACGTGCCCTGTGCTCTACCGTTTGTACGAACTTGTCGTCCACTTCTATTTATTAACAATTAAATTATACAGCAAATAACGTGCCCAAACTCTGCTTGGCTTTCAGTTCTCATTAGGCTGAATCCACAAAGCAAAAATGAGCCGTAAAGTTTCCCTTCAAGTGTTAACGTAGGCATTCGCTAAGCTTTGCAAATAACACCTTGAATGCCCTAGAGTTCGAAGCTCGCCAGTTCTCTCTCTCTCTCTACACACACACACACACACACACACACACGCACACGTACACACACACAGACACACACAGAAACACACACACACACACACACACACACACACACACACACACACACACACACACACACACACACACACACACACACACACACACACACACACACACACACACACACACATCTGTGAATCAGAATAAGCACGTTGTTCGATTGTCTGTGTTTCCAATCACCTACACAGTTCGCTGGGCTTCGGCCTTTTGAAGCTGGCCAAGCGACGTCGACCCCTGCGTCCAAGTCGCCGAGAGCGCCGACGTGTGACGGGTCAGAGTGCGGCGGCTGCCGACGCCGAGATCCTGGTCACCGTGCTCAGGGCGTCGAACGTGCCCGTGCGGAGGGACACCGACGCCTCCTCCACGCACAGGGCGCCGAGGGCGACCTCATGTGAGTTTTTAAGACCGCAGAGAAAGAGGTAACTTCGGGAATCTGAATAAGGTAATAATTGCCAGCGGGTGAGCGCGCTGTGGGGGCGGGAAGATGTGGGGCCCGGAAGTGTTTGGTAAGTGAACCGCCTGCTAAGCGCATGGTCTTACGATGATAACAAATAATTATGGAGCCGCAGACGACGACTTGAGACGGTTCGCCCGCTTTTCAGCTCATCTGTCGAAATGTGTGCTGATATAGCAGCTCATTCAGTATACGTTTACTATATGTTCCTTCGGGTGCCTCGGGAGGCGATGTTTTTGGCGTGCTCAGGGAAGAAGAGAGATAGAGAGAAAAAAAAACGCAGGTAAGGTACAAATCTGTAGAAGCTGTATTGAAAGTACTGGACAGAACTCTAGATGACGATCTCAGCGAGGCCACATTAAAAACCTGAAAATAGCCTTTTATCATCTCCGCGATAGCTGACTCAAGGTCGTAGCCAGGATTTTTTCTTCGAAGGGTGAAGCACTTGTTGAAGACCTTGAAAAGCACCAGGTTCTATTTTTTATCATTTTTTGGTAAAACACCCCCTTCATTAAAATTTCGAAAGAAAAGAAGCAGGCCTCAATCCCTTCCTCCCCCCCCCCCCCCACACACACCTTTCTGTTCTACACCTATGGGCTTGGCTGACACCGTTTACCACGCAGCCTATTCTGGCCTGCTGGACGACGTGATGGAGTACCAGGTGCGTCCTTTCGTCGAGATCATGTTCCAGCAACGCACAGCGAGAACTTTCGTCGCCGACGGGCCCCACCCCACGTGGAACCAGGAACTGAGGCTGCCCATCACGTGAGCGTTTGTATTTAACTAACTAACTAACTAACTAACTAACTAACTAACTAACTAACTAACTAACTAACTAACTAACTAACTAACTAACTAACTAACTAACTAACTAAATCAGGCCAGTAAAGCCATCCACCAATCAATCATATAAGCAAATGCTCTAGCTGGCTAACTAAATTTGGTCAGTATATTAATCAATTAAGCAATGAGGCAATAGATACAGTGGTAACAAAGATATCAGTCGGTGAACATGTATGCAATTAGTTTATTTGCCTGTGTTCGAATAAATCAATATACGAATGGTGACTTCATTTATGTTATGTGTTCAGCTTTAACAAAGGGATAACGAACAAGTCAATCAATCTGCGATACTTTTCAGACTATGCACATTTGAATTTCGTTGTAGCTCTGCCACGTTTGTCCAGATGTTCCAGATGTTATGGCGCTCGACCCGAAGGTCGTGGGATCAAATCCCGGCTGCGGCGGCTGCATTTTCGATCGAGGCAAAAATGATGTAGGCCCCTGTGCTGCGATTTGGGTGCACGTTGAATAAGCCCAAATGGCTGAAATTTCCGGAGCCCTCCACTACGGCGTCTCATAATCTTATGGTGATTTCGACACGTTAAGCCCGACATATTAATGGATATCGTTGTAGTAAATGAATGAATTGATCAATCAGTAGGTCAATTATTCAATCAATCAATAAATTCGTTCTGTAGAAAACTAGAAGCACCCAATATAGTTGGTTAGCTCGTGAAAGAATGACTCGCAGAGTAAGTAAATCAAGTAATCGGACGACCAGCCAGTAAGGTAGTTGATTGATTGATTGATATGTGGGGGTTAACGTCCCAAAAACCGCGATATGATTGTGAGAGACGCCGTTAGTGGAGGGCTCCGGAAATTTCCACCACCTGGGGTTCTTTAAAGGTGCACCCAAATCTGAGCACACGGGCCTCAACATTTTCGCCTCCACCGGAAACGCAGCCGCCGCAGCCGTCAATAAAGTAGTTACTGAACAAATAACTATAAAAGTCGGTCTGCTGATCGATTCTTCATTCACCTTCACGCTTTTTTCTTGTTTTCAGTCCCGAGGAAGGTGTGGTGAAAGACGTGATCTACCTGAACCTGTTCGACGAAGTGGTTCTCGACCTGTTGGAGGACGAGCGCGAGCGCCACAGCACCGTGCACCAGCGACTAGAGAGACGGTGGCTGGGCAGCCTCAAGATACCCTTCTCAACTCTCTACATCAACGCCAAGGTGAGGGGGTAAAATCGAATTAATTCCGTGGGAAAGAGAAGTTCGACAATTGACATTGCGTATGTGGAATGCAGTGTCTCACGTTACCGGAAATACAGTTCTAGCTAACGTAAACGTTTCGCCTAATAAAGACAGTGTAAAAATAAGTTTTTCGTAATTCTGAACTTGTGATCAAAGTCGTCGTCATTTACGATCCTTTGTATGACATCTCGAGAGTGTTATCAGTGAAGTTATATACCTCGATGGAGAGCTGGAGGACTAGTCTGGTACATCGGCCACCGTAATGCCCTTACAAAACGTGTATGGCTGTTACGGTCTAAAGAAATGTTGGCGCTGGAGCAAGGACAACGGACGAGGTGGAACCACTGAGTTACCAACTAGCCCACCCATCTATCCTTTTGCTTGGACCTTTTTACTCAGACCATGAGACGCGTTGAAAAAGCATGATTATTGCGTGGAATCTCAAACCTACCGAAAGCGCTCGCAAAAGAAAGTGAAGTCGACAAAAACACACGCAAAAAAAACTTGCAATACAAACGACTTGTCTTGCATGCGTGCAGTGGCTTACTTTCTTCCAATATGAATCCTAGCAAAGTGAAAAGTGTGTGAACGTGCTGTTGTTCAGACAAGTGCGAAAGATGTCTCGCTGGTGGGCAGCACTCACTGATACAGTAGTATTTTTCAGTATTCTTAGAAAGCTGCCCGTCATGTCATCTGTAAGATGCGCAAGCTATAAGAACGGCGGGCGTGTGAACGATGATGTTTCCCGACTGAACAACAGCCAAACGTATTTCTGCTTCTTTCCAGATCGAAGAAATAAAGTTCTTTGTCTGTCTGTCTGTCTGCCCAGATCGAAGGCACGTTCCGTATCGACGTTCCCGTCGTCCTTCTGGGCTACGCGCACGAGGTCAAGCCATGGTCCCCGGCGCAAGACGCGCCGGCGTCGAGTACCTACGTGTCCTTCTACATGACGGTGGAGCCGGGGCTGCAGTCACCCGAGGTGCTCAGGGCACGGGTGAGTGCGACGACGACGTGACCTCCTTTTGGGTTGAGCCGTGACCGAACATATTGGGTAACTTCAGGACGTCAGTGCGATCTATATGCACCTTACTTGGGTCGTCGATTGGGCATGTTGATGACTCACGTCGTCGTTGTCGTCACCACCACCACTACTGTGACTGCCGCTACTTTTGTTCTGCTGCTACTAGTGTCGACGGCCGCGCAGTAAAGCCGGGCAACATTTAAAAGCGTATCTCCTTTATTTATCGTATGTTCCAGTACTTAGTCTGCGCTCCGTGTCCTCGTCGTTCGGTCAAGTTATTGCCAAACGGATTCAATGACTGGGAGACGACACCGCGAAGCTATATACAACGTGATGCCACGATTCTAGGTCGAAGCCGGAACAGATTAGCTCGTGAAGTTTGACAGGCGTACCATATACAAAACAAAAAAAGAACCGACAACGATAGTGACACGTCCATCTGCCAGTACGAAAACGAAATTGTTTTTTTTATATCGTTCGCCCGTATCCTGATAAGTGATGTCGTTTTGATATGCGCTCAGTACGTCGGCGTACCACTCTGCTATACGTATTTTTTTGCAACGTTTGCTACGAGCCAGTTGTTAGTAGCTCCATAGTCCTTCAATACGTTTTTGAAAGACTATGGTAGCACCTATCCTGTCTCTCACACGTGTTTGTATTTTTTTTCAAAACGAAAATCCCGATGCTATATACAACGATCCGTGTTTCCCAGTGCGACAGCGACGAGCCCCCTCAGCTGGTCCAGCAGGCCGAGGAGTGGCAGAGCTCATTTGAGTCCCGATACCCTCGCCGCTTCGTCAAGGCACTTGCGATGGACGCCTCGGGCAAGTGGGTGTTCGTGCCTCGCTTCCTGAAGCCCCTGGCGCCACCCCAGCAGCTCCTGGACTCGGCCAGGCGCCCAAGCCTCGTCGAGGACGTCTCGTCTACGACCAGGGACGTCATGGTGGGTTCGCACAAAGACATGACATTGACAGTCTGTCACCACGCACAGTTTACATTGAGATAGAATACAGACAGCCGATTCAACATCAAAATGTCTTGTTCCCGGAAGGATTCCTTGATGCGAAGTATAGTGAATGTCTCAAGGACGTCGGTATTATGGTGTTTCACTCTAGGAACGTTTTACAAACTGCAATATGTAGACCTGCTGAAAACGAGAAGTGGGATATACAGGGTCGTCCATTTTTGAGGTGAACACCTTATTAGCATTCAATACTTCATATAAGCGGGTATTTAATGGTTAATTTGGAAATTGTTATCGTGTTTATCGACACCATGAAGCCGTCATATAGCAGAAAAGCTCTTGAATTGATTCATTTGCCCCATGAATGAGAATAATATTTCCAGCTACAGTGGCTTGAGTACTAAAAACATGCTCACCAAAGATCTTTTCGACCCTATACTAGAGTAGGCATTTTGACGTCGTGATAGCACCTTAAAGAAGTGCTGTTTATTGTATTGTTGTATTCTCGATGAAATTTGACATATTCGATGTCGTTATCTTGAATTCGATAAGCCCTAATTTGCAGATAAGTTTAACAGGCATCCAGCACTTTCACATAACTGTTCCTATGTAGCTAGAAACAGGAAGTTAGTTGCGTGTGTTCATTCCTCATTGACACCTGTTTCTTTTTCAGGCACTGGCTGCTCGTTTCGTGTCCCTAATACCGATGCTGTCAGACAGCGTCTTGTTTCCGGGGCTTTGTGACATTTGGAGCACTTGTGACGTAAGTACTGCTTCTTCAAAAACACCTTAAAAGCATAGTTTGACAACATGACGCAACTAAAAAAATTCAGGCAACAAATAAAATAAAAGTAGAGCAAAGCTTTAGTCTTGATGTCGATTTCTTCTTTTGCACTTCAGTAGCCGGTATGGCACTTAAATCTGAAGACTGCAGCAGCGGTGTGTTTCCCAGTATTATGGATAACATTGTCTTTTTTAGTTGAGTTACAAACGAGAAATTAATCTGCTGTACACAGCGCGAAGATTATCTTCGGCGTATTGGAATCTTTATTATCTTTGAACCTAATATGACATACCGGTAGACTATATACTATCAGCAGCACATTGCCATGTGCGTTTCATGAAACAGTAGCAGAGTAACGTGTGCAGTAGATTTAGAAACCACTTTTCTTTATTCTGCGAATTTTTCTCGCATACAGAACCTTCCTCTGTTCACTTCTATTGTCCTCTCATAATGGGCTGTTATAGCAATGACTTTAAACGACCTGACACGTCGATTTAACAAGATTTTACCTTTTTTACCTGATATATTCTTAACCTACTGGCTCATAGCAGGGGGGGGGCAGTGCACTAGAAGTCGGACCCCCCTCCTTCCGAAATTTGTATAGAGGGCGTGTTTTGCCGAGGAAAAATGATACAAATGGCGTTTTTTTAAAGACATCAACACGTGCTTCCCCGCCCTCTTCCCCCCCAAAAAATTCCTGGTGACGGCCCAGAGTTGGAGCAAACAAGCGGACCCTTGCGCCGACAAGGACAAAAACTGGAAGAAGTGGTTAGTGAGGCTCTGAACTGACGACTCTGGCGTTAATAGAAATGAAAAGAAATCTGTTATGATAATTATTTGCTCACGTGACATCAGTATATAAGCACGGATAATTGTGATATTGATGAGAACTAACAGACAATAATGCGTGATATCAACGAAAACTAACAGACAATAAAACCCGTGGAATCTCACCGCTATGCGTTATAGAACGGCAAAATTTCGCGTCTTTCGACTATGTCCGTTTGCGCAGTCGCAGACGCAGAAAAGGAAGTGAAATCAGTTTAGCGCTCACGATAGTAATGTGAGACAAGACAGGCCGTACGTACGACTGCACGGCCAAGCAGGGTAGGTCATCATGTACCACAGATACCTCTCATATATTGGCCAATCGACAGTTTATTCCATCCTGACGTCACGTAAGCAAACTCCTGACGTCTCTAATCGCGATGCAATGACGAAAAACGCCAAGAGAGAATGACGCGCCCATGTTTGGTACTTTAGGCGCGAAGCTCCTTAGGCGTCCACCATGTCCGACCACGGTCGTCAAGGCTCGCCGTCTTCCATGTGCTCTGAAGAAAAAAATCTAGTAAAAAAAATTGGCCCCGTATCTGCATGTTCTCTGCAAATGTCGTCAAAAGATGACAGTCTTGCGTGTGGAGAGACTGAACAAAACATATATTTGATGTTCTGCGCAAGAAATCGGTGAATGGTATTCCGGAGGCGCTGCGTTAGAGTGCCTCGAGCGTGCAGCGGAGGCGAACTAGCGCACCCGCCCGTCTCAGAGGTGATAAGGTATAGAACGCAAGCCGACCGACCGACCGACCGACCGACCGACCGACCGACCGACCGACCGACCGACCGACTTACCGACCGACCGACCGAAGCTTTTGCGTGGAATGTCCCCAAGAATAAAAGGGTGCCTTCTTGTCCCGCAACAATAATCGTCATCCGGCTTGCTTGCGCTTCCTGTCTGGATAACTCGGCGCTGGCCACCTTCCTATCGAGATAGCGATGTCACGCTCATAACCGCGCACGTCGTTCGTGACCTGAAAGTGCCGGACGCGCGGCGATAGTGTAAAGAAAGGACCGTAAAATAGATCACCATTATTGTTGCGGGAAAAAAAACACGCTCGTTTTAGTCTATCTTGCCTTTGAGTGTAGTCGAAACGCAGGTGCGAAGCATCTGTGTGCAATACCGTCTATAGAGCGTGCATGGAGCGCATATGGTTTGAAAATAAACATTCTGTACATACTCTACCGTTATTCGTGCACAAACCGGCTACAGAGCGTACATAACATGCATATAGCTTAAGTGTAAACATTCTTTATTTCGTTCATCATTTCGTCAGTGAAGCTTCGCTCCATCATCAACATTCACTTCTTGCATTTTCAGCAATTTTTTTAGGCGGTTTAAAGGACCAGTCAACAGGCTCCGAAACGCGCATGAAAAAGCTCGCGCATTTTCACTGCGCGTGACTAACCTCCTTATACGCCTAGTGACGTCAACTCGACTATCAGTGACGTTGACTTCATTACTCTGCGCTGAGACCTGGTCTTGACCAATCGACGAGCTGCGTGCTACGTCAAGTCGCCGATCGCCGAGTTGACGTCACTACGCGTATAAGGAGGTTGGCCACGCGCAGGGAAAATGCGCGAGCTTTTCCTGCGCGTTTTGGGAGCCTGTTGACTGCAGCCCTTTAAAACGTGCGCATGTGGAAAACCATAGGGATGTTTTAGTCGCCGTTGAAGAATACATCACTGCGACTAAACGATTTTCTTGCTAAATTACGGTCTCACTATTTTTGTTCATTTTTTTTCTGCAAACTTGTTATCGGCATTTCAAATCAAAATTAAGGTACAAAAGTTTTGTAGGAATGACGCAATGCTGAAAGTATAGGGCAAATTCACCTTATAATCGGCCAATCCCGTCCTTTGGGTACGAGCCATTTGCACAGGGAAACAACAACAACGACAACAACAACAACAACAACAACAACAACAACAACAACAACAACAACAACAACAACAACAACAACAACAACAACAACAACAACAACTCGATGTTATTCCGCGCAGCAATTCCTGCACGTCCTGACGGGCGACGAAGAGGAACACGCCCTGCTGCTGTGCAACTACTTCCTCCACCTGGGCGCAGAGGCGTACCTGCTGCTGGGCAGCGGAATACCCGAGGGCCAGACCGCGTACGTGCTGACCCGCAACGCCTCCAGGGGGCGCGACGTGCGCATCTGGAACGCCGTGACGGGACGCTCGTACAGCGTCACAGACAGCTACGGGCCGCTGCAGAGCGTCGGCTGCCTCGTCGGCGTCGACAACGTGAGTGTCGTCTCGAAAGCCCCGCCGCGGGGGTCTAGTGGCTAAGGTACTCGGCTGCTGACCCGCAGGTCGCGGGTTCAAATCCCGGCTGCGGCGGCTGCATTTCCGATGGAGGCGGGAATGTTGTAGGCCCGTGTGCTCAGATTTGGGTGCACGTTAAAGAAACCCAGGTGGTCGAAATTTCCGGAGCCCTCCACTACGGCGTCTCTCATAATCATATGGTGGTTTTGGGACGTTAAACCCCACAAATCAATCAATCAGTGTCGCCTCGAAAGAAAAGCGGGAACACTTAGCTCGTCCGAAGGAGGAGGAGGTAAGTTTATTTACAGAAAGGCAGAGAGGTCGGCCTGAGCGATAGCTTGCTCTAGCCTGCTACTCTACACTGGGGGAAGGGAAAGGGGAAAAGAAAGATTAATGGATGACGATGGTGAGATAGAGAGGTGAGTATGTAGTGTTCTTTCTAGCTGAGACACATTTTATAGCTGCGCATATAGTCTAGTTGTTTCTAAAAAGGTAATAACTGCTCTTGTGACCGCAGTTGCACTGTTGGTGTCTGGCCAAGGGCCCAACATGGTCTCATCAGTTAATGACCTACTGCGATATAGTTCAGTAGAAGAAATCAGTGTTTGTCGTTCACGTGCGTATGCTGGGCAGACACAAAATATGTGCTCAAATGTTTCTGGCACATCACAGTGTTCACAATTAGGACCGGTGTCACTGCGACCGATGATATGTGCGTAACGTCTGGTGTACGCTACACCAAGACGAATGCGGTGGATCATACTTGTGAGTTGCCGTTTCAATTTAGGAGGCATGCGGAACCTCATTTCCGGGTCCCATTTGTGAAGTCGCTGGTGTCGCCATTCCGGTTTGGTCCAGTGCTGAAGTGTGTAGCTGCGCATCACGCAGCGAAGCAGGGCGTTCGTGTCAGCTCGTGAAAACGCAATGCGTACTTCAGGGGCACTGCTTAAGGCATTTTCAGCTTCAGCGTCTGCCTCTTCGTTTCCCATCACGCCGTAATGAGCGGGAATCCACTGGAAAGTTATAAGATGGCCATTTGTTGAAGCAACCTGAATAAGTTCTGTGATTTCTATTGCCAAGCTGTAATATGGACCTTGCTTCATGATGCAATTAATGGTTTGCAAAGCGGCTTTGGCATCACAGAAAATCGTCCAGGCTCGAGGTCGCTCTCCGGAAATAAACCTTATCGCCTCTCGGATAGCGACAAGCTCTGCGGCAGTTGATGTGGTTTTATGGTCCACTTTGAATCGTCGAGCGATATCCATGTCTGGGATGACAAAGGCTGCGGCGGAGGTGTTTAGCGTGGTGGATCCGTCGGTGTACACGTGCAGAGAATCACTGTACGTTGTATAAATGTGATATAGTGTCAGTTGTCTGAGGCCAACAGAAGAAATGAGCGACTTCTTCGTGATTCCAGGTATCGTAATAGAGATAGGTAGTTTAGGCAGAACCCATGGAGGCACTGCAGGGGCATTTGGCGGAGAAGTCCTTGATGGTATAATATTTTCATACCGCGATATTACTTTTGAGAAACTGCAATCTGGGTGAGTGGCGGGTAGTACTGACAGTGGGTGCTGTCTGTGTCTGCTCAGTAATCGGAGGTGAACTCTAAGTGGCTCGCAGAGCATGTATACACTGATGGGACAAGCCCAAGCCTCTGCGATTGTCCCATTTGTTGAAGTGCAGCGCGGTAGCTCGTCCGAAAGTGTATCGATCTTAACGGAATAGCGCTCTTTAGAGTTGTAGTTTATCCGCAAACTTTCGAACGTCTTGCGGATTACCGGAGGTGCGTCAGTGGTCGGATTGTGGCGCCACTCGGTTACGTCTAACGTAGCTCATTCCGCGAGGGCACGCACCTGTAACTTTAGTGACTGCACTCGCCGAGACGATTTCAAACAGTTTGGTCAAATATTCAGAAATATTCATTACTTCACGCTTTCTTTAGTGAAATTTTTCTCTCTCTTTTTGCGGTGCTCGGCTGCTTTCCCCGGAGGTCGCGGGCTCGACACCGGCGGTGGTGGTCGCATTTCTATGAATGGGAAGTGCTAGAGGGCGATGTCGGTGAATGCTTTAGAGAACTCTATAGCGTGTTGTTGCATGCCGGGCTGGTTGGTTCGTTGTCCACAAATGTAACAGTGCATAAAACTAAAGAAAGACAGTTTGAAGTCAGGGCTTTTTACTCTCTGTAGTGCCATTTTTTCTAGATTTATGAGCTGTTGCATATAACGTCTAGCGGGTCGAAATGATCCGGAACGAAAGGATGAACAGTATTCTTAGGGGACTTAAAGGGCACGCGTGTCTTTGCTATTTTTCAGATGACATAGTTGTCTGTTATTGCAAATTTCGAAACTCATCTTTCCTGCCTTGAACAAGTTCTTCAGTGCCTTACGCCAACCGGGTTGCAACTGGACTTAAAAAGAAAAAAATGCCCTTTTGCCGCCCGCATACTCGCAATTTTTGCGTCACGTCGTCTCAAGGGAAAGAATCTCACCGGACCCTGCCAAACCACGAGCCGCTGCCAAGTGCCCCGATTCTACTACCCTAAAGGAGCTCCGTAGCGTGCTCACATTTTCGGTGTTTTATCCGTAATCTTGCCTCCATAATCTCCCCATTGACGCAGCTTCTCTCCGGTAGCGCGGACCTCTCGGGCTGGAATTCCAATTGCGACGACTCATTCACGACGACGCGTCGGCTATACTCACGTCTTCGCCAGTTCCCCGCCATTTCGATCCCAATGCATCCACTGAAATTCACACGAATGCTAGCGATGTCGGCCTCGGCGTCATTCTCGCTGAACGCAAGGATGGCTGCTACGAGTACGTTATCGCCTATGCCAGCCGTACTATAGTAATGCGGCGTGCCATAATCATATATCAACATCATAGTTTCGACATTTAAAACGCCCGAAACTTATTATAACGACGTCTTGTTTTCGATCTGTGTTGTAATTACATGATAGCCGAAGTTTTCCTGTGGGCTAAAAATTCCCCGATACCACCCTGTCGTTCCAGATCTGGGCCAACGTACAGAAGCACGAGCATCCTTCGAGGCTGTCTTACAACTTGAGCAAGTCGAGTCACTGGAAGCCGTTCTTCGCCAAGGGTAAAGTGCCGCCGACCCTCGACTCCGTTCAGGTGCGCAATCTCGCAAATCCCCAAAAAATGAGTGAAAAAAAAAAACTGATTTGCTGATGTCTGGGGCAGTGGCGTAGCCAAGGAGGGTGGGGGATTCCAACAGTCCACCCCCCTTCCCCGAAACATTTCAGTGCTGCTCGCCTATATTAAAACGCACACATGCGAATGCATGCACGAACATAAACTATGATTACTTCCCCATCGAAAAACATCTCTGGCTACGCTCCCAATCTGTGGGAGCTATAACTTTGATTCAGCTGGTGTAAGGGCAGCACACCATAGAGTTTACTACACCATTTACTATGGTAACTCTGGTGATGCCATCATTCAGCCACCATGATAATATCCTGCTCTTCGTGCATACAGCTTCGAGTGCACTTGGGGCCTCGTTTACGGTTGTGTTTTGGCACTTGTTTGGTCTAAAAACAGCCGATTTCAATTGGTGAGCCCGAAACGTTAAAAGCGGTGAAATGTAACTGCTGAGCATCTTTTGAGCTTCGTCTTGAGAGAAAGCGGCTCCAGGTCACATGTAGCCAAGCGTAGCCGAATGAACGAAGCTTAGACAAATCCGTGTACTATACGCATATTTCTCTCGCAGGCTGAAGTGCCATGCGTTGAACTTCCCATTGACAATGTAGCGTCAGAGTTTCCCCTAGTGTATTATTAGGCAACTATGCAATGCATGTGTATTTGAAGACCTCCGTCTTTTCATCATAAAGCTGCTTTGAGACTTTGCAGACTGAGTGTGATTTACGCTACGCTGTGTTATGTACTTTGCAAATAAATAAGCACACAACAAAATTTCTAAAAAAAAAACAAAAAAAATTGATGACGTTCGAAGAACCCTATAGGGGTTTCTCTTTCACATACAAGTGAAAGAAGTTGGGCCGTGTTTTTATATGATGCATATGAAGCCACAGGCCAATTTCTTTCCAATGTATGTGGACATGAGACCCGTAGGGATCTGGAAATGTCAGAATTTTTTTGTTGCACCTTTGGCGAGTGTTCCTTTACTTGCGAAAAATGTATGCCCCCCCCCCCCTAGACAGTGTTCTATCAAACTCTGGACTATTAAGTAGATTAAAGTACGTTTATCCGATTCACACCCCAACCTTCTGCACTTCTCTTTCTTGACAAACATTCCTAAATACTGGCGCATCATTTTTTGCTCCCACTTTTCCCCGACCCTGTCGCAGCCGAGTGAGCTGTCGTACGAGCCGACCGACCCTTCGTACGTGTCCAGGCTGCAGCAGAAGATCGAGTACGCGCTCAAGGAGAGCGTCATGAAGTGGCGCAAGCGGTTCCGCACCTCGTGGAACCGCTACGCAAGCCAGGTACTCCGCAAGATACTACCCAGGTAAGTCACTGTGTACATCGGCCTCTTTTTCTCGTTCTTACGGCCCTTGTCGCCGGTATTCTAGTTGCTGGCCATCCCAGCGGAGTTGAGATATGACGTTGTGAGTTTGTCAGAATGAACGTAAGAAGGGAAATTTTTCGGAGGCTTGTTTCAGTGGTAGACACAACCAAATAAATCCGACGGGCAACTAAACCAAGGAATTAGACCAAGGACAATAATAGTTATCATTAACAGTAGTGTACTAACTATGACGCACATCGATATCATTCAAAGTGGACGATAACTGAACATTTCCGTTTATGGAGTCCGAATTGCCGCTACGACACTGTACGAATCGAGCAGCGACAGAGGGCGCTTCTAGGTCACGTCATTGGGTATTTCTGTACACGGAATTCTTGGGTGCGTTAGCCAGCGCTACTTTTAGCAGAGACGGTGAGTGTTAACACTCCTTTTTTGCCTCACGGCACCACGTGGCACGTGATTTCAGCTTCGGGTGGCAGGCGAGCAATGATTCCTCGCATTAAGGCATTGTTAGGTCTGCCAGGACGAGGCTATCGCTATAATAACCGATACGTGCGTGAGTTAACTGGCTCGCTGTACGAATAGGCAGTTGACTCGTATTCACGCCAAACTCCCTTTATTGTCCCTATATATGGCCTTAATTAGCGAAGAAAGATCTGAGCAGACCTCAGCTGGAACGACAGTGTCAGCTGACTTGTGAACGAAGGTAATAATTAAAGCAGACAAGAATACGACACGTCAGTGATCGTACATGAATGAATGGACGTATACGTGTAAGACAGTGGCCATGAACGTGAGTGGCAGCGAGCGTGGAGACGTTTTGCTTTCGTTTAACACCGCTTACTTTAAGACACTACCGTAGAGTGTAAAGTTTGCATACCCTTGCTTTAAAGTCTTAACGCAAGTTAGCAGTAAGCACATATAATTTCAGCGGCAGCGCTTGCTTTCGTGCTCTAAGTTTGTTCTCAAGTTTCTTACCTGTAGCTCTAGGCTCTAGTTACATGTATCATCTACAAACATTTCATAGTAATTGCGAGCTCTTTTTTTATTTATATATAAGGTTGCGAAAGCAGTCTTGTATAATTAAAATAAGTCGCTGCCGCGTGAAGAAGTGGAAGTCGCGCAATATTGTTCTGTCATAATTTATTGCGCACTCTTTTTCAAATATAGAAGAGCAGACGAAACCTGAATGTTTGCGGCCACTTTAGGCTACCTTAATTACGTCTCCTGGCCAGAGCCTTGTATTATGGTCCTTACAAGTGTAAATTTTCAATTCCAAAAGAGAACCTCTTTTCTTTTTATTCCCGAACCGATACTGTCAACAGTGAAAGGGCAATATATTTCTACAGCAGAGTACGTTTGTTCAACTTTCGCACATTTCTCTTTTTTTTCAGACTCGAGTCGATGGCGTCGGCATCAGCCTGTATTGACGACATCCAAGAACTCTCCGAGATACTTACTTCTTACAAGGTCAGTTTTCTTTTGCAGCTCCCCTTTTCGTTAAAGACACGAACGATAGTACAGAAAAGATAGATCTTTCAGGGCAGAAGTCTTGGGCCTCGATATTGAAAGGAGAGCCGGTGACATTGACGTAAAACTCGCGTAGATGAAGAAACCGTGCTGCGCATGCGTGTGGAAACAGCTGTGAGCGAGTGAAAGCAACGCATGTGCGCGCAGTCAATGACTCCTTTCGGTTTTACGCTCCAGTAACAGGTGATGTCGCCCACAAAAGTGGGCGCGCGTACGCTGCCAATTTACGGCAAAGTAGCCGCAGAAGAGGCGTAGCTACTGCGGCGTCGACCGCTGCCGGCGTCGCTAGGTGGCGGTGACGAGGCGAGCGATGGAGCGTGTATGCCCTTGCGGCGGCCGCGTGATTTTGCCACTGCCAAAGAAATGGGTGTCACTATTTGTGCTTCCCCGTCTGTACAAGTGCGATGCCGAAGGCAACGAGATTGAAAAATGCAAAAAGGAAACAGTGCAGCAACGATGAGCATTCCGATAGGAGGACGTGAATACATGCACAATACAAAAAGGGGCTCACATAAGGCGTTCAAAGCCCCGCCACGGTGGTCTAGTGGCTAAGGTACTCAGCTGCTGACCCGCAGGTCGCGGCATCGAATCCCGGCTGGGGCGGCTGCATTTCCGATGGAGGCGGAAATGGTGTAGGCCTGTGTACTCAGATTCGGGTGCACGTTAAAGAACCCCAGGTGGTCGAAATTTCCGGAGCCCTCCACTACGGCGTCTGTCATAATCATATGGTGGTTTTGGGACGTTAAACCCCACAAATCAATCAATAAGGCATTCAAATTGTTAATTTCTAAACATGTCTACAGCTTATTCCGGTTGATATCTTACACGAGTGCAGCGAGTCTTTCACCTTCTTGTGTCACAAGAGTGTAACACGTGCCGAACTGTGACTAGATCACGGCAGCACAAAGTCCTTTTGAACCTCATCATTGCGATGCGACTGCAAACAAGACGGAAGCTGTGACAAGCACGAATGCTTTATGTTACGAGCGTTTCTGAACACGGATTGTCACTCGAGGTCAACGCTTCGGCAAGGGGCCGTATCTGCAAGGCAGTAACTGCAGAAGGACGCTAGGACAAGGAGACGAGGACAAAGTGACAAGGAGCCTTGGAAGAGACTGGGCCACTCGTCTGAACATTGGCTTTCGTGACAGCGGCCGTGTTATAGATTCATTGCTACGCAAAGCGCAGATACTCTGAACATTTCGGGAAAACTCGCTATAATAAATTCAGTTGTATACATTCATATTTCTTTTGTCATGCGTAACTAGTTATTCTTGTGTGTACACCTTGGATTGACGTTTTGTCGGGATTTTTCTTGCCTTTTCGTCGATCTCCTAGGCAACTATGTATGTATACTGGTTCTCCGAAGTAAGTGTGAAAAAAAACAACAACTATATTGACATGGTCGCATTCCTTTTGTTTTCTTTTTCAGATGAGTGGCTTCCCGCTGTCAATGAGCTTCACGGATGTGGAGACGGTCATCGAGACGGTTCTCTCCACCGGAGTTCACCTGACCGAGTCCAGAAACGTGGAGTTCGCCCTGGCAGTCCACATCCACCCTTACCCGTCCGGCGTGCTCGCAGTGTGGGTGTACATTGCGGCACTGACGAGAAAGTCCTGAGCGCCGAAAGCGTCCAGATTATTCTAGAAATTAAAAAAAAATCGGTCGTCAAAGTGAGTAATATTAGCATTCACGTTCGTGCTGCCAGTTTTTCTTTTCTTTGAAAGCTGTTTGAAAATGTAACAATTTTGCTCAAGTAACCAACATGGTATACCATTCTCCCCTTGGATGCTTCGATTAGTGCGATTCGCGTGATTGCTACAGGCGTTGCTGGTGATGATAATCACCTTAAATATATTGAATCCTACGTACTCGCGGTGATGGCCCCGAAGCTCATCTAACTGCTTTTTTTTTTCTTCCGCTGATTCTTGTCCCCTATTGTACGGCCTTTAGTGCTTTCAACGGATATTCTATTGGCAACTTAAAACCCCACGAGTTTATCAAAATTTCTAGTATGCAATAGCGTCTTCAATCAGGCTGGCTGGTACATACTGACTTCAAATGAAGAAACAGCGCTGAAACAGGACGGAGACGAGAAGACACGAACCAATATGCAAACGAGTTCAGAAGCCACATTCAGGTGAGTGTTAAATTTGCGCAATTTTAGAGACAAAGGCGATGCTAAGTTGGTCGGCGAGAAAGAAATTTGCCGAAGAATAAGAACTAGTTAATGCGCATGCAACGCGCATTGCCAGCCCATGACAAGAAAGTTGCCGTCGTACCAAAGTACAAAGTTTAAGTACAGTGATTGTATTCCACCAGTAGTAATGTGTCGGGTAGAAACGTGGACCGTAAGTAATTTCTATAAGCTTAGGACCACGCTATGTAATGGAAATTGAAAGACGTAACCTTGCAAATTAGAAGTTAAGCAGGTAGTGGTGTCCTTGCGGCTTTGCAGGGGAGGAACATACTATAAATTAATGTTCAAGGATAATGAGATGTAGGGAAAGTTGATTGGCGGCTTAACCACTGAGCTTGGGGAGGAATCGAACTACGCCCATCTACCCTTTTTGCCTGTGTACAGACGCGCACATGCAAACACATGCAGAAACATGCACAGAGTATGACAGACGCCCGCCCTTCCACCTCCCAAACAAAGTTCTGGCTCCGCCCCTGAACTTTATGGACACGTAGTTTCTACAACTATGGTAGACGGCCCCCCTCCCCCTCCCTGAAAAATTCTGGTTAGGCCCCGGTACTTTACGAACACGTCGTTTCTGCAACTATGGTAGACCTCCCCCCTTCCACCTGCCTAAAAAGTTCTGGCAATGTCCTAAAACTTTATGGGCACGCCATTTTTGCAACTCAAGGAGCCCTACTTACTATTTACTCTTTCCTTTATTTCTACACATGCAAATGACGCCACATTTTCTTCATCCAGAAAGGCACGCAAAATTTTGTTTTTATTTTAGAATTGTCGGAGATAATCACGCGCCGAGAATGGCAGGAATGTACGACATCTTACGCCCATAGAGCGACCATCCCTAACCTTATCTCGCATTCTCGTCTTCTTCCTCCGATCCGGTCGGGTCTTTTCTGAAGTTGACAGCGAGAGCGAACTTGAGTTTCTGACCCTCGACGACTTGACATTCGCGTCTTCTCACAGCCGCGACGAGCTCGGCTCCCGACCGAAACTTCACCTTAGCGTGACCCGTGTTGGTCACCATGATCACACGACCGGTAGGGAACAGGGTGGCCACCGTCGCCGCCGTCCTGTGCTTCCTGGGCAACTGCTGGACGTCCAGGGTGTCGTACAAGTACCGCGGGGGACGCTGTGGATTCTTCCACTTGTCGCCGCAGTACGTCACCCTGATGCGGGCTCCATTCAGGACGGTGCCCTGAAGAGTTCGCGCGGTGGAGGCCGCCTCTTCTTGGCTGGCGAACCGCGCGAAGGCCCAGGCGAGGTTTTCACCGTGAAAACCGGTGCGGATTTGCAGGGCCCCTTTGCAGACGTCGGACACTTGCCTCAGTGTTGTGCCCTCGGCGAAAGAAGAGAGCTTCACCTCGTACCGGTCCCGCTTCTCATAGTCGATGACCTGCGAAGATGGAATGAACTCTTCCAGTCTGACCTTCTTCAGCGGCGGACAGCAACCGCTGTGCGTGCTCAGGGGGCGCTTGGCACTGGTCTGTGCCGGTCTCCTGGACGTCTCTGTTCCGTTGTTGGTGACTGGATTCAGGAGGTGGATGTCGCCTTCGACGCCGGTCGCGTCTCGACTGAAAGACGTGGCGCTGTCTTCTGGCAGGGAGTTGCCCTCGCGTCGTTCATCGCCGTTTTCTAGTGACTGCGTGGCGGTCGACTTCTCGCGGCAAACTTTGCCGTGAGTCATCTTCGTTAGGCCTGGAATGACCGTTGGCGATCGAGTCTTGGGATAGGCTTCACGATCTCGTCCTGTTCACGGCGATGATGATGTTCGAAATCAGTTCAGACATGCGACCCGTAGAGAATTGTTAAAATTATACGGTATCACGATTTACAAAAAGAGCGAGAAAATGTGTGGGAGAGCTATGAAATAGGCGAAACACAAATCATGCAATCATAAAACGTATAGGAGTGGTGCACAATGCGGTAGTTAGTCTTTTTCAAGGTAAAAAGATCGTCATCCAAAGGTTAAAGAATGTAAGTATGAGTAGTGGGGTTTACGCAAAAATTGTGTGTTTTGTAATGAACAATTCTTTAGCATTAAATTTTACAGTGTAATTTTCTTCTTCCGTAAAGAGCGTAATTGCCTTATAAACAGCCATCGTGCATGGGCAGCGTTTATAATGACCCGCTGGGGCTTTATTACTCGATACCGAAGATGCATAAGCTCGTAACGGTAGTATTGCACGCCATAAACCTCCTCTCCACTTTACAAAAAAAAATTCAGTCTTTCATACGCATATTCACACTCACACGTACAAATCTATTTATGAGCAAGCAGAAAGGTGCACTCCCTCTTTGAAACGCGGTTTTACGGTGTGGCAGGTGGAAGACGTTTACGTTGGCCTGCGCTACTTATCGTAATTATTAAAGAGAGACAGATGACAATGTTTCGTAAGAAAAAAAGATTGTTCGCACTTCTGACCGCGTTTTCACCTACTACTCGGCTAATACCCTGCACTAGTGTGGGCCATGCACGGAGGCCCACAATAACAACAACGAAAAGACAGGAGGAATCATTACGTCACACGATTGAGGCCCGATGTGTCGGTCAAACACGTGACCAGAGCGCAAGAGCACGCGGTAAGTTTTAGTACTTCTGGTGGCGTTCTGTTTTTGAGCCTCCTCCGTGAGCCGGCAGGTCTCCACCGCACAAGCACACTTAGATTAAAATACAGTGGGCGCCATGTGACCGAAGTGTCGGCAAATTATTTTCTTGCGTGATCTGACCGCAAAAGGTTCCGTGTTGGACCCTACACTGCTGGCTTCAAAACAGGTTGGCTTGCAAAGGCTGACGGCTTTACGTCATCCTTCCTCCTTTCTTCTAATTCTGTTAACTGTTTTAACTGTTTTGCTGTGGAGAGGTTGAGGTGCCTATTGCCTCGGCTACTCCATATCACAAAGTTCTGCAGCGAAAAATAAAATAATAATACAGAACGGTACCCAAAAATTAACAATACGGAAAAGAAAAAAAAAACATAATAGCACACTGAAACCAGTTCAAATATCATGCCAATACATAGTTTTCTTCACGCAGTTCATACAGTCATAAACTACTTACACGCACACCTCACTAATCTAATGTCAGTATATACATGACCACATTTTATATAATACCCATCTCTGGCTGTCAGTCATAGGCGCTTGTCCAGTCCGGTCTCCACTAAAAAGTCTGTCAGGAAGATTATTGCCTTTTTCTGGAGATGCATCTCAGGCCATGGTCCAAGTAGTTTCTTTATTGTGAGGGGCCGTCTGTCCAAACTTGCTAATTTGTTCTTTAATTTTTCTCTTTCATTCGCATATTTAACGCACTCCAAAAGAATATGGCGAACATTTTCTTCTGCATGACCACAATGACATTCCGGTGAGTTGGATCGATGTATCTTGTGCAGGAAGCTGTTTGTGTATGCTACTTTTAATCTAAGTCCGTGGATCAATGCCTCTAGGTGTCGTGGGAGGTCTGTCGCTATGGAAAATTTTCTGTGTGGATCAACCTCATAAAGTACCGTTTCCTTTGATTTAGGGCTCTCAAACCACTTCTCCATCGAACAATGGTTAGCTCCTTGCGATATAAAATGTCGAATATCCGCCCCAGACATAGGGATTGCGCAATCCCGTCCTTTCTTCAATGCTTTTTTCGCGAGACTATCAGCATCTTCATTTCCCTTTATTCCAATGTGGCTGGGTATCCATTGGAACACGATGTTGCGACCCTGCGATGAGGCATATTCCACAGTTTCTGCGGTACATTGTGCTATTTCACCATTTTTGTAAGGTGATCTCACATTTCTGATTAGCTGAAGAGCAGGTTTGCTATCAGTGCATATCACCCATTTTCGTGGTTCAGGATTCTCGCAGATAAGCTTAACTGCTTCAAATATAGCCACCAATTCTGCTGTCGTCGATGAAGATTTGTGCGATAATTTGTACATCTTCTTTTTCTGAATTTCGGGTATAGAGACCGCACAGGCTGACGCTTCTTCTGTGCATCATCCGCCTGTATATATCTTCATTTTTTCATTACATGAAGCTGATGAAGTACCAACTGTGCCGCCACTAGAGGTGCCATGTCTGCTTTCTTCTCTATGCCGTCTATTTCACGGATAACGTTGAGAAGTGGCAGCGTCCAAGGTGGTTTAGAAGGTTTCCATTGTTTAAATTCTGGTACTACTGCTTGAAATGATGATATAGAATCCTGTAGCCTCGTTGCCGTCCTTTTTGGTAGTGCACCAGATAAAAAATGACTTTCATGTTGCGTGAAAATTCTAAATAAATTTCGAGATGTTTCTTTAGTTCGGAGTACTGCCAAAGGTGGCTCTCGAGCCTCCGCATACACTAAAGCACTGGAAGTTGACCGTGGTAAACCCAGACATACCCTCAAGCTCCTTGCCAATAACAAGTGAAGTCTCCTTCTGCTCCTAATTCTCTTCATGTTCTCATCTTTCACGTCTTACACCCCTGTTCACATGCATATTGTAAACTATCTTTCTTCTACGCAAACACCGTATATTCAACGACGTTGAAGACAACAGGTAGTTGGGATTTGCCTATTGCTTTGCAGTCAGAGGTGTTGGGCACTTTACACACACAAAAAAGTTTATTGCGTTGCGATCAGATTTGTAACTTTTTCTTTATTCCAAGCTCAGCAGTACGTTCGTACGAGCGTCGCTTCTGCTACATCTGTCAACACTGTGCCAATAAATCATATGACAAAGAATAACCCATACTTACAATTATACGAGAAAGTTTCACTGCGACAAGACAACTCAGCACAGGAGAGAAGGGAGTTGTGGAAATGTACTACTCGCGTAAACGCTTTTCTACTCAATTAACCAGAAGCCTGTGCGTGCGTCCACTCGGCTGCTCTTATATCACGTAAGAACAAATATCCAAAGAAATAATTATATAAATATTTCAACTGTAATCTCATTTTGAGAGTTTTCTGGGTGATGCTCAAGTGTAGCGGAACGGCAGTACGTCAGACATCAGTTGAGCTTTATCACAGGGGCTAAATCCTCAACTTTTGGACTGCTTTCCTACTTTTACAGTGGGGAAGCAAAGACACCAGGGAAACCTTTTCCTCAGAAGGCTCCCATTGAAATAGACAAGAACTGAAATGATACAAAAAATTATGACACGATTATGTCATTATGTGACGTCATCGCATAGTCATGATGTCACAGGTAGCGAAAATTCGTGATGTTGCTGTAACGTGTCTATGACGTCACGTGAGGGCGCTGTCAGACGATGGCGTCATCGCCTGATAGTATTGGCTTGGCCAAAAGTGGACCGATGCTGGAGGCAATGCAAAACCAGGTGAGGTGCAGAAGGCCTTCAATGGGATCTTCCGCTCACGTAAGGTGTCTATGACGTTACGTAAGCGCTCTATCAGGCAATGGTGTCATCGCCTGATAGTGTCGGCTTGGCCAAAAGTGGATTGATGCCGGAGGCAACGCAAAACCAAGCGAGGTGCAGAAGGCTTTCAATGGATTATGATCACGGAGGCAGTGCGAAACCACGTTAGATGACGAAAGCTTTGAGACAGTGGAGGAGTGAAGGAAGTAGAACACCGACTATAATACCCCTGTCACACGGGCACTTAAAAGTCTTTTAAGTAAGCGGTCTTTTTCCGAAAAGGAGTTCCTGACAGCAGACACACGGCACAGAGCAAACTCCTTTTCAGAAGCGGTCTTTTTCGTAAACTGAGTTCGTCGATCTCTTTTACGGCTCCGAATGAGTAGCCTCGAAACCAGTGGGCGCCAGCAATTTTCGAGTGGTGGGAAAAAAAGAGCAAATGCTTATTTTTCTGTCCCCAAAACTCTTTGTAAAAACAAATTTCATATCCTGCAGAAGGTGTAATGAACTCTTTTAATGGTTATTTCCTTTTCTACTCTTGTAAGCAGCTACAACGCGTCGGCAATATCACGCGGTGACGCTCGGTCTCACGCCGCGCCATTTTGCACAAGCGAGGAAAGCGTGGCAGTCGTGTGTTTGCCCGTCATTCATGTGGTCCGAGTCCGAGCGTCTATGGCCAACTCCGCAGATCAAGCAGCCGGCGCCCCACGGAAATGGTAGCGTCTGCAATGGTCGGAAGCAGACACGTTATCATCTCCTTGGCGGCTTTTGCAGCGTCTGCCTCGCTTTCCAGAGCGAGAAGGCAGGCCGTGAGGCTTGCGATCCTCGCTTTTTCTCCCGTACGGTCGCCCATAACGTGTCGAGAGCAGTCGAGAGCAGCGAAAAACAAATACGGTAAATAAAAGCCCAGTGGTGCCAGACGGACTTGCGCACGTCACTAGTTATGGGAATGCTTCCTTAAATAGTGCAACAAACTTTCACATTGGTGTTTATTCATCTCTTGTTCTTAAATTTAGTTGAAGAAACGAGCAGTGCAACAAGTCTTTAATTTGTACACCGTGATACATCGTTTATTTTCATTGCTTCTCTTTTAACTGCTAGCGCCACGCTTTCGCTAGCGTCTTCGAACGAAAACACTAAAAGGAGATCGCTGCTGCCGTGTGTCTGCGCCGCAAACACCTCTTTGTTAAAAGTCTTTCAACTTCGTAAAAGACCGCTTACTTAAAAGACTTTTTGCGCGCCCGTGTGACACAGGTATAAGAAGAAAAAATAACATAGCTTTCGAAGTCGAGTCGTGTTTCGGGATTGCACAAATATCCGGAATTTTTCGTGCCAGAACCACGATATTATTGTGATGCGCAACGGGAATTTCAACTAACAGAAGTCCGTTAACCTAAACTTACACCGCAAAGAGTACGGGACTGTAGCGTAACACCTCCATCAAAACGCGACCGCCGTCACTAGGATCCTACCGACCATCGCTGAGGCGGCCCAAAGAGCTTCGTCCTGCCCTCTGGTCCACTGTCAGGTGCCTATCGGGTCAGCTTGATGATCACCGTAACCACTGCACTAATGAGGTAGACGGGTGATTGGCCACACTGGACTATCATCTATCCTTACCAACTGATTAAACTAGTGACCACGTCTCTTTGCTAGGTCCTCTAAAATAAAACGTCGAGCCGTCCGTGCTAGCTCCAGGAATGCTTTCACGCAAAGTTCAGTATAGATGGAAGCAGCGCCTCGCCGGATATGAGGGAGCGGATGGAGTCGGACCTGTACTGGACGGCTCCCTTCATAGACGTCTTTGTGGAAGACCTCAGAGAAGTCCTGCAGGGCCTCGACGGCAGCCGCTGCTCTGGGCAGTTGGCCACCCTCGAAAAAACGCCGGCTCCGAAGCCCCGTCACCAAGAGAAGCGCTAGGCGAGCCGCACTTTTACTATATTTAGGTGAATCCTACAAGACATGTGGTCCACTTGGTTACCCTTAAGCACTGAGGTAGCACACGCACACCGAAGTGTACGTAATTTCTTAATGCCCTTCAACGATACCCCTAAAGGCGTCGAAAAAAAAAGTACATCAATAGAGAAATAGATCTATGAAAAAATTAAGTTTACGGTTAAACCTTAGTGGTTGGTTTGACTTGGATACGTATCACCAGCAGGAATAAATTAACGACGAATAAAAATGCCATAAGCATGATCACTAGCCTTTAAGCAAAACTTTGCTTAGGAATGATGGCATATAAAGTGAGTACTACCGCAAATAAACATCAAAACTTGACGTAGCGTTGCAATTACATAAACAGCTACGCTCTCAAAAGCTACGTGTCTTGCATTCACCCTCGCATGGAGCTAATCTCTGTTTTTGCGAGGATGATTGAAGTTACGCTTACACACTTGTCTGGCTCCCGGCGTGTGTGCATAGCTTCACAGGTTTCTCTTCGATTATAGCGATCGTCCTGACGTTACGTCGGACCAAGAGTTACCCGTGTGGTCACCAGTAAAGGCCAGTGAAGTGTAATTTTTCCGGTGAGCCCATGATGTGAACACAACTGCACTTGACTTCAATCCTTCCCGTAACACTTGCTTGAAACGCCCGCCCAAAACAGCTATGCATACGCTACTGCATTACGTGTCGCGTAGTCAACATGACAGACCAATTGAAGAACGACATTTCCCCACTGCTGGTGCTGGTATAATGCGCCCTTCGTCCCCTCTCTAAGGGGCGACGCATATTAAGGCCACACGATCTCCTCAAACCGCATTCCGACGCATACAGCTGATGTAGCGCAGGTACATGTGAACAGACCGTAACATCTGCGAACAACAAAAAAAGGTTCTCGAAAGGACGTTAACCAGAACAAACTAAACAGAAATATACAGAACCGTTACAACCGGACAAAATAAAAGGCTGTTAACCAGAACGAAATGAAAGGCCATGGTTCATTATCCGGTGCACACTGCCTCAGCCTGTCATCAGCATTCGCTTTGTAGATACGCATACATTTTTTAACTAGGAATCTGCGGTAGCTAGCAAGAGTTTGTGCGGTGTCACCAGGAAGGTCGAGAAGGGGGTGTTCGCCGCTGGAATTGGGCAAGCCCGGCTACCGGACACAGCCGGTGCGAGTGTCAAAAAGAAAAGCGAACACTGAAAAGAGAGAGAAAAAAATAAAAATGGTGAGATATAATTAGAAATAGAGAGAAAGAGAGAACATTTAGAATGAAAGTTCGGGAGAACAATAGCTAGAAATAAAATAATAAAAAGGTAAACATAGTGAAAAACAGAGCGAAAACGACCGAGAAAAAAAAAGAAAAAAAAGAGAATTATCAGAATGAAGAAAAAGGTACAAAGAAAGAGAGAAACATAGAAAGAGACGGGAAAATACACAAAAGTAGACAGGAAATGAAGAAAAAAAAACTGAGCAAGAAAGAAAAAGTGATAGAGGAAAACAGAGGAAAAAAAATAAGCAAAATGAGAGAGAGAGACTGAAAAAAAAGGTAAGCAAAGATAAAAAGAGCGGGAAAAAAAAATAAGCCATAGATAGAACGAAATCGACCCAGCTGCGCTTTTTCTTCAAGTTTGGCATCACTAGTGCGAAGCTGCCGTAATTTCACATTTTCGCTGGTAATATGCATTCAAGGCAACTTTATGGACAAACTGAGACTTCTTGTAGCGTTTTGAAAGTGTCAAACGGAGACACAGAGCGCCACTTTCAGGAACGTTTACTACTAGTGTAATCTGAAAATTTCGCACCAGCTCTGTATAGTGACCGCGCGCACCTTAGTAGCCGCCACAGTCGCGCGCTGCCCCCAGCGTTAAATCAACCACGTCAGCAGATATGGCGGGAGCAGCCTGACGCAAGTGGCGGCAAGCCACTGCGCCGTGCTTTGTTTAAAGCGCCTTTGTTATCGTTTGCTTTCAACAGAGGGTAAACTGTTTGGAGCCTTGCGAGTACCATATTGTTAGCGCGTGCGTTTTTTTATTTTATTTTCGCCGGACTTGGGTAAGTCTGGCGAAACCCCCCTCAGGCGAACGCAACCACATCAAATTGTTGATCAAAACGATAACGAAGGTGACAATCTCATTGAGCGAAACTACAAGCGTGCAGCGTAGGCCGCTTTAGTCAGTGAACAGTCAAAGCTCATGATTGATTGATATGTGGGGTTTAACGTCCCAAAACCACCATATGACTATGAGAGACGTCTTAGTGGAGGGCTCCGGAAATTTAGACCACCTGGGGTTCATTGACGTGTGCCCAAATCTGAGCACACGGTCTTACAACATTTCCGCCTCCATCGGAAATGCAGCCGGCGCAGCCGGCGGGATTCGATCCAGCGACCGGCGGGTCAGCAGTCCAGTACCTTAGCCACTAGACCACCGCGTTGGGGCAGGAAGCTTGTTACCTTCGGGTTCAACACGGCAACCAACTGAGCGGCAGCTTGAAACCGACAGCAGCGATTCCACTCTCACGGCCGCTGCAGAGGTACTATCGCGTTCGACTATGCTGCTCTTATCGTCCAACACTGGCGGCTGTCTGATCGCGTTGATAACGTGGACGGCCCCGTCAACGGCCAAGCGCGAAAAGCATTGGTATCGGAAAAGGCATCGTTCCGCGATTGCTTCCCTGTACGAGCGGCTGAGAACGTCCTTCCGAATCTACGCTTGAATCACTTTCATGATTTGCGTCTGCACGGAGCCTATTGCCGCCGTTATGACAATAACTGTTGGCGTTTAACGTTTGAAAACCACCATATGATTACGGGATACGCCTGTGGTGAAGGGCTTCGTAAATTTCGACCACTTGCGGTTCTTTAACGTGCACCTAAATCTAAGCACACGGGCCTACAACATTGCCGCCTCCATTGAAAATGGGGCCGCTGCGGCTGGGATTCGAACCCGCGACCTGCGGGTTTACGGTACCTCAGCCCCTAAACCACCACGGCTGGTCTCTATTGCCACAGAGAGCTTCGACAAGTTTGTGAAATGAATCATGAAAGCTAAGATGCACAAGATGCAGTTGATAAGTGTGTCAATGTGGCACACACTTATGATTACCCCGAAAAGATACCCCGCCGCGGTGGCCTAATGGCTAAGGCACTCCGCTGCTGACCCGCAGGGCGCGGGTTCGTATCCCGGCTGCCGCGGCTGCATTTCCGATGGAGGCGGAGATGTCGTAGGCCCGTGTGCTCAGATTTGGGTGCACGTTAAAGAACCCCACGTGGTAGAAATTTCCGGAGCCCTCCACTACGGCGTCTCTCAATCATATAGTGGTTTTGGGACGTTAAACCCCACAAATCAATCAATCAATACCCCGAAAAGATGTCCTACTCGAATGCGACTGCGCGTCGACGATCTGTGACAGCGCGTGCTGCATCGAGATGGCTTGCACTGACGTCACAATGAAACAGCCACGCCACGTTTGAACACCAACACGGTGGGACACGAAATTTGCGACGTCACGTTAGTGTTTTCAGTGCACTGCATGCTGGTTCCTGCGTTATTAACGCGCAGAGGCCCAATAACGTTGCAACGACGTCGTTATCACGCTGAAGCAGGTTAATCACTGCGTGCCATGTTTCGCGTTAGCGATACCACGTGCGATGTATCCACGTAGTGTGTTCTTTTCTGAATAAAACTATTGTTGGGGGTTACGCTTTGTGCACGTATTTCCCTCTCTCAGTTGTCGTCGTTGCGCCTTACACTTTGGAATGTGCTGAACACTTTGACGATGTCGCTGTTGATGAAGATTGTTTTGTAGTGTGTGGGCCTTTTAACTGCCCGCTCGATGCACTCGTTGAGCGATTCCCATATTTTCACGCCGGGCACAATTTTATGCTTCAGCGACGCAAGTGTTAGGTAGATTCCTCGCACTGCACATGCCATTCGTGTGGGATACTTTCGCGGTGAAAGCTACTATGACGTCACGAAAAGGGCTGCTTTTGGCACGGTATAGTTATCCACCGCCGCCGGAGTGCGTGACCATTACCACGCGAAACAATAATAATAAAAAAGCCCCACTACGCATGCGTTCCATAAAATGTGATCCGCTAGCATTACCTGGTTCTCGGCGAGTCTTCGAGCTGAACTTCTCTTGAACCTGGCTCCCTCTTGAGGCCTGAGGTACTTGTCAAAACATGGTGAGTGGCTAGTAGGTGGTACAGCATTAATTAAAATATTGTAGCGTCGTTGTAGCATCATGACGAGTGTAGCTCGTCATGATGTGAATGTTCTCCTCTGTACTGTCGTCGTTAAAAGTAGCACTACAGTGTTTTAAATAAGATTATTCTGTTCCTCGTGCCATGAACGCACCATTGGAAAATCGATGAAACAGCGAAGAATGGTGCCGGCATCACTGGCTCCCCACTGACGTCTTCTCCTGCACGACACCTCAGTTTTGTGCACAACACGGTGTAAGACACGTGGGTCTGTAGGCGTTGACACCACACGCCGAAAGACGTCACGGGCACTTTCACTTGAAACACGTTGGCACGGCCCATGAGCGTCCGCCCGATGCACAAGCGGCGCAAGATGTGAGCGAAATCTTCCAGGAAACCAGTCTCGTTTCCATGGCAACCGCCAAGAGGCCCGCTCGCTTATCGCGCGTCGGACCGGTACGGAATCTTTTGCGTCGTCATCATCGGGAGCACCGTCGTTCCCGTTTTAAAGCCTTTGCGTTATAGAAACGTTCCGACGGAAGGCCGGGCGCGCAAACACGGGCACAAGATGATAATAGCTGTAACTGGGGTTGCACGTCCCAAAACACAATATGATTGCGAGAGACACAGAATGAAGGGCTCCGAAAATTTGGACCACCTGATGCTCTTTAACGTGCACTAGCATCGCTCAGTATGTGGGCTTCAACCATTTCGCCTCCATCGAAATACGACCACCGCAATCGGAATCGAACCCGCGACCTTGGGGTCAGCAGACGAGAGCCCTAGCCGCTACACCACCGCGGCGGACTTGTTCAAATGTGTTAATGACTGTGTTGATGAACAAGGGCACAAGAAAAGTTTTCACCGAGAGATGTGATGTCGTGGCCGAAATTTGCGGAGCCCTCACACGACGGCGTCTCTCGTAATGATATCGCGGTTTTAGGACGTAAAACCCACAACATTGTTATTTAGCCGTTTGAAATCAACAAACATCAGCGTCCAACTCCGATAGGTATGAAATCAATGGTTACACTATAGCCTTTCAGATATGTTTGAACATATTGATTATGAACCCGGTAAGGACCCTTTAACAAAATCTTCTGGATCCCGAAAGTGTATTCTTTGTAATCATTACGCGTCATATGTCAAATAAACTTTCAAAGATTTCGACCTTCTGTTTGTTATAAAGGAGCATGAATTTTTGTAAGCGCATATGTCATTGCAAATTTTGCGCGTTTTTTAGCAACGTCTTGTGGTGACACTGAACCTGACAGGCCTCATGGTTGCTCGACTTATGAACGAATTTTGAGTTGAAACGATGCTTCCGTGGGGTCTGCTCCACTTCCCGATTTTCGCAGTGTCAATTCATCGACATTGACAATTATGCCTTAAGGCCAAACTCCACTTCCCGATTTTCGCAGTGTCAATTCATCGACATTGACAATTATGCCTTAAGGCCAAATTTACGTCCCCCCCCACCCCCCACCCCCAAAAAAGGACATCTAACATAAAACCTTGTGTCCGAGCATCATCAAAGAAACATGTGGCCTCATACTTGTAACTGGTTCATGAAAACGAATATTCTTAAGATTCCTGCTTTCAGGAGTGGCACATACAATAAAAAAAAATAACAGCGCAAAAAAAAAGAACGACGGAACCAACACACAGAAACAAAAGAGCACTTACTTCCAACTGGTTTATTTCCGACGAGACACAGAATTTGTAGCTCTGATTAACGCCTCCTTCATTTTTTTTCAATACCAGTGCAAATGCGCACTTGTCAACGGGAGCCGTCTGTCTGCCTTATTTCAGGAAATGGTCGTGATGCGGCGCGACATGAAGGGTAGCGCAGAGGTTCCACCTACCACTGTGAGGGGAGGCCAAGAAGGCTCCAACCCAATCACCTCTCTGTCTAACCATTTAATGGTTATTAAATGTTTTGGCCACCACCTCGCGTCACTCGTTCTTCCGAGTGCTTTACCCCGGAGATGTGAGATACTTGTTTCCCACTCCAATATCATACGACTGTCAGATTTGTTCCTTCGCGCATGCAGTAGCGTTGCAGTGACGCTTCCCCCATTGGTTGCCGGCATAGCGCCATGAACGGTGACACGCTATCTCAAAACACCGTATCTTTTACAGGGCCAGCGTGACAGCCAAAATTATGAACACATGGAGTGCAAGGCCTTTCGCCGTGGATCTGTACATAGTTGAACAAAGAAATTGCCTCACATGGTCTCCGTCGTCGGGCACTACATGACGGGCTCTCTCCCTCATGGCCGCAAAGCACTCGCAAACGCTGTAGGCGAGAGCAGGAACAGGCTAGAGGAGAGGGCGGTGAACGGCTGGATTGGGCGCATCTGGCTGGCATCGATAAAATAGAGGAGATGCTGCTCTGACACACCCCAATGAACAGAAAATCCCTACGTACGCAGACGTTAGGATTTATTTTATTTATGAAACGGAGCTTTTATTTATGAAACGGAGCTATCCAAGGATTGCTTACGCCTCCATGCCCATGGTTATCAATCGCTTCTGGAATTTTGCGCGTGATATGTTAGAAGGTTTTAGAGACGACACTCGACTCGATAGGCAACGGAACGCAGCATTGCTCTTGCGCCCGTTGTCATAACAATGATGTGCTAGGTGACCTTACTTATACTTTTATACACTGTACTTGAGCTGTGACACTCTAGAATTGAGACAACTGCCTATTTGGCTTACTTACAATTTTTCCTGCATATCTCCGATAACTGCATATTTCAGATATCCTGCATATATCAGATAACTTGTGAGAGGCCGAAAACTCGCCAAGCTAGCTTCTTCAGATTATGGGAAATAGTACGTGAAATGTAAAATAACAGCGGTTTTCAGCATCTGTGCAGACACCCTACAAGTTTTTACCTAGACCTCCCTATCGGAAAAATTGCCATGGTGGATACTGGAAAACATGGTGGGAGTAGTGGAAATAATAGTGGGCATGGTAGAAATAATAGTGGGCATGGTGAAAATTATGACGGCTATGGTGGGACGTAGTGGAAAATATGGTGGTTATGCTGGGACATACTGGGTGGTATGGTGTACAGATGATGGGTAAAGTGGAAATGATGGTGGAAAGCAGAGGCTAGATAGTGGGCAATAAAGGACACTCTGCCCACCATTGCGATAATGCTGGGAAGCCCTAAGCATATGGTGGGTGGTGCTTATTATGGTGGGCTACATGGTGTACCAAGTTGAGAAACTCTTCCCACCATTGCGATAATGCTGGGAAGCACTAAGCAGATGATGGGTGCTGCTTGTTATGGTGGGCCACATGGTGTACCAAGCTGAGAAGCTCTGCCCACCATTGCGATAATGCTGGGAAGCATTAAGCAGATGATCGGTCGGCTTATAATGGCGTGCAATTTATATAGTGTACAAAGCTGGGATCTGTACACTACATGTTCTACCACCATGATTTCCACCAAAGGTTAGGCCTACTGACCGAGCCCGTACAATTGTGTTATCCGTGCTTCCGGGTTTCAGAATACATGATTATGACGATTAAGTATGACAATACAGCGCAGCCATATGGCATCGATTAACCTAAATGAAGCATTTTTCATTGTGTATGGTGTCCGCTCAAGAAGCAACAAACATCGATGCGACGCGATTAAAGCACTCCCAGAGAACGTAATTAAGTGTCTTCTCACCGACAGCCGCCGGTCACACTCGCCGGCACTTCTCTAGCTTTTGTACGAGAACTCAGACGTGGCAATTCGTGTGCTTGGTGAACCAATATGATAGCGTAATGTTTCCGGCACACTGCATCGTTTTGGCCAAGCCGTTATGTAGTTGTTGCTTTAGCGAAAGAGCTACAGCATTGCGCTGGCGCGAGCGCCCTCTACATTGCGCGAAAAGCATCCCAATACTCAATCAAATAAATTAGGCGGGCGTATCTATGGAATGAGCCTAGAAGCGTCATAAAGCGTGAACGGATGTCGCCCTTTAGAACGAGCGCGAAACGGATATTAAACTTGGCAGACCCCGCCGGTAAACTGTCGCTGCTCCCCAGTCCACTTGGGTTTTTTTTCTTGAAGCTGCTAATTGCAAAAAATGGCACTAGTGTCATTAACATAGTGGCAATCGTTACAGGCCGCAGTTGCTTGTGTTTAATAAATGTGCAATATTTAGTAGCAGGTGTAGATCTTGTCTATGTTGTGTACACGACAAACATAACCAAGTTGAACCTTAAGTTTGTATGGCAACTAAGTATTTAACACGCAATCAACGTCATGTTGGTGTGGCGCAGTGGTTAGCGTCTTTGAATGGGACTCCGCAGGTTGCGCGTTCGATCCTCCGTGGCGCCTTGTTTTTTTTTTTTACGGGACGGGTGTTTTCTATACCGTTTTTATAGAATTCTTTATTTTTTGTGGCAGCTCGTCACGGTGATTCTGACGTCATTTCGCGCTCAAGTGCTGCCGGCACTGCAGCACCCACCATACCCACCATGCGCCATGGTGGGCGTTTCCCACCATTCACCCACTACATTAATCCACTATAATGGTGGGTGGTGGTTTCCACCATGCCCACCATTCGTTTTTTTTTCCGATAGGGCTGTGCTCATTTTTCTGTGTCTTAGGCTGTCAGTTATCGCGCTGTAATATCTTTGGAATCACGAATAACTAACTAGCACGATTTAACGCAATCGTGACACATATGCGTGGTCGGCGTTTCGACGCTGTGTCTTGTCATACGGTGCGCATACGCTGACCCCAATGTCGAGGGTTCGAATCCCGGCCGCCACATTTCGACAAAGGCTACATGCTTGAGGTCCGTGTTAGTATCTCTCAGTGGACGCAAGGGCAGGCCTTAGAAAATTACATAGTGGGACTCGAGCCAGGGTCCGCTGGGTGCCAGCCCAGTATTCTACCACTGAGCTACGCCGTTTCTTGGGCCTTATTGGCAAACTTGCCTTAAACAGGCTTGATGTCGGGAAAGCAATCGCGTTAATGCGACTTACAAATTGTTTTAAAACGGCGAAAGAACGTGCAGTCATCACACGAATAGTGTAACAAGTGGGTCATCCAATGCTCGAACCCATTTCAAGAGCTTGTTCTTGTTCCCCTATTGACTGTGGCGCATACCCATTTCAGGCATAATTCCTCATCGTCGTCAGCCACTGCACGGCACGAAATTTCTCGCGCAAGTTAAGCGCATACCACGCTTCTCAGAAGAATGACGAAAAGTAGCATAAGGTATGCCGGACTACTACCCCCAAAAAAGTTTATTGTTAATGCCGTAGTGGGCATTAAGCAAGTGCGCTTGCCGCAGTTACCCAATGAGTGTTTAGAAAATGCTCTGAAAGGCCGCTCTTCTAGCTTTCGCTGTGACTGTGCTGCGCCGTTTTGTCTGCCGTTTTGAATTAGCGTCTGATCCCAATGACACTCGATGTTGACTACAATGGTGGCCGTCCAACACTAGCTGTGGTAGCGATAGAAAAAGAAAGACCAGAGAAAATTCACTTTCGCGTTTCATGCAACGGCTTTTTTTTTCTCCAATTTTCTACCTTATCAGAGGCAAACGCAAAACTGTCCCACGTGGAGGTGACGTAGGTTAGATAGGGCTTCCGAGATGACAAAAGCTCTGACAAGTACTGCTGCGTAACTTGGTGCAATAAGAAGTCTTACCGCGCGATTCACTCCGCTGCGGGACAATGCTCGTGATAGCGTTATCAAACCACTTCATGAGTTGGAGGTATACGCTTCACGATATCGCGACTGATCCGTCTTCTCAATGAAGCCAAGCATGAGCGTCTTCCAGAAACCCAATGCTCCGAGGTATTGGGCAATGCCTAGTACACATGGAGCACTCAGCCATATCTCAATCAATCCTACCACGAACGCTTCACAGCTATCGTCACAATAGCGCGAATAATCAAACAAGCAATAGATAAGAAATCACAAGGGGCGTCTTCTCCAGATAAAGGTCGTGCGTTTGTAGTTCTACGAGTAAGAAGTTCGTAATGTCGATCTGAAAGCATAGATGGCGAAAGACAGTGTGCCTCTTCTACCTGCCTTCTGTCAAATATGAAAAGTCGATACGCAAGGTTGACATTTGCGTTCGATCTCGCTAACTTTTGGCGTACCTTTGCCCGAGTCACACGGCCACAGTCACGCGATAAGCTTTCGCGACACGTCAGTAGCGAGAACTGAGCACCGAGATTACCACGCAGGACCACTCAAGTGAATTCCACGACATCAGCGAGAATCGTAGGCTGCTTAAGGAGCACCCGGACTCCAGCAGATCATGGACGCTTTGACGGCAAAAAAGTACGAGTCATTGCGGTGAATTCCAAGAACGCGAGCTATAGATCTCGCATAGTTATACTCCAGGACCTCGAAAGAAGCCCCTACGCAAACTGCGTACGAGAATTGACAGTGGGTGTCCATCATTCGGGACAATACAAGTAAGCTGTTCTGGCGTGTTACTTTCTTGGTGCCTGCAGTCATCCCTGGAGCGTTTCGTGAAACAACCGAAATCCACAGAGGACGACGAAGAAAACCTTCGAAGCCATTACATCCTGCGTCTCGTAGAAGAAAGTGTCTCCATACTCTAGTGTTCCGTGGTCACAAAGAGATTTTGATATACATATTCCGAGATGGCGTCATCAGCGACACTGACAGTTCTTCTCTTGGGGGTGCTCTATGGTCAGCGATTCGCCTCCGGAACCGGAAATACAAACCAAGGGGCGAGAATCTGCAAGCCTCAACCGAACGGTGACACCCTGGGGCAAAGGTCCACTTGTCCGTACGTGGTAATCGAAGACAATGACTTCAGGAGAGTTCCGGCGATCATATACCACTTCAGCTGCAACTGTCCCGAAAGTCGGTGCAGTGATCAAGGTGACTACCGATGCGTACAGGTCAGAAAGATGCTGCCGGTGGCGTTTCAGAGATTTAACGCGGGGAAGACAACTTTTCAGAAGAAGGTCGTGAACGTGAATGCATCCTGCGTCTGCGCTACCCCCAAGGCACAGGCGCTTGTGACGAAGGACAGAATACTCGACGAGACAGGCAAACACAAGGAACCGGACGGTGTCGAAGGCGTCATCCGTATACACGACAATGACCCAGTAGACGAACATGATTAGCTCTATTTGTAAGTACTTTCGGTACGTTATAACCATACTCTGGGTGTGACCTGTGTGTTTAGCCAAATTAATTTAACCTGTATACAATGGAACATCGATGCAACAGAGCTCCACCTAAATCAACCTTTTGGCTGATGAAGTCGCATGTTTCATTCTAGGGTCGACATTTTGATCAGCAGATGGGCAAAAGGGAAGTTGAGAAGTGATGCTCAACGTTTATATTTCTTTAAAGTGATATCGTGGTGGTACCGTTGTGGAATCACCCTTTTCTTTGTACGGGTGCTGTTTTGTCTAAATGCAAGTGAAAATTGCGAGATCAATTGTTTGTATCTCCAGAAACTATCTGTACAGGTATGAAACGAAGTCCGGCTTTTACTGCGAAAGCTGTTATGAGATCACAACTCGGGTCACGCGCAGTTGTCCGCCGCTGCCACCGCCGCCAGTGTCCGTAACCACATCACGCGAAATATGAAAAAAAAAACCCTAGCACCAAAGACACAGTGGGGCTTGAAACCCGGGTACTCTGGGTGCTAGTCCAGTATTCTACCACTGAGCTACGCTGTTGCTTTTTTTCTTTAATGCATGAAATCATCACCAGTGAACCAGTGAAGTACGCACAACATGCTTCATCGGAAGTCGAGCAAGCACACACAAGTGTCAAGAAAAGGAAGCCACTCCGGAACAAAGTCAAAAGTCTCAACAACGCTGTGCACTTGAGCAGCTGCTTTTCGGAAGACGGATCTCGTCGACCGTGGTGGCTCGGCGTGTCTATCAATCATGCGACTTTTCCATAGTGAATAAAGTTCCAACATAAACATGTCATAAAGGGTATTATCAGTGAGACTCTTTTTGAATGGGAGGGACCTAATACCATGAGCTGTGATTGAAAGTTCTTTTCTTATAATTCTTTTTAGAATGTCCCAAAAATAAAAAGCGCCACGACAATGAATAAAGCAATGCTCTATATTCTCAAGTTGCTTGCAGAGTCTACAATTCACTGTCCAGGGTACGTCTATTTATTTTTCCTTCAGCCACATTTTCTCATTCGCAGCGTGGAAGTGTGCAGTTCAAAGAAAAATGTTTTCGCTGAAGGAGATATCCACATTCTACGTACACGAATTAATACATCGTGACCAGACAAAAGCGAATATGGCTTTCGATAAACGGGTTCCAGGAAAAGGTTATTCACAAGTGCAGCGGTTAAATTTGTTCTGTAAATAGTATACAAATACTTTAAGCTAAACCTGGCTTAAAAAATGGCAGTATCAACAATTTCTTTTATGAAACCCCGCAACAGCAATTCCTTAGCAACGCTTGTTGTGGCATGAATAAAAGGAAGGTGGTAACATAGATGGTTACGAAGAACCGCTAAAAGAAAGGGGTGGCGCACATCCTTGAGGGGAAAAAATCGTAACACCAACTGTCGCACGAACAAATGCACAAGGCCGAGGCCACCCTTTTCAAGCGGAAGAAAAAGATTGTCTCTTCCAAGAAGAGCTCAAAATAAAGCAGGCAGATTTCCTATGAAAGGCTTGAATGTGCACACGAGAGCAGTGCAACACTTGCAGAACATAAGTAAGCTTTAATGCAAGGGATATATTGCACGCTTTCACTCTGGTAAAAATGGAAAGTTCCCGTCCGTGTCATGTTGCCACATTTCGGCGGATCGTAGTTATCGCAGTGTTCCAGTGTGGGCCGCCGTTACGATAGTTATCGAGAGGCACACCAAGGTACTTCATAGGAGTAGCATTCCAATTAATGTTTGCGAAGACCAAAGGAGTTTGGGCCCACATGCCTAGCCAGAATCCACTACTTTTATCAAAATTTAAGCTGGCGCCAGCGACTTCACAGAAACGTAAAGTAGTGTTGACTGCTTCCTGAACGCTGGGTTTATCAGCGCAAAAGAAGGCGATGCCATCTGCATAAGCCAGAACTTTAACTTTCCCAGCACCATATCGGTAGCCTCTTATGCTATGTAGACTTTGGAAGCACACTTAAACATAATAGTTCCATATAAATTGCAAACAGCAAAGGCGAGAGCAGACATCCCTGAGGTACAGATGAATTTAACTATATTATATTGAATAGTGTGTGACTAACAATTAGCCTGGTTGTGCACTCATTATAACTGTGAAATACGATTGTACAATACATCAGCCAACTACAGGTGGGTTAGGAGCCAGAACAAAAAGCATGCTGTACCTTATCAAATGCTTTCAAATACCATCAATACACTCAAGAACTGAGCGTGCAATATGAATGTCTGTATAGAGCAACCGCGAATTCCACATGTTTGGTGGTCACCTAAACATTTATTAATCACTGTCTGTAGCCGATTTGTCAACAATTTAGCAAATACTTTGTAGTCAACGTTACACAACGAGATAGGCCTATATCCGTTAACTCTCTTTAATGTATCAGGATCAGCACTTTTTGGAATTAATGTTGTATGGCCCTGATAGAAAGAAGGAGGAAGTTCACCAGCTTCATAATTATGCCTCTTCAAAAAGTCGCTCAAGGAAAGTTCAATTGAAGATTCTGATTTCGGACGATTGGTATGTTGGTATATATAATTTGCCGTAGATTCTAAATTGCGATATAAAATGAAGCCGGACGCTTATTATCTCTGTTCCGTGTCATATTTCGGTATCATGCATATACACGGCTCCAATTCTTGATTAATGTGCTGCAGAGCGTTCATCATGAAATGTAATTAGTGAGTTAGCATTATAATCGGTATGCGCTTACAGTTTGCACAAGTGGACGTGCGAGTTGTGAGCGTTTTGCCGAATGACGTAATACGCCGATAACTTGTGTGTGCGTATTTCTGTAGTATCTACCACGGAGTGTAATCCATGAGCTAACACACTTCTTTACTCATATTTACAGCGTGAGTTTGCCGTCAATATTTTTCTGCTTAATATTTTCGGCTTCTGCACTCCACGGTGTGTACCTAACCTGAAGATTAGGTATACCTGCCCGGCCAGTCGCTGCAGCGATAGTGGTGACTACCGCTGCGTACGGATAAGAAAGTCGCTAGAGGTATCCTTCAAAGGGTTCAACACGAGGACCACCATTGTTATGACGAAAGTGGTGAGAATGAACGCCTCCTGCGAGTGCGCTACTTGTAAAACACAGGGGACGGTTACCCTGGCTGACAGACCACTCGATGAGAAAAACAGCAACGAGAAAGTACCACGAGACGACGAAGGTGTCACTAAAATACATGTAAATTAGTCAGTTGATAAGATTGAAGAACGGTGGTTTTAAGCACTGTCTATATATCAGCCACGTTATGTATAACGTTATATACAGAGAGATGAGAAATGAGTGGTTGGGGGGTATAAATCAACACGTGAGAAAGTAAAGCGATTGTTTGCAATCTGGAGTAGGCTTGTGTTTAGGAGGTCGATACGGATGGTAGTATCTAGATGTCTATACGTTTATATATTTTTTTCAGATTACCATTGTGATGTTATGAATGTAAAATAATTTTTTGCACCGGTGCTGGAGTGTCTACATACATGTGAAGCTTTCCAAGTGTAGGTTCCTTAAGTCTAGAAGTGAGAAGTAGTTGGTCAATAGCAATATAGAGTTAAGCATAACTTTTGTTATCACTGTTTGAAATATGCGTTCATTTGCCATACCTAAACTACGTACTTAAAGAGCATGGGTCATGAATAACCGAAATAACATTATTTTTATGGTCGTTTTGTAGGCGCATAAGTTAACAAGTAATATTTGTTGTTTCTTGTGAATAATTAATTATGCGAAAATGGTTAACAGTATAAACTTAATGCATGGAAATTATTTACGTATTCAGCCACCATCCTTTGTGCGTGCGTTGCAGCTGTATTTATTATCGAATGCAATTAAAAAGCTAACATAGTTTTCACTTTTGTTTGTAGTATGTGTTTTCTGTTATTTCTTTTTCCTAAGATTTGGTGGCCTTTCTGCTTATAATGCATATATACTGCCAGAGCTCAGCCAATAACTAAATACCTAACTAATAGAGACCATTTGTAAAAATGGTTATTGAGCTGCAGTCGGTCATAATCTACGTAATGTTTCGTAGCTGCTTGCTGAGAAAAAATGGCATGGAAAAAGCAGAGTGTCTTACCGAACCCTTGCGGCACACCTGATCGGACCAGTTTATTACATTTTGAAAACATTATTTACTGATACAAATGGCTTTTTATTTGAAAAATGTGCCCCCGAGCACTTCAGCTGAGTGATGGGTAATCGTTATCAAGGAAACAAGACAACTTAAAGAAGCAGATTCCTATGACAGTTTGTCAATTGCTTTTCGAATATATATTATTATTATATTTGGCATTTTCCATTAACAATTGAGGCTGAGGCTGATTTCATGCGTGTGATAGAAATATCCAACCGAAACTCTTGCTGATTTTTATCTAGACAACCGTTTCCTGCAACTGACTTGATTAGGCGAGTAGTCAAAATGTATTCCACCGTTTTGAAACAGGTTGTTGCAGAAGATGATTGGCTAAAAATTAGCGACATCATATTCAGAGCAATGGGTAATAACTTAGTAACCCCCGATTTGCTGATGACTTGGTCTCACAGAGTAAGTCGAGGGACACAAAGATTGGTACAGCTATTACTTTTCTAAAGCTAAACTAGTGTTCTCCAGTAAGGGAGAGAACAGCGTTTTCGGACTGTTAGCAAGGCACTCGGACTCCCTAGGGAGTACATTTACTTGCGGCAGTTAAAAACCGTATATCTTTACTGTGAGATTGAAATAACTTGAACAAAAAAAAATAGAACAGAGGTACTTTAACAGGAACTCTCAAATCAAGAATGGCAGTTTACCCGCCAAGAGAAATGCATGTACCAGCTGGGACTTACCGGTTCTTATTTCCGGGACATGAACATGGGGTCTTGCGACAAGTGTTCCGCTTAAGTGTGGGACAATGCAGCGAGCCGCGGAAAGGAAAATGGCAGCTGCATCGTGAAGGAACAAGAAGAGAACAGTGTGGTTGAGCGATCAAACTTACTTGAAGACATCGTAGTCTTAATGAAGACGAAGAAAGAATGACGATGGGCAGGGCCCATAGTGAGACGGCAAGATGACCCCTGGTCATTAAGAGTACCACACTGTATTCGAAGGTGAGCGCGGAACTGGGAAGGGGGAGATGTTGATAGTTAGGTGGGCAGTGAAGATTAAGACGTTAGCGGGTGTAACGTGGCCTATATAATCTGGCTGAAGATGATGACGATTATATTATATTGGTCGCGCGCAGTGAGCGTTTCAAGTTATGTAGATCTACTTGACAAACTCGTAATCTCTATTCTATGAAACTTATCACAGCTTTTTTCTTCTCTTTCAATACCGCTTGGATAAAGACTATTGCACTGATCGCGGTGGTTCTTGCCCCGAACAGGTGCAATGTCTCCCCGTGCCTGAAAAGTTCCGCTTTGGTCACAGAAAGCCCTTTCTGTCGATAAGTTTTTCAGTGACCTTCATCTGCAACTTCTAGCACTTATTTTCTCTCTCAAGTACATCACCGATATAGAAAAAAAAGCAGGATACAACAATAAGTTCGTCGCTGGGCAATTACCGCTTATCTGTGCGTCTACACCTAAATTACTGAAAATATTGCTGCGGTAGATACCAACCGCAAGATAATCCGTACTTTTTACTCTTCTGCAGGATATAAAAGGTGAGTTCTCACGCCTGACAATTATGTTCAAACTCTTCAGTGTATTTCTGTGCAGTTGTGCGCGCTTCTGTGCCCTTCAGTGTATTTATGTGGCACCCCTGCGAGAACTTTCACGCCGCCTTTGCCAAAGTAGCCGCAACGTCGCCACTGTTAAGAGCAGTTAACCAGGCGGTTTGCGGGCCATCGGATGCACGCGCACCCTACAGCGACATCCACCCACAACCAACGAAGACAGCCCGTGGATTGAAGGCTGCAAAGGGCAAGTGGTAGCAACATTAGAAGGCAAGTTGCTGGAGGAATCTTGATAGTCAAACGATATACTGCGACTTCCGACACAAAGAAGTGTTCAAGTGATATCCCGCGATCATTGGCCGATCTGAAGGACTTGAAGTGTGACCACATGGCAGTGACTGCTTGCTAGCTTCACTGTGAAGCAGTCGGTGACCAAAAAATGAGAATAACCGATTATCATTCGTAGAGATACTGTTCATCCAAGAGACGAGAACAACTCTGCTGGGATCTCTCGGTGTCGGGAATCTTACGGCGAACGCCCAGAGAAGGAAGAACCATACAAGATCACCGAAAAACATCAACAGTCAGGATCAGGTTACGAATTATTCTAATACACTGATAGTAAGAATCATGTCGTGCCCAACGCTGACATTTCTTCTCATCTTTGTGCTCGCTTGTCTGCAAGTGTTCGGCGCAGTCGAAAACGCCAACACAACTGACCCTCTGAAGAAAACCACAATGATCTGTAAACCTCGGCCACATGGGGATACCCTAGGAGCGAGGTCTACCTGTCCATTCACAGTGACCGAAGACAACGACTTCAGAAGGGTTCCAGCGATCATATACCACTTCAACTGCGACTGCCCCAGCAGCCGTTGTAGCGACGATGAGAGCTATCGCTGCGTGCAGGTCAGAAAACCGCTGCAGGTTTTGATGGCCGTATTCAACACGAAGAAGACACTTTTTCAGAAGAAGGTAATACAATACAACGCATCCTGCGTTTGCGCTGTCCCGGTGAGCAGGAAACCATTCCTTCTTCACCGGCTCGGTGCCGAGTCATTCGACAAGAACAGCGACCAGAAGGTACCACAGCTTGACGAAGGCGTCATCAAAATACATGCCAATGAATCAGTTGAACAATTTTAGTTCAAGCGGTATCTCAGCAAAGCCATACCCCAGAGAGACGGAAAGTGTGTTCAGCTGGACGAATCAAACGTTAATAAAGCTGTCCCCTCTGATCTTAAGAGGCTGATCGTTAGAAGGACCAACGTTAACTTGATAAGAAAAGCATTGCGTTTATATTTATTCAGAATGGCATTCTGGTGGTAGGGATATAAAACATTTCTTTTACTGGTATCATTGTCTTTATATATCTCCTAATCTTGCCAAGTCCAGGTCTTTTCCTTTTTTTTGAAAAAGTGCAACGTAGTGTGCTATTACTGTTAAAACATGAAGCGAGAAAGTTATTTGTATTTGATAATTATGCAAGTGTCCTGCTGCGAATGTACCACCTGAGTTTTTATCACTAAATATATTTAGTGAAATAAAAAATTAGGCAAATTCTACGTACCTTGGGAATCGACGTTACGCGAAGCATGCGGAGGAAGAGTGAGTGTGTCGCATTTTTTTTTATTCAGCGACACGTCATGAAATGACGCTAAAGATATGCATAAATGTCGCACGCACAGAAATAGGTTTAAGAGTTGCAGATGTTTATATACGGAGTTGTTTGCACTTGCGCAACGATGCTATCAGGAACATGCGTATTAGCAAAACCATAAGCTGATATGAAGCGCTGATGCTCGCGAAGATGCTGGCCCTGGACACTGATACATAAATCAACTTCATCCCATGGCACCTAACCACAATAGACGTTAACCCGACGTGACGGCTGTATCAATGGAGTACATATGTAATGTTTATAAAATTCGGTGGTGTTACAACTGGGATTCTACACCAAACGCCAATGCCTCTGCAAAGGCAATCTGTGTCAAGGCCAGTGGCCGAGCCCGCCTGACGCGATCAACTCAACGACGTCATCAAGCGGTGATGCCGGTCTGTCACGCAACGCACAGCGAGCTCCCTCAGCCCACGAGCCCGTTGAAGCAATCGGCGCCTTCCAGTCTGGCGAGTCTTACGCAATGCGTGGGAACGTCACTCGTCCTTGGGTGCAACCTCGCGCAGCGGCTCCGGATTTGATGAGCATGACGCGGCCCAGTGGCGGGCCCCATTGGAGGATTCTGACATCACGGCCAGTGGCGCTTCTGGTTGAACGTTGATGACTCAAAGGATCCACCCGGTGCCTATAAAAAAAGCACTGTGGCGCGTCGCCAGCAGTAGACCTATGTGTCAGAGAAGCCTCTCGGTTGCTTCGAGCCCCTTTCGCTGTCGGCGCGACCGGTGTCCTTGGCAGCGGCTAGTTTCTGGCGCCCTTCGTAACCTAGTCGGCGGTGCGCTTCGTAACAGTAATTGGCAGCTACGAGCGAAGACATCTCGGCTCTTCGAGTCCCTAAGCTGTCGGCCCCAGTGCCGAATTTGTAACGCCTCTATTTCTGTGGTGTACATAAACCTTGCTTTACACAGGTCGCGGGTTCGATTCCCGGCTGCGGCGGCTGCATTTCCGATGGAGGCGGAAATGTTGTAGGCCCGTGTGCTCAGATTTGGGCGCACGTTAAAAAACCCCAGGTGGTCAAAATTTCCGGAGCCCTCCACTACGGCGTCTCTCATAATCATATGGTGGTTTTGGGACGTTAAACCCCACAAATCAATCAATCAATAAACCTTGCTCTAACTCACCGTCGTGTCGTCCACTCGCAATCAGCGCTGCGCAGAAGCAGTCACGAGCTGAGTACCACACGCTACCAAACGGCTGGTGACATTGGCGGCAGAGTTTGGAGAAGTGGCGCCTTCGGGACCGCGTTGGCGTCTCGCCTTCGTAACAGTAGGCAGCACTGCAACCACTATTGACGTTTCACGAAGATAAGCGTCTGTTTCAAAAGTAGTTTCGAGACCTGGCGTAGCTCTGTGGTAGAATGCTTCATTGCCACGCAGAATGTTTGGGTTCAATCCCAGCAGAGACCTCGACATTTATTCTTTGCATTTTTTAGGGTCGACGCTAGCGATGTCGGGTATTTAACGCTCACGCGTTGAAATTGTCCCTGTGTATTCTCGTTGTTCCTCCGTAAATACTGAGTGTCAATGACCTGTGGCACATACACTCATATCAGTGGCACAAACTCGCCCGTGGGTATGTGCCGCTTTCCGGCGGGAAGTGTTTGACGACGTACGCGACGGGAATGTGACATTATTCATGTTTTGACCAGTGATCATATTCGTCAAACCATCTTACCCTCCCATGCTCATTTTGGTTCACGCCAAGTTATGGGAGTGATCACGAGAGCACCCAAACGTAAGCGGCTAGATAGGTAGATAGACAGATACGCTCAAACTTACTGAAATTCACTATCATTCCTCTTGTCATGACCACAAATTTAAAGTACGGCCATACAACTCCAGAACGGATCTGTTTAAGCATTCTTTTTTTTTCCGCAAGCCATTGTTGAATGGAATATGTTACCAGCTAACTTAGTTGGTCACAAGACAACGGATTTATTCTATGAGGCACCGTGCACCTCGCCTAAAATGGCGCTGCGGGTAATCTTCCAAAGAAAAAAAAGTGCTTCACATTTAAAACTATTTTTATTTATGTTCGCAACACACCTTCGTTAAGTGTATCTGGGCTGTCCAAACAAGATTGAACAGGTGATTCTGGTCCATAAACGATTGGGATGAAATTTATCTTAGGCGCGAAATGTTAACCCAAAGCAATGGTTCTCAAATTTGTTTTGGGGAAAGACATAATTTTGTATGGCCGACATAAAAGGTCACAGCTTTGCCGCGAAGGCGAAGCAATGAACGCGTTAGCGAAGAATCGGAAGGTCACGCGCACTATGACATGCAGATCGAAACGTGCCACGCGTTTCTCATGCACAAATAACGCACGAAACGAACTCATAGGTATAGATGAACTCAAATAAGCGTCTCAGTTGTTACTTCGCTGTGTCTGGAAAGCGTGCTCTTTTCGCTAATGGAGACTGTGCAACAATTGCAGTGACCTTCGTGCGCCCGGTAACTACAGCTGAATCGTTCCGGTGAAAGCCAAAAGTCAGCCAAGACGTACGATCCTCCCCACCGCGAGATAAGGGCAAACGAGTAAGCGTCCCCCTTCTTTCTCTCCGCAGGGCAAAGTACGCGTGGGAGATGAGAGCACGCGCCACAGCATCGTGACGATGTGGCGACGCGTGCTCGTTGCGCCATCTTCCTGGTAATGCTTAAAAAATGACAGTGTTTTATGGAACAACACCAGCGACGTTTCAAGGAATGCTCCTGCTCTCGGGCCCATCGACGAAGAGCACACTGCCGGCCCGTCTGGCTACAGCTCAACATTCATAAGCTTCACAAGGAAACGAGGCTCCTAGTGCAGCTCCAGTGAAGACACAGACATCCACTCAGTCGACGGCGACGACTCATTGGACGACAGCTTCGTGTCTGTGAGGACTCGAAAGGCCAAAAGAGGCCGGCTCATCAAGGCGTCATCCCCCACAAGCACGTCAACCGCAAAGGCAAGGAGTGAACGCTGGCCGCATACCATCCTCTTCATGTTTTATAGCAGGCAGTGGATACTTCTGTCAGCCTTCGAATGTTGAACAGGCAAGCTATCTCCACTGTTCTTGAGGGAATAGTGCAGAATGAAATCCAAGAGATCCGGCTAAACACAAGTAAAACAATTTTGCCGTTGACACAACGCAGGCAGACACGCTGGGGAAGCTTCGAATGATGACTGAGCTTAGAAATGTCAAAGTACGAGTGGTCGTACCAATGGCTGCGACCTGCACTGCAGGTGTCATTTAGGACATTGACTTGGCAATCCCAAACACGGATCTGCCCATTCTGATAAAACCGGCGTACGAAGAAGTGGTTTATTAAGCATGTAAGCCGCCTCGGGAACAGCCGCTGCGTTAAGATAGTCTTTAAGGGAGACTCGATCCCAACGCACGTCAAGGTGGGACATTTCCGGCATGTGGTACGTACGGCATTTTGCCCCAAAGCCGCTTCAGTGCCATAAGTGTTTCAAAATTGGCCATGTCAAGGGCATCTGTGCGAACTCTACCGTATGCCCCCGGTGCGTGGAGTCGCACACTGTAGACACCTTCTGTGCAACAACGTATAAGTGCGGCAATTGTCGACGTGCCCATGAAGCCTCGTATAAGGAATGCCCAAGACTCAAGAAAGAATTCGGTATCCTAAAACAAATGGTCAGAGATAACTCCACCCTTAGAGGGGCTTTACAGAAAATCCGGCGTCGACGTCGCCACCAACGGAAGCGTTCCAGTCATGGTAATGTTTATGCACCTCTTAAATCGACACCACCATCATCATTTAGCAGAAAGCCGGAGAGGACAAGAATACTTCCACCGGCGAAGCCTCTGTCCACTGAAGACTGGCCGGCGCTTGGGAACGAACGGACTTTTAAGCAGCCTTCCCGCTCTTTGCTTCGAGTGAAAGCCAATGCTGCTGTTGACGAGGCTCCGACAGCAGATCGTCAAATCATTCCTACGCTGCGATCTATTGTGAGTGTCATCAGCGGTTTTCTGACAAGCATTGATAAGTCAACTGCTAGGAACGGCCTACAAGTGCTGGATCCACTGAGCCAGGTCCTTACAAGTTTCCAGTAAAGCCATGGCTGACAATCATAAATCGTTTCGACAAAAGGTCAGAGAATCATCGATTTTTCAGTGGAACGCAAGAGGTCTCCGATCTCGCATTTCTAATTTCCGTCAGTTCATTCGTCTATACCAATTTCCTATCATGGTTATATGTGAACCGAAATTATCGCACCCAATCAGACTATCCGGCAACGAGTCATTTCTCTCATCAGGTTACATCGAAAGTGGCAAGTTTGTTGTATTTATTCGCTGGGAGCTTACTTACATCGTCCAGCCAGTGCAACCTCACGATGGCAATCAGTATGTGTGCTTGTCTGTTAAAAAAGGAAAGGTGACATTCGCACTTCTAGGTGTGTATATATCCCCATCAAGTCGATTCGACGCCAACAAACTAGACGGCATATTAAGGGCACATCCGGGTCCGTGGGTTATCATCGGGGACTTCAATGCACATCATCCCATCTGGGGAAGCTCAGGGGTTAATTAAACGGGATGGCGTCAGGCATCATTGGTTTCCAGCCATGGTCTCGTCCTTCTGAATGACGCAACTTTTACATTTTTGTGAGTCACCACATATAGCAGCTGCCTTCATTTGTCTTTTGTGTCACGCCGATTCACTACACAATAAAAGTGATTTTTTGACATTGAAACACACGGAAGCAACCGCATCCCCACATACCTGAAGATCAAAGGTATTTCGAACACGCACTTATCTACCACTACGCGAAGAATAGATTGGACTATGTTCAAAACTTAACTTGAGGATGCTCGGGAGGAACGCCTCTCCCATGGTCTTCCGCAGGCTATCAAGGAAAATGCACATGCAGCTATGTGTACAATAACATGCTCTCCGAAGTGCTCTGAATTTTACTTCGTGTGATCCGCCGTCGTGCCGTAAGAAGATACCGACGAACCAATTCCATGGACGATCCACGAACAGCCCGGCGCATCCAAAAGAAGACACAGCGGCGCCTCGACAGACTAGACACCCAACGATGGAGGAAATTGTGCGCGTCGCTAGATCCTCATAAACCACTGTCTCAGATATGAAGAACTGCGCAAAGCCTACGTTCTGTTCCAGAGCAGCACTTTCCTATCAAATCCCTTGCACTTTTTCATCACCGACATGAAATTGAGGCGGAAGAAGATTTCTGCGTGATGATTGTGGGCCAAACAATGTACACAAGGCTACATACAGTGAACCTTATTCCTAACTCACGTGACCCGTGCATGAATACTGTTTACATCACAAGAGCTTGATGAGACGCTCGTCCTATGTAATAGGTCGTCGTCGACTGGCCTGGATGACATTTCTTACCAAATGCTGTGCCACCTTGGTTAACAGGCACAAGAAGCGCTCCTTAACATCTTCAACGAATCCTGAGAGGCTGGCGTCGTTCTGCAAGATTGGAAGATTAGCCACTTGGTACCGCTTCTTAAGCTTGGCAAATCTCCCTTGGACATTACCTCTTACCGACCGATTGCACTTTCGAGTTGTGCTGGAAAGGTAATGGAGAGAATGATCTTGGCCAGGCTTGAATGGTACCTTAAATACTGCGAGATATATCGAACGCCATGGCTGATGTTTGTCGGCATCGATGTTTCATCAACAATGTTATAAATCTCGTCACGTATGTCCAGCATCAAAAGGCATGTAAACGATTATCTGTAGTCATGTTCCTTGATGTAAAAGGAGCATACGACAACGTTTTTCATGACGCGATCCTTGAAGCCATTGAGTCAGTGGGCCTAGGTGAATAACTGTATTGTTGGACGCGCAGTTATTTACAAGGGTGGACCTTATATGTGAAGACTGCAGATGGTCCAACATCCCAACACCCCACGCATCGTGGAGTTCCGCAAGATGGCGTCTTCAATCCAACCCTCTTCAACTTCGTTCTTATTGGTCTTGTAGGACGACTATCGAGTGTGGTTAAGCTATCTGTGTACGCTGACAACATCTGCGTCTAGGCCTCTGACGTGACAAGACCTCAGGTACACGCAATGCTTCAGAAACAGCTGCGACGTTTGTATTAGTGTGCCATGGTCTGAAGATCTCATGGTCTGAAGATCTCACCAGCGAAATGCGCATTGATTGCTTTTAGTCTAAATCCAATGAGCCCATACGCTATATCCATCGACGGCCAAGTCATACCATATGCCAGTACGCACGCTAGGCGTATTGATTGATAGAGACCTCTGCTGGGGCCCACATGGGGCCCACTTGAAGAAGAGGCTGACAGACATTGCTAACTTATTCCAGTATCTTGGAGAAAAAAACCTGGGGGATTTCCCTATATGCAATAATGCAACTGTACAAGACACTTTTTCTCGACTATTTGCGATACAGCTTGCCTGTGTTGACCAATCCCTGCAGAACCAGCATTCGTACTCTCGAAGACATCCAGGCTATGGCTCAGCGAGTTTGTCTAGGGCTACCACGATGTTCGTCAGCACCTGAGACAATTGCGATCGCAAATTACTACCCGCTCAAGATGCATATGGTAATGGAAGTGCTCAAAGCACACGTGAAGCATATTACTCGTGCCCTTGCCCATCATCTTGCCTCACTGCCAAAAGACCAACCTCATGCCTCATTTCGCCAGACAGTCCTGTAATATCGTACACAAATACCCACGGGATATAGAACTCCCCCACGGTGTATAACTCATCCACATGTTGAACTCATGGTTACAGGCACACGGTCAAAAGCTCGGCTCTCGTGTCCAGTGCTCAAGCAGCTTCTCTTCTCTTGTTTTATGAGAAGTATAGCAAACATAAATGACGCTTCAACTTGTGGGATGACGTGTCGAGTGACTTGTCAGTTGCGGTTAAGCATTCTAAGTTTGTACTTCTTGTCTCGCAGTTAGAGCTACTCTGAATAATATTGAACAGTGGACGCAGTCAGGCCGATGATGATGATGATGATGATGATATCAACTAGCCCAACTGTCGAACTTGCTACAGTACATCCCTTGTTGCAAAGCTGTGCCAACTTTTTTATATATATTTGAGGACTTACGTGTCGAAACCTCGATAGTTTATTTAGACACGCTGTGTTGCACAACGCACATTAGTGGGGCCACATTTAGACGGGGTTGAAATATTGTCGCGTGACATAGTGTAGAAAATGAGCCCACCAGCACGCTTCAGTCCCCCACTTCGCAAAGCGCTTCCCTTACAGGTTTTCACAAGGTCGTACCTCTGCACGTTGTGTTTCGTATCTGAAGCAGTTGCAATATTTGCAAAGGCAGAACGCCACCGAAAACTTCCGCTTTTCGTCCACAAAGACTTTTGTGTTCATCTGTTCTTCAATAAGGCCAGATTGTCACTTTCCACGGTTATCTTTGTACAATTGGAAGATATGACACACATTGCTGGGTAACAGTCACGTAGGCAAGCTCCTTATCTTAAAATGCTCATTGAAAGCTGAAGTGCTGCGCGGTAAAATGCAACAGTTCCGCTTTTACCCGTGCTATATAATGCTCGTTCTCGCGAGTTTCACTGGTATTCGAACTCCGCATACTCACTTTAAGAACATAAACCCACACCGCAGTGAAATAGACCCAAAGCCCTCGAGGAAGACTTTAAGAGTGAAGACTCTGTAAGGCCAGAAGAGGAAGACTTTAAGAGTGAAGACTCTGTAAGGCCAGGAGAGGAAGACTTTAAGAGTGAAGACTCTGTAAGGCCAGGAGAGATTAGGTGGCCACTTGCTCAAAAAGGCTCCAGCGATCCACGGCTTCTCACACACACGCACCAAGCCAACAGACATCCCTCGATCATCGACTGTTTCGAAGAACAAGTGCTTTCACTGGCTTTTAAGCGTCGGCTGACACCGAGGCGGACGTCTATTCCCAAGATCTGTGAGTAAATTGTTCCTTCTCGGGGACATGCCGGTTGCAGCCGGAACAATTGAACCCATGTTGTAAACAGTTGCATGCCGTGTTTTGGTGCCTAGAATCATCCTGCGCACAACTGGAGGAGTAGAAGTCATACAAGGCCACCGGAGAGTTTCCAGAGCCAACGGAGTGTAAGCCTCGTCTTGGTAGGCTGTACACAAGCTATATAGTACCATCAGGTCACAGAGCGTCTATATATAGACTGGTTCCAAAGGCAATGGGGTCGCCGACGCTGACAACATTTATCCTCGTTGCGCTCGTCGGTAGGCAAGGGTTCTCCGCAGACGGAACTGCTGACGCTGAGACACCTAGAGCCCCATGTCCGGATATCTGCAATCCTAAGCCGAACGCTGGTCTTCTTGGATGCAGGTCCACCTGTACGTTCGAGGAGGTTGAAGACCGCGACAGCGATAGATGGCCCACCGTAATCTACCACTACAACTGCTTCTGCCCCAATAAATTGTGCAGCGAGCGTGGCGACTATCGCTGCACACAGATCAGAAAATATATTCAAGTATACTACAACAATGACCCAAGGACTGCGACATCAAAATCCGTGAACACTTCCTGCGTGTGCGCTGCCCCTCAAAGCACGCAAGCGAACAGTTGTTGCGACAGAATATCAGATATCAGAGCTAAACAAAGGGAACGTGGGCAAGACGTAACCGGCGTGTAAACACGGCAATGAATCTTCGGAATCAGTGCGTCGCTCAGTATGGTCGCCGAGTTTTGTGTTGCGGCAATATGCTTTTGAGTGCGTAGATGGTGTTCTTAATAGCTGCTTAAATGCCTGAGAAAAAAGCGAAGATGGGTGAACGTGCTGGCTGCCCCAAGCTGGAGGAAGAAGGAAGACGACGACGCTGTGATCATCAACCTGTTGGCCGCTCCGGCGCTTCTCTTCGCGACCAAAATAAACGGCCCTTCAGTCGTATATGTCCTTGTCCTCTTTGTGCGTAACAATATGGCGAGAGGAAGCTGGCGATATGCAGGGTGTTTTTTTTTTTTTATGGGCAATACCGTTTTCCTGAAAAAAATTCTGTGACAGAATGCTCCTGTCATTTTCGCTCCCGAACTCTATGTCGAAGCGGAAATACTTATTAGTGGCTGAAGTGGCAATGGCTTAACTAATGAACAACAGCTCGTTAATCAACTCTTTAACTTTAGCTTGAAGGTAGTGTTTCACATTAGAAAGTTACAAGTGCTGGCTAATTTTTAGGCACACCATTTTCTCAGGAATCACGAATGCTGCACGCGTATTTCAAGAAATTCGAATTTTCGAGGTCTGCGTGAGAACTGACGGCAGAAGGAACACGGTAAACTCGACCCTTCTGTTTCGTCAGACTGGAACTATCCGCGAAACAATAGTGACAAAATTTTCAAGCAAGGCGCACCAAAACAGAACCTTACCAGGTAAACGTGGAAGCATTTTTAAATTAGCAGTACGTAGCTTATTGTTTGCGTGCGATCTGTGGTGCTTATTTAAGAACAGGCTCTTATCTGAGTTTGCTTATCTATGCTTATCTACGTGAGTGCGTATCCATGCGTGCTTATCTATGCACGGGCGTGCAAAGTTGTTTCGCCTGCACGCAAGAACTGCTGCAATGACTGCTTCTGAGTTTTATAAGTTTCAAAGAGTAAGACAGATAAACAAAATCTTTGGTTATGGAAAGAGAGGACCGAAGTTCACCAATGGGAACACGGGACTAGAGGAGGGGGATGGGTGATGGGCACACACTAAACGCACGCAAAGCCACAATTAACCCAAAGTGGAATACTGCGACAAGCTTCATCGAGAGAACAACTCCAGACTTGAAAGCGGTACAAAAAGAGAAAGAAAATGTTGAATTAGTGATTGGTTTGGGTACAGCCCGAAAGAGGCAGATAAGAACGATACACCACGCGCAAGGATTGTGATCTTGTGGTGCAAGTGAGATAACTTGTCGCTTTGCACGAAGAGACACAGCCACGCCACGTATTCATTCCAGTTTCCTGACTTCTTTTTGTCCCGGTCTGTGCAACAGAAAAGCCGTGTTTCCTTCCGCCAGGGGTGATCAGCTTGGGCTACCTTAAAGTTTTATGATGAATGTCTCTAATTAAGTGGAACTTGCATGCTGTACGGAAAATGGCTATGTCATCGCGAAACAACTGCCGCGAAGTGAATGAATGAAAGGCAATCAACGTATTTTGTTGATTAGTGACGTCTTTGTCATTTAAGTACGACAAAGAGCTGGGGTGAGATAATTACAGGAGACTTGCTGCCATATAACTTTACTAAAATTTTGCGCAGTCTAAACAAAAAGAAAAAGCACCCTGCATTTTACGCGTTGTTTGTTGTGTATCAAAGCTGTACACATTTATGTATGTTTTCGCCAAGCTACAATGCAATGGAAAATTCTTTATTTTTGCAGCTCTCAATCTATCGATAAATCTGTCATAGTTTAGGTTTCTCAATAAATTCCGTGTAGAGAGAACGTGTGTATACGTGTGCGTGTGCGTTCTCGTTTTATACAGAAACCTCTTACAGAGGCGCCGATTCATCCATCGCCGACTGAACAATATAAGCTGGAGATATTTAAAGCTGGGCTTGCGAATTATAGTCAGTGGCAGTGTGGGGGTAAAGACACACTTCGTTGAAGCGGGCTCGTGTGTGACTAGTTTTGTAAATAATCCTACTTTGCCATCACTGTTACATTCAGTTACAGAAGCAAGAAACACAGTGGGCTGCTGACTTCAAAGTCGTGGGTCGGATACCGGCCGCGGTGATCACCTCTCTCCTGTATCTGAATTTCCGCGGCCCTCTACTATGGCGTCCCTTATAACCAATCGTGGTTTCAAAGGGACACTAAAGAGCGAAACAATTTTTCGTGTATTAGTAAAGTGTGACATTGCAATACCGAAAACACCAATCTAGCCACGACACGAAGCTTGGTCGCACGTAAAAAAAATTGGCCCCGTATCTGCATGTAATCTGCAAAAGTCGTCACGATAGTCTTGCGTGTGGAGAGAGTGAACAAAACATTTATTTGATATTCTGCGCACGAAAATCGGTGAATGATATCAAGGAGGCGCTGGTTAGAGTGCCTCCAGCGTGCAGCGGAGGCGAACGAGCGCATCAAGTCACGTCACACGTGAGACATGCGCGCCATCTGGCAGTTTTATTTGGAAACCAAAACACGTGGCCCTGAGACGGGCGTGCGCGCCCGTCTCAGAGGTGATAAGGTGTAGAATGCAAGGCGACGGGTAGGTGCCACTACCGTAACGTCTTAGCAAAGCGTTGGAAACACTCGCTTCTTCGTGCAAGCGTTGCATGGTCAGCGCAGCGTGAAAAGCGCCACGGTCTTTAGAATTACTTATGTATGCCTTTTCTAGTAAAAGGCAAACATGTAGAATATACACGTGTTGTTATGGTGCCTCAGATATGCGCAATAATTGCTTTTTAATTGACAATCGCACACGTATGAACCCTGATTCTTGAGCAACACTGGTGGGCGCTGTGCATGGGGTTGGCCGTTCGGGGTATCAGCTGGTGCTGTTTAGAGTACCCGGTTCGCGATAACGGGGGACAAACAGACAAATGTAAGACAGACAGACAGACAGACAGACAGACAGACAGACAGACAGACAGACAGACCAAAGTTTTTGCGTCGAAGGTCCCCAAGAATGACTATAGTATTTAAAAAAATGTGGGTGGAGACACCACTTTGATATTCCCGCACTAGACACCATGATGTCATAGATCTTGAAGGTTTCTGCTGAGTCCTGCGTAGGTTCTAAGGTCGGTGCCATAAGCGTAGTACACGAAGCTTCGGGAAATTTTATCTAGCCAATGTTGCGAAAATACAAAAAAATACATTTTTAAGCTTGTTACGTCACGCGCTGATAATTCGGCGCGATATTAAAAAAAAAACGAGACTTCGTAGAATTTCTCCAATTGACAGTGAAACTTACGACAATAGAGTTATCGTATAGTGCAATTTATCAATTTAAATGAAGTCGTTTCTATTTGGTGTCCCTTTAAACGGAAAAATTAGGCCGGTAATGGCGACGGGCTTTTAACGTTTTCAGTACTCTAGGACCATGAAGATAAAGGGGGATGAAAATGTTAAATCCCATCCGAAAATGGTGACTGACGTCTGAATTATGGGCCTGATATCAAATAAGCTCAAAAGCGTAAACTTATAACAATACCCTTGTTATGAGAGGAAGGGAGTATAATTATTAAGAGCTCGTTTTTCTTTGTGAGACACAATATAAAAGAAAACTAACACGCAATTACGCCCTTGATTCTTATACGTGCATCTGGTGGCACTGACTAACACTGCCAGGTTTAAATGCACATATCATATACACCCCATAAAATAGACGGTGGCATGACTGCTGCTGTAGCTCAGTTGGTAGAGCATCGGACGGTTTATCCAAAGTCCCCACGTTCGGGCTCAGCCAGTGGAAAGTTATCTTTTCTTACACTTTTCTCTCTTCACATTTTAAACTACAATTACTATAAATAGCATCTCCTATACTTTCATTGGCTTCATTGCCAGCTGATCCTCATTCTTGTTGCGTCTGAAAAAGAAAAACGAGCTCCTGAAATTTTCACTTTGTTCCTTCAGAACAGACGTTAGTAATTTAACTGCGAGAGTGTAGAGGAAAACTGACGTCACCAGCATTGACCCGATTAATGTTAACAATAAATATGGGGGTCCCAGCAGGAATCAAACCAGAGCGTTTTGCTTGGCAATCGATTATTATACCACAGAGCCACGGCACATCTCCAAACTGCTTCGAAAAAAAAAAAGACCTTATGCAGGCGTAATGCCGGTGAAACGCAATGTTTCCCATCTAATTTTATAAACATCACACATGTACTCATACGACACAGGCATCACGTCGGGTTCTTCACGTCGGGTCACTTGTATACTTAAGCGCCACCCAATGAAGTTGGTCTACGTAACACTAGCCCTGTATGGCTACCATCCTCGCAACAAGCGCTATACATATCACTCGGAACAGTATTGCCAAAAATCGCGCGGATGACAAGTGATCAAGACGGGACGCCGCGCTAAACTGACAACTCAGTGTTTATTGCATGTGATCGCATAGATATCGCCACCTGCATGTAATGAGTCCTGGGCAAGATCGAATTACGACCCCGCCGCGGGGGTCTAGTGGCTAAGGTACTCGGCTGCTGACCCGCAGGTCGCGGGTTCGATTCCCGGCTGCGGCGGCTGCATTTCCGATGGAGGCGGAAATGTTGTAGGCCCGTGTGCTCAGATTTGGGCGCACGTTAAAGAACGCCAGGTGGTCGAAATTTCCGGAGCCCTCCACTACGGCGTCTCTCCTAATCAAATAGTGGTTTTGGGACGTTTAACCTCACAAATCAATCAATCAATCAATCAAGATCGAATTACGCTCTAGAAAAGAAGACCACGAGCTTCTTCGTTCGAGAGCCAGCCTTGACTGGCGTGCTCTTCAATAGCCACAATATTAACAAGATCTAACAGACCACCATGCCAAGGAAAGCATAAGAGATGTTATGTGAGTCAATAGTTACGTAAATGTAAAGAAAGAAAAGTGGACGAAGTATAACTTCGGTCGGTCCCTGCCGTGGGCAGGGGCCGAACCTGTGACCTCCGAATATAGCGTCCGATGCTCTACCGATTGAGCTACCACGGCGGCTATCCCGCATTCACTTTATAGGTTATACGAATGAATTAAACATGCGAGTGTCCGTCTGTGAGCGCCGCCAATAGCCATGACGGCGAGATTGGTCCCTGCCCACGGCAAGCTATCTTTTCGTCCGCTTTTCTTTCTTTTTTCATATTTACGTTACAATTGCCTCATATAATATCCCCAATGCTTTCCTTGGTAATATTGTCCGTTAGATCTAATCAAAAATGTGTCTGACAATGAAAACGATCCCTTGAAGTACACTTCTTACATTTTCAATAGCTAGAAACTCAGTGGTTTATCAAAGACCCCAGTGCTTCTGAAGTATCGTGACCAATTGGTGGAGGTGCGAGGTAGCCCTCACGGATGTTGCAGACTCCTCCAAGGAGCCTCCAGTATAACTCGCTTGTGTGATATGCTTAGCAGAGTGCCTTGTGTGCCCCTATGGTATACTGCGCACCATCCAGTTATCACCACCGACATGCGCGCGCATCCTATTCGGCAGCTCTGCACATACATGCGTGACTGTCCATGGCATGGACGGCACACACTATACCATCGCGAAGGCTTATCGCAGTTCGGATTTCATTTGACGCGGATAGTACATATCCTTAGCACCGTTTAGTAACATATCGCTCAATATAAGAAGTACACCATATCAGCTTTCCTCCGAAAGCTTCGCATAATATCGATCACCATGGCACTTTGCCTCTGGGATTAGTGTGTACGAACGCTATGTAACCAGACGACGCTAGACGTGTACGGCATACCAAGCGACGAGGCAGGTGCTTGGTTGGCTCTGTAAGACTTTCATTCTTCTGGGCACCCGAATGGTGATTCTAGACACCAAAAGACGTTGCACCACACATTACAACACGGGTTAAATGGTTCCGGCGGCAGCCGGCAAGTCTTCCAACGACAACCTCTTACTCACAGATTTTGATGATTTAGTGAACCACTTCACTATCGTCTCGTTCTTTACAGGCTGCGTGGAGACATTGCTATAAATGTAGCGTTCCATGCACAAACAACACTTAGCACTTTCAGTCCTAGTCTTAGTCCTAGCACTTTCACAGAAAGCCTTTTGTGTTCCTCACTTTGTCAATGCAACTGCCACTCCAAATAGCTAGCTTCACACTAAAACCAAGACCGATAAGGAAAGGAAGCAGCGAAAATTCTGCGTAAAAGGTGTCACTTTATCGGATAGCAGCCTCGTGACCACGCGCCTACACAAAAGAACGTGGCATGACGCAAGATAACATGTTCATCTGCTCAGTTCCTGTATCCGATAAAAGCGAGGTTCGAACTCATGGCAACTGCATTCGAACTCTGCTTATTCATTCCGTCTGCGCCTAAGTTGCCGCAACGTCGATACGTCCAACTGCAGCTACACATTTTGTTTGTGGAATTTCAACTAGAAGAACTTGCGTCCACTCGAAGCCAACGAACACACGTATCGTCACTGGAAGCTGCACTAGGCAAGCGGACATAACATCAGGCGACCGAAGGGA